>NW_026622819.1:3215925-3523888 GCF_023065955.2 Ursus arctos | reverse complement strand
AGAAATGTATTGCATTTGTAGACTAATTAGGGAAGAATTAACAGCTTTTCTTCCTGTACATGAGCATGACAGGGTTCTCATTTTATCTGGGCCTTCTTTTATGTTTTTCATTAATATGCTTTGTTGGCCATTTTCCTAGGTAGCTCAATAGTTTTGATTTCTACTATGAATGAGATCTTGCTTTTTTAAAAATCACATTTCACAACCAACATTATTGTACAACAGTGTTTTTTTTTTTTTTAAGATTTTATTTATTTGTTCGACAGAGATAGAGACAGCCAGCGAGAGAGGGAACACAAGCAGGGGGAGTGGGAAAGGAAGAAGCAGGCTCATAGCAGAGGAGCCTGATGTGGGGCTTGATCCCATAACGCCGGGATCACGCCCTGAGCCGAAGGCAGACGCTTAACCGCTGTGCCACCCAGGCGCCCCCCAACAGTGTTTTTAATATTTATAATAGGATATATTATATAACAGAATATCACATATGTAATATATACCATAATATATGTGTATATACACTCATATGTGTGTGATCCATGCATAGTCTGATATATAGACAGCTGTGTTTCTTTCTTTATTGCATTTTTATGCAATTTCTCATAAATTATTTCCTGACTTTCTGCTTGGCTAGGATCTTCAGCACAGAGCAGATCAGGACCAGTTATAACTGGTGTCCTTGCATTTTTCCTGACATCAAGGGGAATGCATTTGACATTTTGTGACTAAGTATGGGTTTATAATATAGTTTTATAAAAGAAATATCTTACAATTTAAGGAAAATCCTTTCTATTCCAAATTTGAGTCATCATGTAATTCTTTATGAGGACTGAGAGTTGGCTGAAATTTATGAAATAATTTTTCTGAGTCAATTGAAACATTATATTTTCTTAATCTTCCTTCAATAAATTCAACTAATTCTTGTTAATGTATATGGTATGATTCAGTAACAATGTATGTTTTTTGTGCACTGAGGAATTCGCTTTGCAACTATTTCATTTACTACCCTTTCATCTATCATGACAAGTGAGATTGTTCTAGAATTGTTTTCTTTTCCATATTTCCCCAGTATACTCTAGATTATATTAACCTTATGAATGAGTTATGGAGTCCTGCTTCATATTTTGCTCTCTGGCAGAGTATATAGCACAGAGATAATATATTCTCTGATACTTTGTAATCCCATCTGTAAAACAGTCTGTATCTCTTTTCTGTTGTGGAAAGCAAGAGAAGAGAAACTTACTAATGATTTGATTTATTAATGGTTCCAGGTCTATTCAGCTATTCTGAGCTTCCTTGACTTAATTTTCATAATTGATATTTTTACAGGAATTGTATATTTATCTAAGTTTTCAAATTCGTCAGCATAACATATTTTGTGGTGTCATAATTTTTACATATTGTTTGTATTGTTTGATATGTCATAAGTTTCAGATCTAATATTGGTTTATTTTTGCCTTTCCTATTTTCTTGATATATTTTGGCAGAGATTATTTATTTAACTTCTTTTAAAAATCAGATTTGAGTTTTATTGATTCTTTGATTTTCCTGTTTCAACTTTTCTTCTTTATTTATCTATGCCTTTATATATGAATTGGGTTTACTATTTTTTTTCCCGGATGATATAGTTGCTTTCAGACTGTAATTCTCAACTATTGATCCTCTACAGATGAGTTCTCTTTTTTATTTGGACATGTTTAACCTTCCCTTGTGTATGGAGTTCTGCTGTTCCCCTGAGTCATGCCAGGGTGTGGATTTCATTTGATCTACGCTGTTTGTGATGGATTGTGCTTATTGTCCATCATGAGTTCTGCAAAAATGTTTTTCTGTGGCTTTTTAAATCTTGCCTTTTTCTGTTCTGTTTCCTTCATTTTAGATCTGAGTTGCACATTGTCATGTGACTCTCCGTTACTCTCCTACTCTCTCATCCTTACTGCCCACTGTAATCTCTTTACCTTGTACTGGTGATTTCCTTAATTCTGTCTTCCCCTTTACTAATTTTCTCTTCCTTAAGCAAAATATTGGTTATTGACTTACCTATGGTATTATCCATTGTCTGTGTTGCTTATTCTAAACATTACATTATTTTACTATTTTAATATATTTTTATTTTGTTGATATTTCCTGTTTCTTTTATATGATTTCTTAAATTTTTAATTATTTAAAGTCTCTACCCAAGGGCTCCTGGGGGGCTTAGGTGGTTAGGTGTCTGCCTTTAGCTCAGGTCATGGTCTCAGGGTCCTGGGACCAAGCCCCACGTTGGGCTTCCCTGCTCAGTGGGGAGTCTGCTTCTCCCTCTCCTTCTGTCCCTTCTCCTTGCTCATGCTCTCCCCCTCTCAAATAAATTAATAAATAAATTAATACTTAAAAAAATAAAGTCTTTACCCAATTATTCTGTTCTTTCAAGTGTTTGTGATTCTAAATTGGGAGGGGTGTGTGTGTGTGTGTGTGTGTGTGTGTGTGTTTAGGTCCAAGGGGACACCAGAAAGGAATAATGAATTATTTGGGTTTAAAGGTAATGTATAATGTATGAAAATGAAAACTCTATAACCATAGCTCCATTTAAGTACTTAAATTAAATTTATAAATCTTACTGCTCTGTTTGTTAATCTAGCAATTTTTTGTCATTTTAAAATTAATATTTAATTGATTCATATGTTATTAAACTGACTGATAAAACTCCCTTTGCAACAATCAAGACCATTGAATTACTTATTTGAGTAAATTACCTTAAATATTCGATCTTTATTTTGAAGTTACTATATTAGATTATGTCTTTGAAAACTCAAATTCCTCCCAGGGCAAACATGCACCCCCCCAAGAGTGAAATAGTCCAGAACAGGAAGACCTTTTAAGTCTTAAAAATTTAACTTATGAATTCATTCACTGAGTTCTCAAAAACTATTTTAATACAGTCTAGAAGCAGACTATAAATATATTAAGATTCTTAGTAAAAATTGCATCCTGGACGCTCTGAAACAGGGAGTCTCTAAACAGAAAACCCAGAATGAGGCTGGACAGTAGCCCGTTGGCTCCACGCCCCTGCCTTCTGAGGCAGGGGACACGCGTTTTCCAGGCATCCCAGCCTGCACTGTTCTGAGTTAGTGCACCTGGGAGCCCTGGCTTCTCAGGACACAGCAAGTCCCATCATGCATTTCTGCCGCACACAGAAGCAGACGTTTCAAGGAAAAGTCCTTCTGTGAGTGGCTTGGAAGCCCAACTCTCTGTGTTCCTCATGTTCCCCATGTTTAATTGAAACAACAGCTGACAGATGAACTATAGTTTTTCAGACTTTGGTAGACATTCTGTAGACCTTTCCTTGAAAACAAATCAAGTGCACCTGACACTTCAAGAAGACAACTGACAGTATTTGTTGCTAAGGAGAAAATTTGGGTTCTTAAGCATGAGCTTGACAGCTTCTCAATACTTAAAGACTTTCTGATGAGATTGGTGATGTTATTAACAAAGACAAATTTTTGATATTTTAAAATGAACTGTGCTAAGATTCAGAAGATCTGTAAAATTCAGTGAACCAATGCTTTCCAAATGACCAATGAGGGGTGTGACAGCATCGCAAATAGGCAAAAGATCCATCCAATCAAGGTGCAAAACAGACCAGTGGAAGTCAGAGTAAAGCACATAAACATATATATATATATGTTTTGAGCCCACATTGCAAGAAACTATGTTGCCTAATTTCAGTAGTATCATAGAAGAATATCCACAATTACACAAAAAGGTTATTAAAATATTTATCTTTTTTTCCCACCACTTATTTCTGTGAGGCCAAGATTTTCTTCACATATTCAAGCCCAAACAACTCCTCACCAGGGATCAAGAAAGAGATAGGCTTCAGCTATCTAATAGGAAACGTGTCATTTGATAGGTTTGCAAAAAGCTCAAAACAATGCAACTCTTCTCACTGCCTTTTTTAAAAAAATAAATTTTTTATAACAAATATATTTTGTACGTAAACCTGCATTAGGCTGATTAAATGAACTATTAAATAGTATTAAATGTATCCATTTTTATTTCTAATAAATATAAATATATGTAACTCCCATAAATAGCTCTTTTCTTTTTCTTTTTTAAAAGATTTTATTTATTTATTCCAGAGAGAGAGATGGAGAGAGTGAGCATGAGCAGGGGGAGGAACAGAGGGAGAAGGAGAAGCAGACTCTGGGCTGAGCACGGAGCCCAATGTGCGGCTGGATCCCATGACCGTGAACCTGAGTCAAAACCAAGAAGGATGCTTAACTGACTGAGCCACCCAGGCGTCCCAGTAACTCTTTCATTTTCAGTAATTTCAAAGAGTGTAGGATTCTGAAACTAAATTATTTGAGATCTGCAGTCTTAATTTGGGCAAAATCTGATACCCATTGCTGTCTCTAAGACTTTCGACTCCTCTCATTTGTTATTTTGTATGTGACCTATTTTTTTCCTGGACCTCTTGGTATTTTCTCTCTAGTTCTGAGGTTCCTGGACGCTGTGATGGTCCCCCTCGGTTTGCATCTGCTCCCTCACTGTGCTGGGCTTTGTACATCCTCCGACCTGGTGACTCCTAGGGACCTACCTTCTTTCATTTGTTGATACTTTATTTTACGTTTTAATTTAAATTTTGTTAATTAACATATGGTGCAATATTGGCTTCTGGAATAGAATTCAGTAACTGATCACTTCCATACAACACGTAGTGCTTCTCTCCACCACTGCCTTCCTAGTTTCTTTCCAAATGCCCTCTTAGTTTTATTGTAGACTGTTCAGCCCAATTTCATGGTGTTCTTAGCTGTTT
The DNA here is from genome assembly GCF_023065955.2 of Ursus arctos. Taxonomy (NCBI): domain Eukaryota; kingdom Metazoa; phylum Chordata; class Mammalia; order Carnivora; family Ursidae; genus Ursus; species Ursus arctos. Next base: position 3,519,099 of record NW_026622819.1, on the reverse strand, counting down.
TTCATGATCTATTTCATTGCCTTCCACTCTGCTTTTTGACAGATTTCCTTGACTTTTTTTAATGCTCTGTATTTTAAATTTCACCTTTTATATCTTTAACTTTCATGAATCATGTTTTTTCCTCAGCCTGGCACTTTCTGTTTCATGAGCACAGTATTTTTCTTATCGTTATTAATATTAATTCTATTTTGTTCTGGAGTGACCCCAGCGCTTCTACATTGCTATGGCTTCCATTCCATTCAGTGTTTGTCTCACATTGTTCTCTCTTATGGGGGTGGTTTCCTTCAAATACTTGGGAGTGTTTCATCATCTAAGGACTGATAGCAAGGTTTATTCTCTCTCCTTCATGAAATTCAATTAAACTACAGGAAAAGAATACAAATGTGTAAGCTCTCTAAGAACCAAGGGACTCGGGCATCGCTGGACATGAGCTGGCGACATGTCTGTGAATGTTGCTCAGAATCGCGTGATGGCAACAGGACGTGCATGGGGGCTCAGGAGAAAGAGGCCATTCTGAAGTCCTAAGACTGTTTGAGCGCCCATCTGGTACACCCTTCAACTGATCCGATGCTGCTCTTCCAGGTCCTACGGGTTATCCCAGAGAGCAGTTGAGTAGTTGGGCTCCAGGCTTGTCAGTGATCCACCCAGTGGATGGTGAGGATAAAGTGTGGACAAGAAAAGGAGAAATAAGCAAAAATTTGCCTGCCCACCATGATCCTAAAACGCAGGTATATGCCCTCATTGGGTTAGGAGAATGCCCTTTAGAAAAATACAAATCAATGAATCAGCCGCTCTGGAAAACAGTGTGGAGATCCCTTAAAAAGTTAAAAATTGAGCTACCCTATGATCCAGCCATTGCACGACTGGGTATTTACCCCAAAGATACAGACGTAGTGAAGAGAAGGGTCATATGCACCCCAATGTTCATAGCAGCATTGTCCACAATAGCTAAATTGTGGAAGGAGCTGAGATGCCCTTCAACAGATGACTGGATTAAGAAGCTGTGGTCCATATATACAATGGAATATTACTCAGCCATCAGAAAGAACGAATTCTCAACATTTGCTGCAACATGGACGGCACTGGAGGAGATAATGCTAAGTGAAATAAGTCAAGCAGAGAAAGACAACTATCATATGGTTTCTCTCATCTATGGAACATAAGAACTAGGAGATTGGTAGGAGAAGAAAGGGATAAAGAAAGGGGGGGTAATCAGAAGGGGGAATGAAGCATGAGAGACTATGGACTGAGAAACAAACTGAGGGCTTCAGAGGGGAGGTGGGTGGGGGAATGGGATAGGCTGGTGATGGGTGGTAGGGAGGGCACGTATTGCATGGTGTACTGGGTGGTATACGGAACTAATGAATTATCGAACTTTACATCAAAAGCCAGGGATGTAGTGTGTGGTGACTAACAATGTAATAAAAAAAATATTAAAAAAATAAAGTAAGCCAAATTAAAACAAACAAAACAAATCAACGAATCAATAAATAGGTCAATGATCCCATGGGAAATCCCTCCACATTCCTTTGTGTTTCTATGTATATCAGTGCTGGATTTAACTGCTTTTCCCCCATTGCACCCCACTTTATCTTATGCTAGTTAAGCGCTTATTGTATATTTCAAAGGGAAACTGAGAAAAGCAAGAATGGAAAACCTTTGGAGATGGAAGCAGTTCTTAGCATGTGTGTCTCCTCTCTTGGAAAAGGGGGTGAGCATGTCTTCGATTGTGCCTATAATAGTTATGTGTTCTTATTGTTCTACTTGGACATTAAATGGGGACAAAGTGGGTGTATGGATGCTGATGGGACAAAGTGGCAAATTGTATGTGATCACCCGTCTTCAGTTGGGCATCGTCCTTACCCCTTCTAAGAGCTCTTCTGCAGTGTGGGGCCGTGTTTGTTGGCATGCCCTTGCAGTGGGACGCTCTGCTCTGAGGTTCTCCGGGTGGTGGAGAAGGCTGCGCCCGTGATCTCTGCTGGCAGTGGAAGCTGGGTGGCAGGCGGGCACATGTTTGCGGGGCTCCCCAGAGCATCTTCAACATCGGCGTCCCCGCACGTCCCCTACAGAGCTTCCCAGACACTCCGTAGAAGCACAACACTTTCCGTCATTCTCTGGTGGACCAGCCTTTGGTGCTTCAGGCTGAGAACCTAAGCACCGAGATGGACTTCCTGAACTTTACTGCCCAATTCCCCCACATGAATTCCTACATGGGACCACATTAAGAGGAAGGGACTTTTATTTCCCTGGCTGTGACTCGTTGTGTCCCCACGCGCCATGCTCCTGCTGCTTCCAGTGGTAGCACTCGGGCTTAGCAGACAGTGAGTGCTCGTCTCTGCAGGGCTCCCTTTGTCTAGGTCTTCTGCCTTGATGGACCTCCTGCCATGTGATCGGTGTTGTGCCTTTCCTGGGTCATGCCCCGTCGGTCAGGTCCTGGCAGGGTCAGCAGTAGGGAGGGCGTCTGAGAGACAGAGACGTTGCATTTCATTTAAGATGTCTCTGCGCAATCCAAGCGTGGGCTGCACATTATGCAGGGGTCTGGTCACAGGTGTAATGCTGAGGAGCCGAGACTCTGGGGCATGGCGCTTAGCGGAGAGTTGGTCTGGTCTGTTTGTGCCCTTCAAATATTTAGAATCAGTCACAACTGTGCCCCATCCTTTAATCATATTTAACATTGCTAGAATGGCTTCAACTCTAATGTTATAAAGAGATAGAATCTTCTCAGAAAAAGTAATTGTTATTCCTTTAGACATGATTCTAGTCATTCAGTCCTTTCCTAGGGCTCATGGTTTAACATTCGTGGTTTTATTTCTCTCCAGGGAAGTCACACACCCGCATGGCTGTACACGCAGGCACATGTGCATGGATTTGCCGAACCAGCTGGAACAAGGTCGAAAAAAGTGCAGAAGGTGATGCCACTTCACCGCTGAGAACTTTGGTCTGCTCGACCTAAGCATGGCGGTGTTGCAGAACCAAAATGGCATCATCGCATTTCAAAGAATCAGCACTAAGTCCCCACTAATGTCCAGTATCTAAGTGATACCCTGATCTTGTTAAAATTTTCCCACTTGCCCTCTTGTTCCCGTTGTGATGAGTGTTTTTGTTTAGTTTTGCTTTGCTTTAAACTAGGATCACATGGTGGTTGTGTCTCTTTGTTGACTAAGCTACTTTGTTTTTTCCTTAATGACCTGTGAGCATCAGGGTCAGCTGTCTCGATTTAATAATACCGCATTTTGGGTTTGTGGGGTTATTTCTTTACAGATTTGTTGTTCTTGTTTTTCTATCCTTCTGTATCATGCAAACTGGAATTTGGGTCTAGAGTTTGATCCAGTTCCGACTAAAGCAGTATTAGCAAGATGGTTTATTATATCAATGTAAGCCCAAATTACAACTTTTCTATTATAGTAAAAACAAAAAACAGTTACAAGTTTCAGCGTTTTGGCTCTCATCATTTAGTTAAAGAAATATGCTATTAAGTGAAGAAAAACAAATTTATTTTAGTTCTTAACTCTGAAAAAAATGTTTTCACTGTCTAGTTGATACAGAATAACAGAGATAATATAATCTGTGGAAATATGTAAAAATTGTGGCTATGTTCTTCTTTTTTAAAGGATTTTATTTATTTATTTGAGAGAGAGAGAGAGAGAGAAAGCTAGTGAGAGCACAAGCAGGAGGAGGGGCAGAGGGAGCACCAGAGGAAGAAAGAGAAGCAGGCTCCCTGCTCCACTCAGCAATGTGGGGCTTGATCTTAGGACCTGGGATCATGACCTGAGCCGAAGGACGATATTCAACTGACTGAGCCACCCAGGTGCCCCATGGCTATATTCTACATAAGGCAGTTTCCTATAGTGACCAACGATTTATGAGAAATACATACTTCTCAGTTACAATTCTCTAAAGGCTTTGCATGAGAGGATAAAATAATTTAATAAATTATTTAGCATGTGAATCCCCCTTTCAATGTGATAAAAAGGAAATTAATCATAGATCTTGTCTTTGTGTCCTCCCACACAGAATTCAGCATAATTTTATAAGTGAATTAAGAGGTGAATCTCTTTACATTCACTATCATTTCATTAATGAACATATGGCAAAGTGATTTTGGTTAAAGATACGCTTGCCCAGTGATGCTGGTCAATGCGAGAGCCAAAATGATGCTGCCTGTATTGGCTGGGACAGCGTGCGGGCTTTCAGGTTGGATTCAGTGTTTCACTGAGTGTTTGAGCCAATATGCATAGTCTTAATACCATGACAGAGGACTCTGGCTCTGTGCTGAGACCTTTCTGCTCCTGGTTATGGAGCTGACCTGTGCGGCCATGGAACATAACCTGTACTTCATGGGAAGCCCTAAGGAACCCTGGGCTCCATCACGTTCAAGCTGTACAAGAAGAAGAAGACATTTGGGCCCATAGAGGTCAAGGTCAAGGGCTGTCGTTTGGGTTCATAGAGGACAAGATCAAAGATTGTAGGAACCAGAGAGTTGTCAGTGGGAAGCCCAGGGTGATAGTGGGCAGGACCCAGGTGCTTCTCCTACGTTCTGCTCCTGCCCCACCTGCAGCTTTCCCTGGAGATGCAGGCAAGCTCTTGGCCTTGCTCGAGGTTCTCTCTGATGCTACTCCCTGGGGGAGCTGCTGACCTCCACCCTCCTTAAAGGGCCTGCCCATCACACCAGGAAGGAAGCAGCACGGACAGCTTTCAGAAATGTCCTTTTGACCTCAGACGGAGGTGGCCCTGAACTCTGTGGTCGGCATGGGGGTCCCTCCGATGCATGCCTGAAATAACTGTCTACAATGTTTATTTTGTTGTTAATCCCGACCTTCCTATACCTTCTTTGTGGGCTATGTGCCTCTTGGGCCAGGGCCCCCAGTTCCTCCCAGCCCTTCTCCTGGTAGATGATAGACACGAGCTGTATGCTAGTTGAATAAACATGTACATCAACAAATTACTGAGTTTGAGCTTTGATTCTTCAACTTCAAAATTTCCCAATGAGGAGAGCTCAGTGTTGCCCATACCGGCCTCCTACCCTCCCGAGAACACACAGCCCATTGTTTTTACAGATCTGATTATTGAAATTCAGTATTATCACATTTTACTAAGTCATTAAGTATGAGCACATTTACCTGATTTCCCTGTTATCCGTCTTCGTTTTCCAGCTCGGTGTAAAGATTAACACGGTAGGAGCAGGGCATTCTCAGGAGGGGGAAGACCAGGAGCCGGAGCTGTGTCTTGTAAGCCCGAGGAGCTCCAGGGCCTTTTGGTCGCATTCTCCTTCACTGTGGACATCTCTTTACGCTTCTCTCATGACCTCCTTTTGATATACTTAATTAATTCCAGAATCACTAAAATCAACCAAACTTATTTTTTAGACTGTTTCTGCACATTTTACTTCTTTTTTATAATAATTTTTTATTATGTTATGTTAGTCACCATACAGCATACCCTTAGTTTTTGACGTAATGTTCCATGATTCATTATTGCGTATAACACCAAACTTTTAATTCTCTTATTCGCTAATGCTTTTTAGTCTGAACCTGCGTAAACTGGTAAAATCAGAAACTATTAAAAAGTAAGAAGAAACAAACTCTGATTTTTTTTTTTTATATGCACTCTACTGAGCCAAACTATTAGCCATTAGACTGAACTGTGTTATCCTGCGGATCAAGTTCTAGAATGTGCCGACATTTCAGGCTGAGGACGTTCTGTTGATGGGACATTCTATCATGATCCGGTGGTTTGCTTTATGACCCAGACCACATCCACGGTCAGGCTTACATACTGGACACATTGCCTCCAAGAGGGCTGCACTTCACTGAAGTTGACTGAAAAAAGCACGTCTTCATCCCAGGGAAGGATCTCTGCTTTGAGGTATTCCTGAAGCTTTCTGCCCAGCTCTGCACTCTTACCTACAGATGGCAGCCAGACTGAGTCCTGGGTCACTGCATGTGCAGATACTGGGGGGAGACCAACGGGCAGTGTCTCTGATGGTCAGAGTGAAAAATCAATGGGGACCATAGGGCAATGAGCAATGCAGCACAGAGGACCCCATCCAGGAAGCATAAGTAGTTGCTATTTTTGACTTCTGAGGGCGAGACCCCTCTTGGTGGCAGCAAGGGTAATATTTATTTATTTATTTATTTGAGAGGAAGTGCATGTCATGTGCACAAGTTGGGGTAGGGGGAGGGGCAGAGGGAGACGGAGAGAGAGAATCTTAAGCGGGCTCTGTGCTCAGCGCCGAGCCTGACCTGGGGCTGGATATCACGACCCTGAGATCATGACCTGAGCAGGAATCAAGAGTGGGACGCTTAACCGACGGCCCACGGTAATATTTATTTCGTAATTGTGCATTTGGTATGTAGGCAGTTTCTGCACCTGCATTTGGGAGTTGCCGCTGTGGACAAGGGAAGAGGACCGGTGTTGGTGTCATAAAGTCCCAGAGATGCAGAATCAAAACTGTGAAAACCCCAAGCAAGCCAGCTGGGTGGTCTGCCCAGAGGAAGGCAGCTCTGCCTCGGGGTGGGAGCCCCAGGCCCACTGCGAACAGGCTGTGAATGCTCGGGCAAGAGCAGTAAACTTTCCTGACCTCCGTGGTGACAATCACAGGAGCCCCCTTGCAGGTGTGTGGTGAACAGAGGTGGTGCTGATGTCGTGAGGAATTTAGACCAGGGCTCAGCACAAGTGAGCACTGCACAGTTACACAAACAAGTTATTACATACAGCAAGAACCTTGTGACAAACGAGCTTCCTCGTATTGGTTTAAACTAGACACAGTCTCCTCACGAGCAGGGCTCGCGCTCACACCACTGCACTTGGTGAGGGATTGGCATCCACCTTGGGCAGCTGGCCGCAAGCCTGTGACACGGTCACTCACACCTGCTCTCGTTTGGTATAACCCACGCGACGCCGGATCCTGCTGGTTTTATCTCCCACACACCCCTCCAGTCCCTCCACTGCGACCCACCTTTGTCCCCACCCCCACGGCCACCATGCCGCGCTGCGGTCCCCTGTAAGTGGGCCACCGCATGGTCGCTGACCCTTCCCCATCCTTCCTCCAGCCGGTGTCCATGACCCGCTGGAGCCATGATCATTGCAAACTACGGATATGGACATAACCACTCCCTTTCCCCTGTACCCACTTTTTGGCCATTCACTAACTTCGCGTTGCTCTGAGACGGAGATGCTGGTGCCTCCACAACTGGCCTTGCTGGGCTCCTCATCTGTGGCATGGTCCGCTTTCCACTGCGTTTTGCCACCACGGCTCGTCCTTGCCCTGTGCAGGGTTGCCACTTCCCAGCGACCTCGGCACAGGCTGTCCCCTCTTCCTGGGATGTGCTTCCCTCCAACGCCGGTTTAGTGACCCATCTAGATTATGAGATTATTATTACTGCTGGGAATGCCTTCTCCAGGGCCGTGGACAGCTCCCATCTCCCCGCTGCCAGTGCTCCAGCACTGGCCTCCCTGGGGAGCACTCCTTAGACTTCAAATTTCCATATATTGGTGTGACTTTCAAGTTACTCCCTTCTGCCCATGACTGCAGGTGCCGAGGCCATTCCCCGAGCGGGCCCAAGGCATGGCACAGAGTAGGGACGGGTGTCCAGTGAATGCACATGGAGACGGTGGTGAAAGCAAAGGGATTAGGACGGCCTGAGCTAAATGGCAGGGCATCAGAGGCTGCTGACCCACTCTTCCCTACGCAGCCGGGATCAACCAGTTACAATTCACTCTAATTCCGAAAAAGATGGAACAGACAAGAAAGCAAAGCAATTGCACATTCAGTAGCTTTAATTTTAAGGAGCCCACGAAAGTGTGTTAATTGTTTCTGAAACTGGGATAGGTTGTGTATGTGCATCTCTGAAAAATAAATGTTATCACGAAAGAGATAAATACCATTACTGAGAAATGACGATTTGCTCTATTTCCTCAGCCAGGCAATATTTATCAGGAACATTGATTTAACTAGAGGCTATTGGCAGATACAAATGGATGATGACAGGAAACAAAAAACACCTTCAAGTGCCATCAGGGCTTTTCATTTTAATGTAATGCTTTTTGGACTTCCTGAAGCTCCGGCTACACCTCCGAGATGAATGAGCGGCTCCTGCCAGGTTCAATACATCACACTCCGTTCGCTTCCTCCGCGCTGGAGGCACGGCGTCCCAGAGTTTAAAAACATCTTGAGCATTTACTGGAAGTTTCAGGGCGAAAACAATCTAAAGCTGAAAAGGAAATAAAGCACAATGAGCACGGTTTAAATTTTTACAAGACGCCTCATTTTAAAGGTTGTAGATGTAAAGAGCGGTTATTCCCCGTTTCAGAGGAAGGAAGCGCAGCCCGTCGGGGTGGTGAGGAAGGCCCTGCTGACAAGCTCCAGTGTGTGCTGAGAGACTGAGAGCAGCAGAGGAAGCTCTGTCCCCTTCAGCCTGATTAACAGACATCTTAAAAGCTCTAATGAGAAAATGGCTAGAAGGGGCAAGAGATCAGATCACAGGATAAGGCTGACACTCAAGGCTCTTTTTTTATTCTCTCTAAAATGGAAGTAATAGAATTTGTGCTGTATAAAGTCCTCAATCCCAGCGCTCGGAGGTGCAGCTGTCTCTGGGGCTTGAGGCAGGGCAAAGGGACCTCGAACGTTCAGCTGGAGTGTGAACCACATCGCCTGAGACCCCAGGTGAGTCACCCACTGCTTTCATCCCGGCTTTCCCTTTCTGTCACTGTCAGCAGCGATGTCCCAGTGACTACTGCCGGTCCACATGCTTGTGATTCTTCAGGAGAAAAACCGAACAAATTTAAGTAACGGACAAGGTTAGTTGAGGGACTCAGGTCGCTCTCAAGTCGTCCCATAGAGTGCGTGGCCCAGTTGAGCCACAGAGACTTTCCCGACATTCTCAGAGGAGCCCGGAAGCCCATGGAGCAGGTGAGGCACGTGTCCTCGGCATCACAGGTGTGCTCAGTCATGGGGAGGTCAGACCCAGTTTGCAAAGTCTGGTCCCCTCATGCATCCAGGGCCATTACATTAAAAATCTATGGTAGTGTCGGTCCACCAACTTTGTGGGAGTTAATTACAAGCCTCAACATGCGGACAAATGGGCCCTCCAGGCTTGTATTCTGCACCTCACAACAGCAAGGGGATTGCTTGCATCCGAGGAATGGAAGAAGCTCGGTATGGAGTGGGTAACAACCTGGGCTAGGACAGATGGGTGGCCTGGCATCCCCAGTGACTGTTGTGTTAATACAAGGAAGTTCCTTCTGCACTCTGAGTTTCTCCTTCTCTCTACAAAATGAAATCTGCAGCTATACTTCAGCATAACATATTTCAGAGCACGGGGTGTGATCATTCACCAAAAATACGTGACCCCAAACCTGGTGCACAGGAAGGTCTCAGTAAGCACCACCGGGTGAGACTACTGTCGTTACTGTCATCACTGTTACACTGAAATATCATCGTGATAATCTTATCAGTGGCCCCTCTGGGAGAAGCAGAGAGATGCTTTCTCTAAAACAAGGCAAGGTCAAGATTGGGAAATAATAATTCATACCTGCTCTTTGTCCTAAAATAACGCAAGACAACAGTCCTCATGGGGCATTTAACCTTCCTGAAGGCCAAGGCAGCAATACTCTTAAGTGCCATTGCTTAATGCCTGCGGGTAAATGCTCCCGGAGGGTTGAGTTTGCGTCCTGAGTAAAGCGCGGGGCCTTCTGAGTGGAATCAGTACTGCACACTGTTCAAGGGCTGCAACAACAGTTTTCATTCCACCCTCTTCGATTTCCCTGAGGATATTGATCAGAATGCCATAATATTTGGTAGCTGAAGACGCCAACATATGCTACATGAAGTAAATAATTATACAGACGAGCATGCCCTATTATAAGAGAAAACACCTAAGAAAACTCCACTTGCAGAAGTAAATGACTTCCCTAAATATCAACGATAAGGAGATTTTTAACCTCCTTTAACATAAATGTGCTACATTTCACCCTGCAATGGCTTTTTCCTGCTTTGCCCTAATTCCCCCGCTTTCTGTTTCTCGCGTGGGTTTATGTCTTCATCAGTTTCGTGGATTACTTGCTGTGGGCAGGAGGATCGCACCCGTCTGCTTCCGAGCTCAAGTGCGGCACGCAAACCTTCCCCCTCTGTATCCTCCTCGGAGTTTCTGTGTCCTGATGCGGAAGTTCTCTCTCTCATGTCTTATCAGCTACCTCCTGAGAGAGAGCTTCACGTCACCCAGAAATGTGCAGTCAAGTCCGGATCCCTGATAATCTCGTTCTGTTTGTTTTTATTCGTTGCTAAAATGCAAACCTGATTTATTTTCTCCCTGTGTCCTCAAAACGACTGTCTATATTCTTTTTTAAGGTAGACTCTGTGGAGAGATGCGTTTGAACTAATCTTAGACGTCTAAATGAGTGATGAGATGTTTTATTCTCATGGTACCCGAGACTCTCTGGACGGGTAACAAGAAATCTCTGGAAGGAAGGCCTTCTGAGATTGTCCATAAGTGCAGTAGCCTTGGTGTTTTGGGGACCTGACCCCCTCAAAGAGCACTTGCTGTCTGGGAGGAAGCATAGCCTCTTTCTGCCCACCCTACGGGGAGCAAAGCTCCGGGGTGAAGATAATAAATTTTTGAGGGACCATGAACATCTCATTTGAAATTTTTTCAAATTAACTCATTTTTTCAACTTATAATTGTTGTAGATATTTTATAGGCATGTACAAGCTCAGAGAATTTAAGATCCCTGAGATGTACTTGTGCGTGCATCGTCTGAACTGTTGCACGCACTCTGAGGAACAAAGAGTCCAGTGGCCTTAAACATCACCTTTCTTACTTTCCCATCCTCTCCTCCTTCTTCTCCTCCTCCTCTCCCCTCCCTCTCCTCCTCCTCCTCCTCCTCCTCCTCCTCCTCCTCCTCCTCCTTCTTCTTCTTCTTCTTCTTCTTCTTCTTCTTCTTCTTCTTCTTCTTCTTCTTCTCCGTCTTTGTCTTCATCTTCTTCTTTTTTTAATTGTTTAATTTCAGGGGTCAACCTTCTGCCATAAAGGATCCAGGATGACTGCAAGGTTGAGTCATGTAACCAAACAACACACGAAAGGCACATGGGAGCCTGACAAGTCGGTGAGCCATATTAAAAATAGCCCCGTATTCGTCCTTGGCAGCGACAGCTCCCTTGCATGAGGCAGTCACAGAATCACGTGCTGCACAATGGAATATTTTGTTCACCAGGACACAAGCCTCCATTGAGGGCGGCCCAATGACTGCTTCCCTTGGATGTGTTCAGAAGTGCTGTCATGATCCTTCCTCATTTTTGTTAATCCTCCCAGGGTGTAATTAGCACCATGTTTCCAAAGATCAAGCTATTACAATTTCCCCCATCTGCTCCTTGATGCTGAAAGCCCCTTTACAGAGCACAAAGCTTTTCATTCAATAAGCAGACATACTGTTTAAAATGAAAATATCCTTGGAAGAGGCAACACAATGACTTAAAAGTATTACCGAGGCGTCATTTACTAACACCACATTTCTCTGGTGTTCAGGTTTTGTGTTGAAAGATGAGAAAAGATGACCCCGAGGATTCAATTTGAGGATGAAATGAGTTAATACGTATAAAGGGCTTAGTACAGTGCCTGGTACAGAGCGCCCGCCAAGCAGCCGGGTTGCCGTTATCTCCGGTTCACCAAGGAGGAGACGGGCTGCGAAGGTTCAGGCGGTGCTGTGCAAACCAAGGCAGCCTCCGCAAACCAAGGCAGCCTCCGCGCCCAGGCTGCTTCGGCTGGAGAGCGCTGTGATGCCCCACAGCTCCGGCGGAGGGGCCTGATGCAGGTCTTTGAGCTCAGTTGCAGGAGAAACCGGCAGGTGTGTCGTCTCATTACTTTTCCTGGCCTCATTATGCCCTGGACGGCGAGGGTTTCAGCGAGGGTCTGGGCAAGGGGGGCTGGCCACGTGGCCCATCCGGTGTTCGGACCCTCCAGCGGACAGCCTCAGGGAGAGCGAGCCCCTTCCACCCCTGATGCACTGGAACTGCACACCAGCTGGGGCGTGGGGAGCCACCTGAACGTCGCACATGTTGGGAAGCCATTCCTGCTGTTTGTTGTGTTCTCGCTTGTGAAGACCAAAGAGAGGGGATGGTGATGAGGATTCATCCAACAGGGAAGAACTGGTTAAGATCCCACCAACCTTACAGAGACAGGTCAGAGCCCCTGGCCACGTGGGTGTGTGATCGCTGCAGGGCCACAGGGCTTTCTTTCTCCATCTTTCATTCCTTGGGGGCACGTCACAGGGACACTCACCCTGAGTCCTGTGCCATCCTATGGGTGAGTTTTCAAAGCCGTCCCCTTCATTCAGAAGTGGCCCCCCCCAGATGCGCTCGGCCATTATCCAACCAAGAAGAGCAGATTGATGGGTTCAAAAAAAAAAACTCAGAAATTAAATCTCCCTTGAAATATAACGCCACATAATTGAGTTTCTGTATATGTTGTTTGGAGACAGTAACAAAGAAATGTAAAACAGGATCCCTGAAGCTGGGACAGCTTGTAAAATCTGGTTAAGCCATGTTGAAAAATACTCAAATGCCCCCATTAGAAAACACAGACTATTTATTCCTTCCTTTTCTTTAGCCCTACGAGGCATAAGCTCCCTTTTCTTTATACTCCTTTCTCCCCCTTTTCAAAGTGCACTCATTGAACTCTTGGCAATTAGTGTAATTGAAATTTATTGACAATGTGGCCGATGTGGAAGCCCATTGTCCCCGAGCGTGTGCGGCTGTGAGCGGCTCGGTGGCAGCGTCAGGCAGCCCGGCCTTGCTCAATCACATCAATGGGCCACCGGCTGCCAAGGGTTCCTTTGGGGGTATGAATGTTACTTAGTGATAAGAGCCTTTCGAAACAGGATCCCTGGACCCCATCTCTTGTGGGAGATGGAAATGAAATATGTATTTGGCTGCTGTGGAAAATTAATGTAATTGGCTCCCACATAAAGCTTTGACAAGTTGACCTGTTTGAAATCCAAGGAAGGCTTCAAGCCCCGTATCATATTATCTTCGACTAACCCAAGCACGCTTCGTGCCCCCCACCCCAAACACACTGGAGGTGAAATGAAATGGAATTTGGGTACCGGTGTTTAACAACACTTCTGTTGAACACAGTTATTATTTTTGCATGTGTAGCTCCGCGATGAAGGGGTTAGGGTGATTGGATTTCCGCGTGCATGTGTCTGGGATGATAGCTCTCAGTGTGGGTTTTCTTTTCTTTGGCGGAGGCAAGGGTTGGAATGTTTGGAAATGTTCATGGGCACATCTATCTTCAGACCCGTTTTCTCTCTCCTCCATTTGGTATGATTCTAAAATGTAGATGTCTAACTTGATTAAATTTAATTGGACTCATTTAGAGGGCAATGCAGATTTCCAGTTTTCTCTTCTGAGAGGATAGATACATTTTATTTTAATGCATAGGGATTTAAGCATGTAAAGCTAATGGGAGAGATATATTGAAATCTCTGCCCATGGAAATGGGCATATAACATTTTCCCTCAGGGGAGTTTCTTAGGAGGCGATTACTGTGGTGAATTAATTTTAGCTGCTGTCCTGTCTGGTTCCTAATTTCAGATAATATGCTCTTTTGATTTATTTAATAGGACCCTAAAATGCAACACCCCAGAGTTTAAGAGAATACAATGATAAATTGGAGAGCACGTGAGAAAGCAGGTGTGTATGTTTCTTCCTTTGAGAAAATCTTCATGCTCTTGTTAAATCCTGAATTATTTGCATGCATTAATGTACATAGACCCTTCCCCCAGTACCATTTTAAAGGTAACCTCGAAACAATAAGTTAGTTTTATTGATTCCACATTTAAAAATGGATTCGGTAAGCACCTTATTATTTTTTCTTATTTCAGTGGTAGAATTTGTTTCTCTGAGGAAGGTCTATTGCAGCTAAGAGAGAGTTGAAGTTGGTCTTTCTGAATGACTTTTTAAAAAAATTTTTTTTATAATAATTTTTTGTTATGTTATATTAGTCACCATACAGTATATCCTTAGTTTCTGAATGACTTTTAAAACTTCAAACACTCTATTGGCGAGGGCTCTCTACTATGGTGGCCAAGCTTTAGGGTATTGTCTTGAAATTCTTGGATAGCACAAGAAAAGGGAGCGGAGGAAGCCAGGTGGATGGTGTAACGGTAGGTCGTTGGCAAGGGGCGTGCGAGGATGAAGTCAGGGTGGACGCGTGGCTGGAGCACATGGTCTTTCCAGCCACTGGTTGTGAGACATGGGAAGACATCATTCTTTGTTTTCCTGTAGATTGTTTATTCAGATGTTGACTTGTTAATGATCATGAATTCAGCGTGAAAGTAAGTAGACCTGGCAAGGAAGGCCTGTCTACCTGTATGGCCCATGGCAATGAGAGCCCCACGCGGTAGGGACCTGAGATGCGGAGAGGGGGACATACATGCAGAGAGATTCTCCACTCCAGCACCAGCTTCCGTGTGCCGTAACCAGTCACAGTTTGGGCTATAAGGAGATAGTAAAATTTATTTCAAATAAGTCAGGCTTAACATGAATTTAGTTGTTTTCTAATTTTATTTTATTTTAATTTTAAAACTATATTTCATTTAACCCAAATATATCCAAAATAGTATGATTTCTTTTATTTTTGTTATTATGTTATGTTAATCACCATACGGTACTTCATTAGTTCTTCGTGTAGTGTTCCTGATTCATTGTTTGCATATAACACCCAGTGCTCACTGCAATACGTGCCCTCCTTAATACCCATGAAAAACTATGGATTACAGGAAACAAGCTGAGGGTTTCAGAGGGGAGGGTGGTGGGGAGATGGCTTAGCCTGGTGATGGTGTTTGCTAATTTTAAACAGGGTATTTTGGTCAAGGTTCTCCAGAGTAACAGGACCAATAGCAAGTGTGTGTGTGTGTGTGTGTGTGTGTGTGTGTATTAATTGATTGATTGACTTATTGATTGAGTATAAGGAATTGGTTCACACAGTTATGAGGCTGAGAAGTCTAGACTCAGGACTGCCGATGGTATAATTCCAGTCCAAGGCCAAGTCTGGTGGGGAGAGATTTCTTTCTTACTCAGACTTTTATTCTCTCCAGGCCTTCGAAGGATTGGATGAGGCCCCCCCACATGGGGGAGGACCACCTGCTCTACTCAGTCTGTGGATCCCAGAGCTACCTCAGCCAGAAACACCCTCACAG
Source organism: Ursus arctos (assembly GCF_023065955.2). NCBI lineage: Eukaryota > Metazoa > Chordata > Mammalia > Carnivora > Ursidae > Ursus > Ursus arctos. Next base: position 3,503,904 of record NW_026622819.1, on the reverse strand, counting down.
GCACCCAGAAGAGTGTTCAGTGACACTGCAGGGCATCCCACAATCCAGTGCAGATGACACGTCAAAGTAGCTACCATGTAGGGGTTCTCGTCCTGTTGAGACTTTCGGATGGTGAGTGACATTCCCAGGGCCTTTCTCCTGGAGTTAGCGTGCTCAAGCTCTCACCTCAGCGTCCGCGGCCTCTTCTCACTGCTGTCTCTCAGCCGCCTCTGGTGGCCTCAGTTTTCCTCTGCACTCTTGTGTGATTCTCAGGTTTCTACCCATCAGATACCGCACAGGGCAGCCCCGTGGCCAGCTTCATGCTTGTGATGGCCGCTCTGGGGTGCTGCCTGGCCATTCACAGCAGGACAACCCTCTCAACCCAGAGTCTGCACATTTAGACCAGAACCCGAGCTTTGGATTCCTGACAGAATTTCCTGCTTTGTTTTGCCGAGGGAACCTTCTGACACAGTCACGTAGAGCTGAGTCTGCAAACGTCAGTGACCTGCACCTCAAACACCTTAACGTAACGGGTGCTGCCATCCTGCTCTCTGCCTGCCTCTTACCTGTGACCTGGGGGGACTGCCCTTCCCTGGTCTCCTTGCACCCCGCTCTGAGCTTTGTAAGGAATAAACCTGTGACTTTACCTACTTTGTGTGGGTGTATTGAAACTGCACTTCCGATCAGTGAAGCACCTGCCTTCGGTCCAGGTCATGATCCCAGGGTCCTGGCATCGAGTCCCACATCGAGCAGGGAGCCTGCTTCTCCCTCTGTGGCTCTGCCTGCCGCTCCCCCAGCTTGTGCTCTCACTCTCTCTCTCTCTGACAAATAAATAAATAAAATCTTAATAAAAGAAAGAAAAGAAGAAAGGAAGAAAGGAAGGAAGGAAGGAAGGAAGGAAGGAAGGAAGGAAGAGAAGAAAGAAAAAGAAAGAAAGAAAGAAAGAAAGAAAGAAAGAAAGAAAGAAAGAAAGAAAGAAAGAAACTACACCTTCAACCAGAATGATCCCGTGAGTTTCACTTCCCCAGAGTGGGAGCCTGGATGCTGAGGGAGCCACCTGTCTCCCCGTGTGGGTGGCCCATGCCTCCTCATTCACCAGGCCGTAATCTGCCTACTCTTAATTGAATACACTAGCCACAGTAGGCCCCCCAACACAAGCCCGATTGCACTAGAGATCTCAGATCTCGAGGACCAACTCTGGGCTGTGCCCCCAGATCTGCCCCTCCACTCCGGTCCATCCCTGGCCATGGTGCCTGTCCCTGCAACTATCCCAGACAGCAGTGTAAGCAGGAGACTGGCCATGCCTCCTTTCCTCAGAGCCCCACAACCGTTGTTAAGGCCTGGACTTTAGCCTATGCTAAACCTTACCTCTGTCCTGGGTCCTGCCTGTCTCCCCCAGAGGACTGTGGTCCTCCGTGTCTTTCCTGGATTCCCCCTGGCCCCTGTGCACTGCTCCAGCTCAGGCTCAAGTAGCTGCCCGAGGCGTCTACCCAAAATGAAAATCTGGTCATGCTCCATGTCCTTAGGGCCTCTCGAGGGCCTCCTTGATAAAGGTTGGCTTGACCAGGATATCCCACGGCTTCCTTCCTGAGTTGGATTCTGTCTGCCCCTCTGGGTTCATCCTCCCTTTTATTGTGTCTCAGTCAACCACTCCCAAGGTCCAAGCGCGAGCACCAAACATGGCAGTCCCATACCTCTGAGCTTGCTGGTCGTGATTCCAGAAATTTCATTCCAGTGTAAGTGACACCCTCTGTGTGATGCCACCGTGACCTGCTCAAGCAGAGCCTCCACCACCCCCCACGCCTCCACTGTGGCTGCTAGGGCCTCCTCCCCCGCCTGGCCTTCTTGCTTGTGATCACCTGCCTCTTTGAAATAATTAGGAAATGCAGTCTCAAATTAAATACATTACAGTAAGCAGGATAACGATCCCCAAATGTGTCCATGTCCTAATTACCAGAGCTTGGGAATATGAATTAAATGGCAAAATAGCAAATATGTTTCAATTAAGACCCTTTTTAAAAAATTTTAATAATACTTTTTTATTACATTATGTTAGTCACCATATAGCACATCCCTAGTTTCTGATGTAAAGTTCCATGATTCATTACTTGCATATAACACCCAGTGCACCATGCAACACGTGCCCTCCTTACTACCCATCACCAGCCTATCCCATTCCCCCACCCCTTTCCCCTCTGAAGCCCTCAGTTTGTTTCCCAGAGTCCACGGTCTCCCATGGTTCATTATCCCTTCTCTTTACCCTCCCCTTCCTTCTTCCCTTTCTTCTCCTACCGGTCTTCCTACTTCTTATGTTCCATAGATGAGAGAAATCATATGATAGTTGTCTTTCTCTGCTTGACTTATTTCACTTAGCACCATCTCCTCCAGTCCCGTCCATGTTGCAGCAAATGTTGAGAAATCGTTCTTTTTGATAGCTGAGTAATATTCCATTTATGGACCACATCTTCCTAATCCAGTCATCTGTTGAAGGGCAACTCGGCTCCTTCTACGATTTAGCTATTGTGGACAATGCTGCTATGAACATTGGGGTGCATATGGCCCTTCTCTTCACTACGTCTGTATCTTTGGGGTAAATACCCAGTCGTGCAATGGCTGGATCATAGGGTGGCTCAATTTTCAACATTTTAAGGGACCTCCACACTGTTTTCCAAAGTGGCTGTACCAACATGCATTCCTACCAACAATGCAGGAGGGATCCCCGTTCTCCACATCCTCTCCAACATTTGCTGCCTCCTGCCTTGTCAATCTCCACCACTCTAAATGACGTAAGGTGGTATCTCAGTGTGGTTTTGATTTGAACCTCCCTGATGGCTAATGATTTTGAACATTCTTTTATGTGTCCGTCAGCCACCTGTATGTCTTCACTGGAAAGGTGTCTGAATTAAGACCCTTAAGACTGAGAGATTATCCTGGCTGTCCAGGTGGACCCAGTGTAATCCCAGGATTCCTATCTTGTAAATGCAAGCAGGAGGCAGGAATGTAAGTCAGACAAACTCAGCCCACCATACCGGCATTGGAGCTGGAAGGGGTCCCTGAGCCAAGGAGTGTAGTCAGCCTCTGGAGGCTGGAAAGGGCAGAGAAGTTTTTGCCTATGAGTCTCCAGATAGAAATACTGCCCTGTAGGCACCTTGATTTTAGTTCAGTGAGAACCATGTCAGACTTCCATGTACTTGAACTGTGAGATGATACGTTTGCAGTGTTTGAAGCCACTAACTTTGGGGTAATGTGTTAGAGCAACAACAGAAAACGAACGCATACAGTAAGCGACTAATAATATCTGTGTTCTTGGAAATGCTCTCTGGCTCATTTACGTTTGAAACTTAGGTTGAAAGCTGTATATTCAAGGCTTCGAGTCTTTTATACAATAGCCAACATTCCACGTGTTCTTCAATAGGATTTCTTCTTTTTTTTTTTTTTAAGATTTTTATTTATTTATTTGACAGAGATAGAGACAGCCAGTGAGAGAGGGAACACAAGCAAGGGGAGTGGGAGAGGAAGAAGCAGCTCATAGCAGGGGAGCCTGATGTGGGGCTCGATCCCATAACGCCGGGATCACGCCCTGAGCTAAAGGCAGACGCTTAACCGCTGTGCCACCCAGGCGCCCCTCAATAGGATTTCTGATGGGTGCGAAGCTGTGTTTTTCACTCATTAATGAAGACAGAACTTTATCATAAGGATTCAATGCATAGTGCTAGATAATTCCTTCAGATGGTAGCTTGCTTTCTAAATGTAAACTGATTGGAAACAGATAATTTAAGTATTAGTTAACTGATGATTCACATATAGGCATCAAATAAATATGGTGGTATTTTAAATCTAAACTCGGTAGCTACAGTGATAATGAAATGGAGCAGAAAATAGCAAATACGCAGCCCAATACTACTATTCATATAAAAATGAAGACACTCGAAGCCGCAATAACCAAATTCATACACAAGGAAGTAGACTCTCGTCCATCAAACGGGAACCGTGTGGCTGAATAGGAAATACGAGCTCGAACCAGGAGATGCCACGACACCCTAGATCGATAAACAATCTTATCTCATTATAGAAACCATGATTTTATAAAGTTCAGTGTAGAAGCAAACTACCTTTTATTTCAAGCAAGGACAAAACTGCAGGGACCAGTTTTGTTTATCGGGATAGAGGCGTAGGTGCCATGTTTGTGTGAGAAGCCCCTGAAATGGGCTTCTATGCACCAGGAAAGTCTGAGGCCAAGCACTGGAGCCAGGCGGGTTAGAAATCTCAGAAAGTAGCCCCTTGAGCTCCACCGGCCAGTATGCCGATGACAGCACAGAGACGGTCCTCCTGATGAGTCACTCAGGGTGACAGTTGTTTGATGCACGTGAACGTGACAAAGCGTGTCCCAACGGAAACTTTAAGTCAAAGATCAAAACTGGGGAGAAGTTTGGCTAATTAGAATGAGCTAAAGATCGAAAAAGAGAGAACAGTCTGTAAGTCATTGCTTAAAGTAGTTTGCTAATCCTGGAACAAATGTTTTTATTAAATAATTGTCATTAAGTTCCTTGAAAATGGCATGAAAAAGATTACATGAAAGGTTTGGGTTCTTGTCAAATTGTGTGTTTCCTGTGCCACTGAAGACTTTGGAGACCCCAACAGACATTGTGTGCAGTGAGACCATGGCTGGAGACCATGGCATGAGTGGCTGGAGGACAGAGGCCAGCAGATGTGGACACGGCCCGTAAGCAGTCAACACTCGGAGAATCTTCCTTTTGCAGAATTACTTAACTTCTACAAAACGTAAAGGGGATGGGGCCTCCCTAAGGTGTATTTAAAGGCAACACTCTCTTCTTGAAGGACTCCGTACATATGTGTATTTGCTTCTTTTGGAGACAGGGCGAGAAGCACCTAATTTCCTTACTGAGATCCCAAAAGCAGTTCACCAAACCCACCTCCCCGGATGGAGAAATTCGCAGGCACCTCAGAAAGCTTGATAAGTTCTCTATTCCTCAGGTTCCCTGTAGCCCCTCCAGAGCTGAGATTGGGGGGGCATCTCTGGGAGGCAGATCAGGCCAGGTTATGTCAGGGGCCGGGAAGGGGAGCGTCAGCCAGGGAAGGGAGGTCCGGCAGAAAGAGGGGAGTCCGTTGCAAGCGTTGGCAATGTATTCCACAGAACGTGACTGATTCAGTTTATTGCTTTGTCCACCAGGAAATAATTGCTCTACGAGCCTGCTTACCCTGTGCCACCTGAGTCCTGATTTGGCAAAGGGATAAGATGGCTTGGCTTGCACGGCACATTCTGCTGGTTTTGCAATCAGATGTAAAGGAAAACTGTTTCCAGAGAGCAGTGGTATTCATTTGAGACTTTATTTATTTTTGCCGGGAGTCCCAGAAGGAAGAGTCCATGATGGCCTCTACTAGGGGACAGCTGATCAATATTTAGAAAAGAGCAAAATCTAACTGAACTTGCCTTCATTTCAGACATGAGAGCTAAGCTTCGGTCTAGAGTCGCCTCCGCACATGCCAACAAGACCCCACAGCAGGCGGCAGCTGGGGGGAGGGTCTCTGAGTCCCAGCATTTCTACATTATAATATTCAAATGTCCATTTTCAGGGGAAAAAAATGAGGCATGCAGAAAAACAAGACAGTATGACCTGATCACAAGAACAAATTAACAGAAACTGTCCATGAGGAAGTCCTACCAGATGTTAAATCGCCTGACCTGAATGTGCTCCCAGAGCTAAAATGAACCCCTGGACAAAGTGCGGAGCTGGCCAGAGGAGTGCGATGGTTGCCCATCGGCAGGGACACGTGGCAGTCACCCGCAAGCCTGATTTCTACTTCCTGGGGCTCTGATTCAGTGATTCTCCTGGACTTGCCAGGAAAGTATGAATCCAGTCATGACATGAGTGTGCCCACTCATGCTCTTAGAGCCCAGACTTTTCAAGGAGTGGAACCACAGTAAGTCACACTAATCTCTGTGTCATACTTGTTGAATGAGAAGGGTTGCTCAAGAGAATCTGCCATTAAAAAAAAAATGGAGTTGTGTTGAAACCCAACCTAAGATAATTCCTGTGTTCCTCAACGTAAGCCAAGAAAGAGGAAGGGATGAAACCTTCTGAGACGAAGATGATCTTTCCAGCCAGGAATTCAGGGGAATTCCATCACCTTGAAACATTCCCATAAGTAATTAAAAGGGATGACGTTTCCAATATTTTAAAAGCCACTAAAGAATTCAGTCCCTTGGCAGGTATTAAGTACCAACTTGTGTCAGCTATGGTGCCAAGGGACAGTGCGGGTAGATGAATGAACACAGCCGCAGCCCGGGAAGTGTTTCTCAATCCTTCCATAGATAAGTGGAGCTAACGGGCGCCATTTTGATTTCATAAGCTTATTGCCAAAAGGATTTCAAAGCTGAGTCATATTTTATTTCCCGATTTCTCAGGTATAGAATTTTCCCTTTGGTGTAGTGACTCAGAAAGTGCCATCTTAACATCACAGCGTGTAAATAACAATCATGGAATTGAAGAAACAGAAATAATAACGATCACTCTAAATTGAGCACCTACCCTGTGATGGTTGTTTGGCTTTGTACTTTGCCAAGGTTATCTCTTTGTGATTTCTTCATCTTATGAGATGAGTGTAAGGTGAATTTAGAGGGGATGGAACAGGCTCAAAATGACTTGCTCACCGATGCTCATGTGGCTGGTAGGTAGTGAAGGGTCCCTCTCGGTACAACTCCAGAGAGGTGGTACTGCCTCAAGGGCCCCCACGGGCCATCTTTCCATCTCCCTCCTCACAGGCCATGAAATGGTCTGCCAGCAAGGAAGCGATCTGTGCAAGATCAAACGAAGCTAATGTATAGTGTCTGGTGAGTGAAATCCACGCACCCCTGTCTTGAATATTTCTCCTACACTTTACACCAGTAAGAGAAAGGTACTCCCACTGGACTGAACTGAAATTTCAAAACATATCTGAAAATATTTATTTTCTATTATTGGAAAGAGAACTGTTTCCCTAAGAGACAAACTGACATAGAGCCACGATCCTATTCCTTTTTAGGATTGTTATAAAGAAGAGCTATTGGTGATACACATGATGGAGAGTCACTTGTTTTCTTTCAAATGCAGATGCTCATGTTGGAAGACTAAGTAGCATTATAACTGCATGAAGGAACCTTAGGGCTTGAGTTACACATGTGAAGCCCACTTAGTATTCCTTAGAACAGCTATACAAGCAACAGGTAGACAGGGTCAGGCATCTTGCGTAACATGTATTTTGCATTTCAGTGTGTTTGCTTTCATCTCTATGTAGCCATATGGAGACATGTAGGGTATGTGTATCTCTCAGCATGAGCACCGTGCCTGGCACACAGCTGCTAAACACGGCTTTATTGGAGGAAAAGCAGGCACATTACCCATCATGCTATCCTTTTTCATTCCTGTCTTTCCCTGTTTTACTATAGCCCCAGTGAGAGCCACGGAGTGGTGAGAGACAAGTGAGCAGCCATGTTCCAGAGCTTCCCCATTTCTAGGCCACCCACCCAGATCTACTAGGCTTCTCTCCACTTACAGAATGAAGCAAACCACCTGCTAACAGTGCCCATAAACTTCTTCTATTGACACGAAATGAAGCATAAATATACTGAGAAATTCCAAGCCCCCCCCTTCCTCACTGAGGACTTGTTGTCTGGTGTTTGACACACGTGTTTGCTCCATGTTGCCCAAGCAGTACGACACTTCATCTGAAAATGTTTGGGAGCACGGATTCACCTTTCCCCTGCGAGACCGCAGCCGCCTGAGGGCAGAGACTGCACCTCATCCTTTCTGCGGTATTGCTTCCAGTTTCTTGGCATTTAGCAGAAAATAACTTGTGTTGAAAGGAAAGTACTTTGATTATGTATGCTGTGTAGTGAATCACATAAATCTTAGTGGTTTCAAACAAGGAGTATATATTATCTCTGAGTTTCTGTGGGTTGAGAATGTGGGTGCAGCTTACCTGGGTGCCTCTGGCTCAGGGTCTGTCTTGAGGTTGCAGTAAGGATATCCGACAAGGCTGCGGTCTCATCTGAAATCTCGCCTGGGGAAGGATCCACTTCCACTCCTCCTGTGGGGGTAGCAGGATTTGATTCCTTGCAGCCTCTTGGACTGAGGCCTCATTTCCTTGCGGGTTTTTGTCCACAGCCACCCTCACTTCCTTGTCTCATGAGCCTTTCTAGAACAGCACACTACGTGGCGCTGTCCGAGTGAACAAAGTGAGAGGGACAGTGGCCAAGACGGGAACCTGCTTTCTGTAACATAATCTCCAAGTGCACACCCAGCAGTTCTACTGCATTCTGTCTGTTAGAAGTGAGTCACCAGGTCCAGCCTGCCTCAAGGGGGGGATTACACAAGGGTGTGACCAACAGGAGGCAGGATCACTTCAGTGCTCTCAGAAACTGCCCACCACACTGTTCATGCTCAATTCTCTTCTGGCCATTTGTGATTTATTTTGGTTGCATTCATCTTTTGCATTATGCAAACCTGCAACCATCTTTATCCTAGGGGAACACAGATCAAAGATGGGCCTGTTGATAACTCAAACAGTGAATCATGTCATTGATGAGCCCCTTCCACCTTCATCACCATGACACTTTTCTTGATGTGTGAAGCCTCGCTTCACGTATTCCTCATCCTAGATTTGACATACCCCCTTTCTTTTTGCATGTGCACAGGAGGATATGCTTCAAAACACATTTTTCTCATCTTGCTTCACATTCTCCTAAATTTTAACTGGGCCAGCAATTTACTTTTACTGGGCCAATAGGTTCCTTACTTTAGAACAGTTCCTTACTTTAGATGAGTTGTATTATTTAACAAGACCAGTAATTCCTGGTAGAGATAAAATTACTCTTAAAGATACAGAATCCTATAAAATCTTTATACAAAACTGTCCCTTTTAATCGAACATTTTGTAAAAAGTCATTATTTTCTGAAACTGTCAAAAGCATCTTATTTGAAGGTGGTGTAGCCTAGTGGATATGAGCTCAGATTCTGGAGAACTATTTTACCTTGGGTAAATTACTTGATCGTCCTGTGCCTCGGTCTTCTCATTTATAAAAGAGGAATGATAATGGTGCCTTCTTCATTAGGGATGTTGTTGGTATTAAATGACTTAATATTTGGAGAACATTTAGAACAATGGCTGTCTTTAGTAAGTGCTTTATAAGTGTTTGTTAAATAAAACAAATGGCTTTGGAGAAAGGATTTAACATTTTCTTGGCAAATGTGCTTGGCGTACTTAATATTATTTCAGTCATTCTTATGAATCTTAACTAATTCTGGTATCCCCAGGAGTAACCATTTAGAATAAATAATTTGTCCTTCCTTTGTATCTCAACCAACACTAGTCTGTGTTCCCCTTGGGGAAAGGGACGGTGTCTTACTTCACCCTTTATGTTCCAGGTTTCCTACAATGCCCGGCACGTGGAAGGCATTCAATAAACAGTTGTTAATTAATTTCATATTATTTGGAGGTGACAATTTGCAAGGAAAAAGGAAAGGAGAGATTGTCCTTTAAATAGAGTTTGTTTTGGCCACATTTGCGTGCAGTTGCGTGCAGTTTAGAAAAGCTAGGTATCTTCTTTTCCACTCTATCACCCAGCCAATTAATCAACACTTGAATGAATCCCAAGATAGACCCTTCATTTTGTCTACTTATTAACTTTCATTATGTGCAAGACCTAAAGTGTAATTGTGAACAGGATGGATTATGCCGTAAACTTTTTCCTATTACACCATTCCTTCACAAATCCCCTTATTAAAGTGTACCAAGGGTGATATATTATGTTAAGAAGGTTTAAAACATAAGGTGACAATGACCTTCCCTTTAATTAACTATGATGGAAACAAAGGTGAGCACAATGGTGATGAAGCCCAGCAGAAAACCATAAATCACCCTGCACACGGGAAGACAGGACACAGCTACAAAAATAACCTTGCGATTCACAGGTTAAGTGAGTGTTCCAACGTGCTGCTTCCACTATTATTTATTTACACATAACTCCATTGTGTCCTGGGCACAAGAGGACGCTCGAGAAACCTGAAAATGAAAGGGAGCTGCTGCCTGCTGAGACCAGCTCTCAGAACTACTCAGCCTATGCTCTTAAAGAATACCGACGCTACCAAGTCTTAGGCTAGTCACAGCATCCTTAAACATGGTGTTAACTATTATTATTGAGGCATATATTACATCTCGTGAAACACACAGATCTTTGGTGTTCGGATCGATGAGTCTTGACAATTGCACACATTTGAATAATTGTCACCAAAATAAGACATAGGACAGTCACATCACCCAGAAAGTTCCCTGGTGCCTTGTCCAGTCAACTCCCCCTTCAGGAATCACTATTCTGACTTTTACTAGCATACATTAGTTTCGTACTAGCATACGTTCTCTGATTTCGTGTAGATTAAATCATACAGGGTGTATTTTGTTACAATTTAAAGCCTTTCTTTTCTTTTTTTTTTTAAATTTTATTTAGTTCTTTGAGATAGAGTGAGAGAGAGAGAGTTGGAGCACAAGAATGGGGTGGGGTGGGAGGAGGGGCAGAGGGAGAGAGAGAAGCAGGCTCTCCACTGAGCAGCGAGCTGGAATGTGGGGCTCCATCCCAGGACCCTGAGATCATGACCTGAGCTGAAGGCAGATGCTTCACCGACTGAGCCATCTGGGTGCCCCTAAAGCTTTCCTTTATGTAGGCACCATCTAGTTTAATTTCTAAATATGCTTCTTCACCTCTCCCCTCTCCCCTTTCCTCCTCCTCCTCCTGTTCTCCTTCTCCTTCGTTTTCGCTGGATGCAAGAGCAGCCTGGGCCTGGAGCCTGGGCTCACTTGTCTTCTCCAGGGCTCTGCTCTGGCTTACAGTGCTGTGGGGACCACCAGCCTTCAGGCACAGTGCTCCGTCCAGGTGTGTGTTTGGATCCTGTGCGCTGCACCAGAGAAAGCTCTCCACAGTAACTTCATGGGACGTCCTATCGCTGCGGCCCCCTCCCCCACCCTCCGTCCCCCAGATCAGCCCCACATTTTCCTCTGCACGCTCAGCGACGGGAGCTTTGTCTCCACCGAGTAGGTAGGTCTACTCTCCGACTAACAGGGTTCTTTCATTAACATGTTGGGAATGAGTCCTTCGATGAGGTGTTAGAATTATTTATAAGAAAAGCAAGCTGGGGACTCATCCCCAATGTGATCTCACGGACATTGCTTCACGAAGGTAATTCAGGAGAGAAGACCCAAGTCCTAGGTGTTGCTGCGTTGCCCTGGGTGCCATTTCCAGCCCCCACCGGCCATGTGGCCAGAAGAGCTCACCTCTGTGGGTCCACAGACTGACCACAACTGCTACTGGTCCACAAGGAGAGGGGGACAGACTTTGAGAAAGAACAGGGAGTCGTGAGCACGAGCATTTTTACAGTAAGTACTTTGAATTTTATGGTGCCCATACACTCCCATGCCAATTCATCCATTAACATGGAGCCAGCCAGGAAATATTCTTAGAAACTATACACATGTAAAGAAGTCTTCATTGTCCACAGCGCCCCTGGTTTGGAGCTGCAGGGGTCTGGTCACAATGGGCACCACGTGGAGAGGCTTTGGGCACAGAAGCTCAGGGACCAAACTTACCACTGACACTAGCGTCCTGTGCCCTTCCAAGGTGGGAGAGCTCTCCCCATGTACGCGGACTCCACTGTAATGGACGGCTGCTTTCTTCAAATATGTTCGGTTTTAAGGTATTTTAGGTGATAAAGGTGTATGGGCAAACATTCTCTCCACTCAACTGGGAGCTTATACACCCATAACACAGCGGGACAACTCCCTGTCCCTCCGTGTTTGTCTGAGGACATCCGAGCCACCTAACCCTTCTCACCTACTGCGTGGGAAAGAGTGGCAGGCCAGACGATTCTCTCAGTCATCCACTTCCTGCTTCAAAGCTGGTTATAGACCTTCAGCTAGAAGCCGGTGAACACCAGGAATTCAAGTCAAAACCCACGTCTCACTGTTTGCTCCCCTCCAGGACCTGGGCACGGGGACACCTCTCCACGTGGGGGTTGCGCCTGCCACACCGGCACAGCCCATCTGCAGAGAGCTCACGTGCGACACAAGAGGAACAAAGCAGAGGAGGGGAAAGGAGCCTGTTGAAGTCCATAGAAAAATTAGGATTAGAAGTTAAACTTCCAGATCATGTGGTGGAGCTGTCAGCTCCCAAGAAAGTCGTGCAGGGCAGTGGCGGTGGAAGTGCCTGAGAGCATTTGAAGAGTCATTCTGGAAAAAGTCCCTACAGAAGTTAGGGGAGACGTTTTGGCTGGTAGTATTGCTTTGGTAAGCCACTGGTGTCCCTTTGTCCTCCGGTGGGATTCAGGTTCCTTGGGTGGGAGGGCAGACATCATGGCGGCCATTTAAGCTTGGTCTGGTTTGTTTGTTTTATTTATTTATTTTGTTTTATGTTGTGTTGTGTTATGTTGTTTTATTTTAGTCTTTTAAAACTAAGCTGCACCGCTGTGATATAATCCATGATTCTAGAAGAGAAGAGCTTCAGGGGTCATACCCTCTAAAAAAAGTGCAGTCCCTATGATGGGCTGCATATAAGTCCGTCCGTTGAAGCCCTAGTCCCCAGTGCGATGGTTTTGGAGGCGAAGACTTTGCAAGGTGATTAGGTTTAGATTAGGTGACAAGGAGGTGGGGCCCCTATGATGGGGTTAGTGCCTTTAAAAGAGGAAGGGGAAAGGGAGGTCTCTTGCCAGGAGCATTCACCAAGGAAAGGCCAGGGGAGGACACAGAGAGGAGTCAGCGTTTACAAGCCGAGAAGTGGGCTCTCGCCAGACCCCCGGTCTGCGGGGACCTTGATCTTCCCGGTCTCCAGAACTGTAAGAAATAAATTTCTATTGTTTAAGCAATCCAGTTTATAGCATTTAGCTACCTCAGCCGAAGCCGACTGACAGTATCTGTTCAAAGACCGGAAGCCACAGCCTATCTTGCCTTTGCCTCTCAGTTAGTGGGATTTATCCGGTGTGAAAACCAGAAGTCAAATAAGTAGTGACTTCTAAGAGCCATTCCTTGTCAGCTCTTGGATCGCGGATATTCCCCGTACACAGTGCTCTGGCAACTGGCATGATGAGCATTTCTGGGTGACGATGGGGATGAAGCTATTATGCAACATTTACCCCCACTTGCCAGAGTTTGGGTATGGAGATCCCGTATAGATTAAAAAAAGAGGGATTTCAGCCTCAAAGACTATTGTCCTCATGAGCACAAACAATGCGTCGCATCAGTCTTGCAGACCTAGCAACAATTTATGCTGAGTGAGTAGTAAAAAATGCTGATTTAATTATATTTTCTATCAATGCACCTGCAGAGGATGGGGTGCTAATAAATTCATAGTTTTTACAAGGCTGTTTCTTTGTTAGTACTGCACGGATCCTAAATAATTTGTTTTTGCTTTAATTTGATAAATGGCTGTATCACATTGAGTATGCATGCGTGAATATGTACAGCGAAGGGGGGACGAGAGAGATGTATTATTCGAGGGAGCATTTTGTTTTAATTTAGAGTAATAGTTTATGTCCTGTGTGCAAAAGCCAATACACCCTAAGCAGGCACGCGAGGACATTAGACTATTAATATGTATGTATGTGTGTGTACATATATGCACCCACACGTATGTATTCATGTACATACGTACATACAGATTCGAGGCCGTGGCTGCTCGTACAGGGAAATAAAGCCACAGCTCGGGCGTGTCCCTGCACCAGCAGCTCTGCCTGCGTACCTTCCAGTGTCCGTGCTGGAGCTGGGCAGCCCTCGTCTTTGTGCCCACCCTGGGCACGTGGGCAAGTCTTATGCGAACTGTTCCCTGGCCTGTGGCCCTAGTAAGTCCTCAATAATCTTAAATATGTGGATGGATGGGTGACTGCATGAACGCCGCATCTGCACCAGGAAAATGACTCAACGTGAAAACTAAACCACACTGAAGTGAATGATCTCTCACAGGCAGAGGCTTTCAGATGATAAGTATGGTTTTAACTAGTAATGATCACGTTTAATCATTTTGTTCCCAAGGAAACATGACTGGAACATCTACATTAGGTAGCATGGGATGAATAAGCGTGCTTTCTTATTTTTTAATTTTGGGTAAACATGAGATAGGAAAATCAAATGAATTTATTTATATGTTTAAGATGTAAGTGCGTGTGTTCTGTAGTTTTAACAGGCAAAGTGCAAGCTCCTTTGTGAACAGTAGTATCTAGACGCCGAAAAAGCCCTTATGCTGTGTGTCTCAATCCATATGTTTGCTTCTTAAAATCAAGCTGTGTTTTTCACGCCAGCACCCCCGGCTGGACTGGGGATTAAAGGACACATCTGATCACCTGAGTATAGGTGCATTCGTCCTTGTTAGAAAGAAACACCGGGAATTCAAGAAAGCATTCAAAACACTCTGATTTTGAGCAACACCACCATGAAGTACCTTGTTTCTTCCCGGCCTCCACGGGCAAATCTTCCCACAGCGCCATCCCTTTCTAACTGGAAAGAGCTGGTGTGGAGGGGAAGGTGGGAAAGTCAAATCGATGTGGCAGAATTTGGGGGGAGGTTGAATGTTCTGTGATTTGAATATTTTCCCATGCTTTTGCTAATAAGGCATGACAAATGGAGTCACCCTTAATACTTCTCACACTAATAATGTCATAAAAAACCCTCCCTTTAATTGTTACCTCCGGCCAGTCATCAGGGAGCTAATGAAGAGAAGCCTGTGGCCGGTCTCACCTGGGAAGCGTTGGCGGGCCGTCCACCGGGTTCTGGCCGTGCGCAGTCTTCCTGGGGCTCCCTTTCAGAGCCAGGACGCACAGGGACAGCTTCAAGCCGCCCCCGCCTCTCTGCAGAGCCGCTCTAAGGAACACTTCCCCCGTGGAGGGGGCAGAGGGAGCTGTTGGACCACTCCAGAAGGCTGTTTTGGAGAAGGGGCCTTATCTAAATTTTACACCTATGGTCAGTACTCCAAATTTCCATTTCCACTACAGTTTTCTCCTTCCTTGGGCATCTTTCACACATTTCTGCCAGAAGTTTGGCACAAGGATAAATGAGCTCCCCAGCTAATATTTTGGAACGGAGCTGAGAAATACAGTGACTATCTTCACAGAATTAAAAGACAGAGGGGAAGGAAAAAAAGGAAACAGAAAACAGCATTAACCATAAAGGAAAAACAGTTTGGCCGAACCACTACTAACACCATTGTTTGATGTATGGATCCCTCATTCAGTGGAAGCTTGGATTTCTGAACTGTATCCGATACCATCAGATGCGGAGAGAATTCAAACAGTGTACGGGCTGTTTAGTGTGAAATATCAAATCTCCCCTCAGAACCAGTATCTCCGATTCTCAGATTCTTGATGACAAC
Source organism: Ursus arctos (assembly GCF_023065955.2). Classification (NCBI taxonomy): domain Eukaryota; kingdom Metazoa; phylum Chordata; class Mammalia; order Carnivora; family Ursidae; genus Ursus; species Ursus arctos. Next base: position 3,488,522 of record NW_026622819.1, on the reverse strand, counting down.
AGACTATTTGGCTAATTTCAGTAGACACGCATTGTGAATAATTAACCTTTTCATTATTAACATCTGTTGAAACAATGAAAAACGGAAGGCACAGGTTAGGCTTCAGAGGCGAGCGCGGAAACTCCAAAGTAAACAATCCTAACTCTTGTGGCTGGTACAGTCTTGCGTTACGGAGCTCATTCTGTAAGATTTTCCCAGCATGCCCCTGATGAAGAATTCTAGCCCTTTCTGAGGGGCATTAATTATTTTAGGTCACTAGGATTCCCGTTGGGTAGGCTGTGGGAGTTATTAAAATTCACTACCAGGAAGTATCGTAAGTCTGGTCTTTAAAAAAAGATTGATGGTAATAATTATAGTGTTAAGATACCTGAAAGTGGAAAACACTTACTTTATGAGACAAAGAGGAAATTTTAAAAGCACACGGCTAATTCTTAGACTTCCACAGTTTTTCAATATTTGAAATTTAGAAGAATTAATTTGAAAAATTAGAATAAGCTTCGACTCAGAGGAACCACTTCTCCTGAATCCCTTTCCCCTCCAATTACTAGGAAGTTAATATGCAATTTTAAGTCACTTTTAAATTTAGATGAAAAAGAGAAAAGCACAGTTCATCTGTGTCCAGAATATTTAGTCATCATACTTTCGGATTATTTTATGATATGTCACAGTGATGTGTAAGTCTGAGTCTAAGTATAATACCAAATATGAGATTGTAAGAGATATATTAGGTACCACTTTTTTCTAAACCTAAGTTATAGATAAAAAGTAGAGTATATCCAGATACTAAAGTCACTTAGTTTTCATTAGAAATGTGCTTGGTCTGCCTTCCATTCAGAGGAAACTGGCCTGTGAAGATCATTTCTGTCATCCAGGGGTAGGTGGGGGAATCACCCATAAGCTTATGGGTGCCACTGGGGTCCAGTTACCCCATCTGTGTGCCCTCCTGACTAGGCAACCCCCCTTCATTCATCAAAGGCTGAAGCTTCAACAATCAATGCTTCATGATAGATGCTTTTTCTTCGTATTAGTTTAATCAACTTCAGTCACATTTAAGATCAGAAATAAATATAGTGATGGGTAGTAAGGAGGGCACGTGTTGCATGGGGCACTGGATGTTATACGCAACTAATGAATCATTGAACTTTACATCAGAAACCAGGGATGTACTGTATGGTGACTAACATAATATAATAAAAAAATTAAAATAAAAAAGAAATAAATACAGGACTGCCTTTATGTCTTTAGAGACTGTTAATTACACATGATGTTAACGGAAATAAAAATAATCAGACGTAATGACATTGTAATAAACATGCTGAAACATATTCTCACAGGAGTGGTGCATATCCTGCTTTCGGATTAAATTGAAACAAGGGGTAGCCTGGCGTGCTCTGTGAACCCCTCACCCCCCACCATGAAGAACCACCAGGAGCCCACTTCGCACAGTAGTTAGTGGACGTGGGGATGGTGGCCATGGGGACAGCACGGCGGGCTTCACGCAGGGTGTTCCTGAAAAGCCACGTTCAAGGAGCTGCTGCAAATGCACGGCTGCCTGATAGGACCAGCAGCGTTTCTTCTTTTAAATTTAGGGAAAGCTTGCGTGGAGCGAATGCTGTGAATGATGGCTTTACCTAATGGTATATTTCATTTTTAATTGCCGGATATATTTCCCAGTGAGAAAGCCAAGAGCGTAATTCACCTCGCTTACATAACATTGTCAGTCCCTTACGCCCGAGGATGAAATGCACTACAGAGAAATGAAGGAGTTACTTCTTTATTATCTTTATTAACTTTACAGGGAGTGAGATTCCTCGGATTGTATGCGGGGACTGACTAAATTGCACAGAACATTTTATCATCTCCTCCAGAGGACACAAGAGAAAATCTTGACAATGCGAAGAATATGGGAGAAATGGCTCTGATATCACAGATGGCACTTTTTTTTCTCTTTTTATGTAGAGGTGAGGGGATTAGGAGGTAAAGAACTGGATTGTTGGTTCAGTGCAGTGATGGAGGAGAGACCCGAATGCTCTGTGTGTGTGTGTGTGTGTGTGTGTGTGCAGACACTTCATACATGAATGTGTATATGTATGCACTGTTTCCTCCTATAAAAACTTAGAAATTTATGTGTAATGTATAATTCACCTGCCTTGCTAGCAGCACTGGGGGAGGACTTTATGGTGCAGTTTCTTCTTACTTTGATTTATTCCTTTGAAAATGAAAGCATGATAAAAGGCTAATCAGAAATGGATTGCTTTGTACACAAGGAGATAATGAATTCCCATTATAAGGGTTTATAATTATAGAAGGTGGTAAACCATCTTGCTCTTCCAGCATCTTCTCCCAATGCAAGGCTCCCTGTCATGTCTAACAGATTTTGTGGACAAGTGTTTCTCTGTGTATATGAGCCATCCACTAAACCCTTACTTTCAAAGGAATTCTGTGACTTTCCTTTCCTCCCACGGCAGGTGGAAACTGTGTTGCAAAGTGCATGGACTAAAATAACTGATATGTGGGAAGACATTATAATGAGGCACTAATGAGGGCCCTGAGTCCAAAGAAAGAATGTCACCTGGAAATTGTGATCAGGGAGAGCGAGCTAATGAGAAATCACTGCAGAACACAGACCCGATGGTCCCCTCTGTGCCAAGCATCCTTTCTCCCTGTCCTTGCTCTTTCCCGCAGGGCTGCTTCAGGGAAGGGAGAAGGGGCATGCCCAGCAGAAAGGCTGTGTCCTGCAGGGTGAACCCCACTCCGGGATGGAGCATCCCCGCCCTGTGCTGAAACAGCCTTATGCAGGCTGGAAGGAGGAAAGTGGGCAGCCTCGGTCTTCACTGGGTATGGTGCGGGCATTTACAAAATTAGCTCCTCAAACCTTGGTGGATCTCTGCTTAAATAGCTCATGTCCTCATTCTCTTTTCCTTAAAACTCCCGCAGACTTTTTAGCTTTCAAAATCACACTATGCGCTTGCTTAGAATTCCATGGTGGTTCTAAACTATTTATCGGCACCAAACATTTTCCTTTACCTTAACTTATTTTCATTGACTGTCTGAATGCATGTTACATTTCTGCTGTTGGAAATAAAGCCGTTCTCTGAGCAACCGCTACAACAAACGCACTTCCTACTGCATCGACACATTTTTCTTCATTCCAAGCTCTGCCGCTCATTTGAAAGCAATCACCCCTTTCTTTAAAGGATTACATTGCATCGGTTGGTAACTTAAAAGATCACACCACTGAATGGAGGAAGGGTCTTGCGATCCCAAGCACATGTAGGAAATACATTCATTCTCGTGTCTGTTGTTTCACTGTTTCCTTCAAGTGTCACCAACATCACACGGTGTCAATGAACATATGCTTCTGGTAGTTAAAACAAGATTGTGTTTTGTGACATCGGCTAGCCTGGCTAGTGCTAGCATGTGAATCGTCCTGAGTGGCCGCCCCCCTTCCAGGGAGCACAAAACAGGGCAGGCCTGCTTCCCCGCATTCAATGCGCCCCTCTTACGGCTGTCCCCGTCGAGAACACTCAGGTCCCCTTCCATTGTTCTCCTGACAAATGGTGAGTGTCCTCCATTTGCCGTGTCTGACCTTGACTAATTATGTACAATTGGTGCAGCTGTCCCCGGCTTTACCAAGCGCTGTAACCCCAGACCATGCGAGCAGCATCTCGCGCTACCCCAGGACTTCAATTTGAGAACTTCATCACTGCAAACAATGCCTGCTCTTTGTTCAGACCTTCAGGTCGGCATGCCCTCTGTTACCATATGTTGACAAATAATTTATATTCATACTGTGCTTTGTCCCTAACTTTTTAACTGGTTATTTTGAAACAGGTTGGAAAAGTTTTCTGAAAACAAGCTATCAAAATAAACTTTGCTAAGATGGGGGGGGGGGAAGCTTAATAAAGAAAACACACAAACGCACTTGACTTCTTTTTTTTTAATTTGTTCTTCCCGTCACATTTCATGATTCATTGGGAATATTTGCATGAATGATTTTTAAATAGGTATTTTTAACAATGGGCCAGATGATCACTAATTAAGTAGGTGCTGAAACTTATATCATCTACAGGTTTTCCAAAAATAGAGTCAAGATGATATTCACTTATTTATTATGTGATTTAAAAGTACATGCAAAAAATGTTTTTTCCCCCATAGGTTAAAATAAAATAAATCATTTAATTTTGCAAACATAAAAGGGCCACTTGGCTGGTATTTTATTAGAGCGTAGGCTTGCTTTCACCCTTATCTTTCAAGGTTTGCTCCACATTAAGCATGTGGTAGCATTCAGTTTTTTAAACAAGACACTTTTAGGGAAAAAAGAAGTTTTAAAAATTTTCTTGTAAAAAGAAACTAGTTTAAAAAATATGAAATTCAAACCGCAATTGTCACATGAAATTCAAACTGCAATTGTCATATCGAATATTATAGAACCTAAACGTGATAGGATAGGTCTAATGTAACATTTTACCCTAATGGTGCAGCTTCATAGGAAATAAATCCACACGTCGTACCACCTCTTCTTGCAGGGCTGACAAGTATCCTCTACCACGATCCTGATCAAGATGCCATTTCTAGACCACTTTCTGCGCTGAAGGTCTAACTCAACACCCCCGTGGAAAGCACATAGGCTTATGTCTGTATTTGCATATTTATATATGCAGGTGGAGCTGTAGGTATTTGCGACAGAAAATGTATATTCTCGGTAGCACTGGCGGGCAGACATGCCAAGACAGACCTTCCCCTGCAGACGCGGGGCAGGAGCCGTTTCCATCCTTCTGCTTTTCCCAGGAAGAATGGAGAAGGGAAGACTTAAAAGAAAATAGGAATCGAAAAAAAAAAAAGTAAAGGAATTTTTAAAGTGGAACTATTTTTGAAGAAATTACATCGTCCATTTCCAAACAATCCTGAAGTTCAGTAAGTCTGAAATTCTAGAAAAGGCTGGGAAGCAGACGTGTAATTTCTTGTGCTTTTATATATTACTGAGGGTAATCGGCCTCATAAGCTATAGAACCGTGAGGCAGAATGAACCCCTTGCTGTGGGTCTGCGTGTGCTGTGAAGGGGAAGAGAACCACACTGCCAAAAAATAAGAAGAAAGAATGCGTGGGGGAAAGGCAACCTCACTTTGTGGAAAGAATAAAGTGTTTTTAATAGTTTTATCGAAAATCACACAAACGTTGAACAAGAATTGCAAATTGGATGCACCAAAAATCCTGTCGGAGCTTTTAAAAACGAACATGGTGGTGGAAATATTAAAATACGCCTCTTCTGAGCCCGGTCTCCCTTCAGGCCCCTCACTCATGCTGGTCGGACGGGACTTTCCGTGCTTGATCAGTTCGAAGCCTTTATTTGAGCTCTAGTGTTTTGTTCCATTCTGTTTTTAGGACAAGAAAAGCATTTTCCTTGTTGCTAATCAGAATCGAAATGCACCATTTCTCCTTAAATCAGTGCAATAATCCAATGGCTTTGACATGCTCTTGGAAAGATTTTGTTTAATTTTGTTGAATATAGAGTTCTTTGCTTTATGGAGACATCACGGGCATTGATTTTGCTCCTGACGGCATCCCCATGGAAAGAATACCATGGTACTTTCTCGCTGCTTGGAACGATGTCTGATTAAAAAACCTCGTCTGGCCTGATGTTTCCGAAGAAGAGGAGAAAGGCAGGTTCCCAGTTAGGAACATGCTGCGTGCACGGCTTCTCTTCCACAATGTGGGGGCTGCCAGCAACCTGCAAACCTCGGGGGCAGCCCTGGTGTCTTCTGAGAAAGGCAGCAGCATGTCTTCTTCTAAAGTGAAATGAGGCGGAGATCATCGGAGCGCGGGTCGCAAGAACACAGGCTTACTATTTCAGATCACCTAAACAGAATCCTAACAGAAGTCACGGGGCTGTCTTTAGGATCAGTCGTTTCCAGGGTAGAATCACCAGGGAACAGTAGTTGTACTGTTCCGTTGTGTGCAGAATTGTCAGTGTTGTTGTTTTTGTCTTAAATTGTAATCCGGCATCGCTTCTTTCAGTGTAATATAAGGAAGCCCTGTTTCAAGTGAACTGTCCCAGCAGGATGTGCTGTGGCTCGTCCAGGGGCTGTAGGGACCTAATTAAACACTGATGGGAGTCTTAGTTTACTCAGCTCCTCACCTACAAATAACCTGAAACAAACTGAAGGGGGAACGTAGGGAAACACACCTGGCTTTTCCTGTGTCGGAATGCCTTTCTGATATTGAAGCCTTTGGGAAAACTTGAAATAATAACAATATCCAGTTGTCCATCTAAAATGGAGCCAAATTTCCCAAGAAACATATAATCCAAAATGTTTAACTTTAAGCTGATAGAAAAACTTTACATAGAACGTAAAGTGTTTTACACGGAATGGTTATAGCTTGTGATCATTGCTTGGCATTTTCCACAAGGGACGGGATGGAAAAGAACCCAGAAATAGAAATTCGAGTTGACCGGTGGGCCCAGCTGGGGGGTTCACAGCACGGAGAGCCTGACGGGGGAAGGGTGGTGAGAGGTATTTAACAAGAGATTTGAAAAAGATTAATTGAAAAGACCGCTCTAGCCTATGGCAGGTTCAATTGGGCTTAAAGACAGGCTAAGTGCATTTCTAATTCAAATGAAAGAAAAAGTAATTGCCGACTTGTTCAGTTCAATGATGTCATGAGCATGAGTTTTTAAAATGTAGAACTTTCTCAGACAGGAAGATGGCATCATCAGGGGCTGTGTTTCGTTCAGCAGTGAATGGAACTGCTAGCAGTTTACAGGACGCCTTCTCCAGGGTGGGCCTGGGAAGGGGAAGGCAGGCATGGTCTGCAGGACAAGCTGACAGCACATCCTCCCTCCCCAGGGCTGGGGATCCCGTCCTCCCAAGCGTGTCCTGGAGACACCCCAATGTCCACCAGAGCAGACTTCTCCCTGCTTCCCCTGCTCCAGCGCCCCGCACGCATTTCTTTCTTGGCTTCTAAACTCCATCTTTCTTCTTGACTTGTGTGTTTCTTGAGCAGAGTGTCCTGTGCTTAGCTCGCATTTACCTTCCCCAGACGCTGGCCCTGGGTTTGGCCCCGTACAATAAACGTCTCCAGGTGTCCGGCAAGTCAACACTGAGAAACGGATACACTAACCTTGGATGGGGGTGTGTGTGCTTCTGCGTACGTGTTCGAGCCCTGGGTAATTACAACATAGCAAGAATGCTAGTCGAAGATATTTCCTAAATAATTCCCTACTTATAGCGCAAATCAGCAAGCTGACCTCTACTAGTAAGAAATAATCCTTTCGGACTATTACCTTAAACGTTAATTTTAACGCAGATACGCTTGAAGTGCGAGAGTTGAATTAAGTGATACGTTTTCCATAGGAAAAAAAATACAACCACGGTCAGTGTCGTCCTCCATTTCTCAGAATAGTGCCTGAGAAACAAGACGCCACACAAGCGGTAAGCAACAGCTGAGGGTAGTTTTGCGTATTCGATAACTGCTTAGGGTGGCACATGGTACTAGGGAGGTGTTTTAAGACAAAATAACCCAAGATGAAGCAAAAACAAACAAAAAAGACTGAGGGAAAAACAAAACCTCCACATCATTGGAGAGTAAATCTCTGGAACCTCAGGAGGCCAGGGACCCGCCACCATCTGCCCTGTGCCTCCTGGAGCTCAGAAACCAGCCTCGTCAGATCTGGAGGCCCAACTGCTCCGGAAAGTTCACGGACTCCCCTCCCCACGGCCCCCACCTCTCCTCTCCAGACTTCTATTCCACACTTGTCCCAATTCCAACTTCCCCACGTGGCTCCAGTATTTGGGAACCAGGATTGGCCTGAAGCCCGAGAAGTCAGTGCCAGATCAGCGCGGCCATCCTCAAGGCACAGACAGCGTCTTTGTCCCTTCAGAGGAGGCGTGCCCTTATCCTTCAGGAAAAAGCAGACTGTGTGCTTCATCACCCTGCCCGCCGACCAGCCGCTGACCCCCCGTAAACCACATAAAATTCAAGATCCCTTTCTACCCCAGACACGGCTTCTGCGGTGTTAGTGAAACTGCTAATGTTGTGTGAATTTGGGCACAGCCTGTCACAAGTGGGACAATTAGAGATGTTTTCCCTGAATGTACTGGAGAATGCGGTGAACAAGACTGGTGAGCAATCAGGTTCTGAACCAAAAGCCCAGGTCAGAAGTCAGTAGGACACAGGAGTTCTGGATCTTTCTTCTCAGCACCTCCTCACTCATCATGCAGAACCTATCATGAGTGAACGAAGCAATCAACTCGGGATTTTTGTTTACAAAAGTATCCCTATTTGTTTTTGTAAAAATAGCCACTATTTTTTTTTCCAAACCAAATGCAAATAGCTATTAAATTTCTTCCCAGACAACATGACCATGAAATAGATTCTTAGGGCTGTAGCCAAATTGTGTGGCCTGAGGTAGACATGTCCCATTTAAAAAGGCCGCAGACTTTCTTCACTAACCGCTTCTCTGCCCTATTCCTAGGTTTCTAGAGCCCGGGCTGTCCCACCGTGGCCTGTGGGAGCCCCACCCAAGGTAGACAGGTGGCCTGTCAGGGTCCTGGGCTTCCCTGTTGTCTGATACTGCTGGGAAGAGCCTAGAAGTGTGGGAACAACATGTTGTGAGGCACCGAGGACACCAAGTTCGGGCATACACAAACCCTTGATGGAACTCGCCGTGGCCACTCCACGTGTCTGCCTAGAGAGATAGCCCGTAACCCCCGCGGCAGATGTGACCTACTCTATCAGAACCCCGGGGGCTGAGCGCAGCTTCCCAGGCTCTGAAATCCTCCCAGTTAGAAGTCCGTCGAGGTCAAAATCGTCTATGCACACGCTTCTCCGAGATGCGTCTGGTACTTTTGGAGCCAAAACTCTTTCGATGGGGAAGGGACCTGATTCAGGGCCTTAAAGTCACCTAGGGGCCAGGACAGTGGAGGTCCCAGGGCTGTGTAAGGTTTCCTGAAAAGCAGGGATGGCACCCCAGAGAAATCGTTGCTGAGGCCAGCATCTGGCCTCACAATGGGCGAGCTGCCACTAGCCTTCCCCGCCAGCCCCAACGGTGTTGCTCACCCACTTCATTCGATGTAGGGAATGTCCTACAGCTGTGTGGCCTCGGTCAGAGCAGAACGTCCCGGGGCAGGGAGAGCAGCACGTCTCAGCGCAGCGGTGAGCCGGTAGGTGTGTAGCGATCGACCTGCTCTCAGGGGCGCGAGCAAGGCGCTGGTAGGTGGCATCTGCCCGTTGCCGTCCTGTAAGTATTCCCAGCACGGTCACCAAGCTGACATCAGCGAGCACAGTGCTGGACAAAGAGGTGCAGTAGCCACCATTACATAGCACTTCTGTCACACAGATGCAGTCAGCTAAGTGACCTCAAGACCACGGTGACAGCAGAACACACTAAGATAATCAGGAAGCAATGTGCATTATTTGTTACTTCGTCTCGACGACCATGTATTTAATTGTAAGTGCGTACAGTTGAATTTCCTACACTGGCAGGTGCAGGCGGCTCCCGTAGACCATTGGAAACAGGCTTCTTTCACATTTTCCATCATCCATGATATTGTTCTCATAAAAAAAATGCTCTCCATTTTAGTAAAGAACAGACAGCCATGAACTTTCTCGTATAGTCTTGTGGGTTCCCCTGTCCGCTAAATACAGCGTCCCCTGTACCCTTGCTCTGCGAGGCCTGCTTTTCCATCACCCGGTAACACTCTCTATATTCACTCATTTATTATCTTTGCCAGTCTGTGCTTCCCTTCACTGGAATCTATGTGTCAACAGGGCAGAGAACTTTCCATGTGTTCACTGAAGCATCCCTGGTCCCTGTAAATGGGCACGTGGTGGGCCCTTAGTAAACACCCTCAGATGAACGGGAACTTCGCTGGTTACCAGCTCTTGGGCTTGCTACCCTGGCGGCATCAAGACTGCATGTAATATGGGGCATCTGGGCGGGTCAGTCGCTGAAGCATCTGCCTTCGGCTCAGGTCACGATCCCGGGGTCCTGGATCAAGCCCATGTTGGGCTCCCTGCTCAGAGGGGAGTCTGCTTCTCCCCTTCCCAGCCCCCCTGCTCGTGCTCTCTCTCTCTCACTCTCTTTCTCAAATAAATACATAAAATCTTAAAAAAAGAAAAAAAAAAAAGATTGCAAGCGATACAAGCAATGACGATGTCCCAAACAGTATAAAAAGCAAAAGGTTGTTTATGGACCAAAGTGGGAGGGTCATTTATGGCCTTGTCCTTTCAGAACACATCTGTTTTAAATCTTGCGATCTTCCCAGGAACAAAGACGAAATCATCCTCTCCAGTGTGACTCGAACGCTTGTTTCCCCATCTCCGCTCCGTAGATCCGACCAGCAGGAGCTCCCCCGGCTTCCTCCCTGCAAGTCTCCCGTCCTGGTTGTGCGTGCCCTGCCTGACGAGGAGCGGCCCCACACGGATGCAGGGAGAGCAAGAGAGGGCCTGGGAGCCAGGTCAGGTCGGCGCCGGGAGAGCCCGACCCTCAGCCGGGTGGGTGCAGCTGGTCCGCACACCTGCTCACTCAGGGACCCGTGGAGAGGCCAGTCCGGGTTTCACCCATAAAGCTCAGCTTGGAATAGGGAGGTGGTGTCTGAGGGGGAAAGACAGCGATACCCACCCAGCAACTGCTCCAATTTAAATGAGGGCGTCTCACGGGGCGCCTGGCTGGCTCAGGCCGTAGAGCCTGCCATTCTTGATCTCCAGGTTGTAAGTTCAGGCCCCACGTTGGGTGTAGGGATTACCTAAAAAATTTAAAATCCTTAAAAAACATAATAAATTAGGGAGTCTCGCTGAAATCACTGCCTGACACGCAAGGTTCTCAGTCAGGCGTTATTCGCTGGCTCTTTTTGCGTCCATGCGTCTGTGGGCGCCCGTTTTGGGACGTCAGCGGGAACATTGGGTACGGTGCTGCGAAGGACGAGCCGAGGAGGAAACGCTTTGGGCTGCACCGAGCAGCCACCATTCTCCGTTCTTGCCTATGATTTTGATAGAATATGCCTCTCGAAAATTTTCTTTTGACAGAGGAAACTTAGTGCAAGGAAGCGCCGCGTCACTTTCGGAAGGGGAAGCACATCACTGCCGAGTGACCCCCTCCAGGATGGTCGCCCAGATCAGCCGGCCGTGCCCCCGGGCACGTCGGGCATGTGTGCAAATGAAAGCCATACACGGGAGAGGTGTGACTGCCGCGCGTCTAGAAAATCAATCCCGGTTCTTAGAAAGCGTGCAAGCAGAAAAAGACACACAAGGGTTAATGCAATTTCCATCCCGGCGAGTTTTGCTTGCCATTACTTTCTTTCTCTTTTTTCCCTTTTAACTGATTCATAGCATAAAATCTTCCCGGACACCTAATTATCAAGCCAGCTCACAGTCACAGCTGTCTGCTCGGAGAGCCCATTAGATGCAGCAGTTGAAGCCTCCATAATTCCCCAAACTTCCCGGTGGTGAATATTAAGAAAAGATTTTTACATGTCATATGCAATTCCAAGGTGGAGTGAATGGCCTTCGAGATGACGAGCACTGAATGCTTGTCCATCACTCCATTCACTGCTTACAGGTGGTCTCATTTTCCACATTCAGATATCGGCTGGCTATGACAGCAGGCACTTAATTTGCATGTTCGACAGACAACAAACGGCCGCGTGCATGTCAAAATAGGTGGTGATGCGTGACAGTTTCTACACAATACTGTCTCCTCTTCGTGTGACCTTTGACCTCTTGGCATGTCTTTTTTCCACCATCAGGGGGAAGAAAATATATATATATATATATGCACTTCTCTGCTTTGGAATAAATTTGATACCAAATTGATTATTTTCTTTTTTCCTTCTCCTCCTCATCTTCCTCCTTCTCCCCCCCCCCCCTTTTAAAGGATGCCACGGATCTGGATTTTCATCTTAACTGCTACAAAACTCTGCCAGGAGAACCTCATAAAATTTAAAAATAGGGAGGCTGTGCAGACAGGAAGCTGTCTTGTCGAAACCCATTGTAGTTAAATTGCTTGGAACTTTTTAATAAATGTAACCTTTAAGAGAGAACTCTAATCAGGTTAATTTTTATTTAAGACGATCATAAAATTAGAATCTTTAAGGCTTTTCTTTAACTTGTGTTAATTAGATTCCTGTCCTTGAAACACTTTTAATATTAATATTTCACCATGGTTTTAAAATTACTTCCTTTAATTGCAGGTTTGGCCAGCCCGTATTAAATATAACACCCAGTTATTCTAATTTTCTGTAATGAGCGTGATGAGCCCCAGCCCCTCCCTTGCTCTCCACGGAAGGCTGCTAATGAGAACACAGCTCACAATTGTGCTTAAAAGGTTAAAACAGTGTGAACCTGAAAATGCCCTGGAGTGCTGTTGACATCACAAAGTCCCAGGACCTGTTCTTTTTGGGGGATCCTTGGCAATTTATGCAGTGCTAAGATTTCAGCTGGAGTGCCTATCTGCTCTGTGGTGGGGCCTCGGGGCCTGACCTGAGCTCAGGGACCCCACACACCCCTTGTCTCACCAGAGAGGAGCATAATCCGCTCCCCAATCCTATTTTAGTGCTGGGTCTTGTTTTAATTAAGAATTAAAGCATGACAGCAGATAATCGCGCCTCCCGGGTGTTATAAGATTTGAGCTGCAGCTGTGAACCCAGCACCCGGGGGGCCATTACCCCATGATCACCACACCCCCGGGGGTCACCCTACAGAGAGCCCAAGGAGGGCACTCAGAGCACCATGGCTGGCCATGCCTCGTACTGCCCGGAGCAGATGGGACTGGGTCTGCGAACCAGTGAGCAGGCGGTGTGTGCCTTCCGTGGGATGAGCTCACACGGACACACTCATCCCACCCGAGACTGTCAGATCAGGAGACAGTAGTGCTGGGGATAATAGTCCTCCTCATCCGGGTCAGGACCTCTGTGGTTCAGATGAAGGAACTGAAGGGGGCAGGGACCGCAGGCTAGTCAGCATCCAAGGGGGAAGCAGCCTGCAGGCATGCCCGGGGCCTGGTGTAGGCGCCCACGTCTTCTCTGGGGACTGTCCTCAGTTTGGGGGCTGCGAGTCAGGAAGGGCGTGGGCCAGGTTCAAGCAAAAGTTAAAAAACACACCGTTTCCAAGGAGATGATGCACATTTCCCCTGTCAGGTAGGTAGATTTCTTTTTTTCTTTTTTGCCTGTGGATGTCTACACAGTGGGTGATTCCAAAACCAGTCCAGCACAGGTGCAGGTCACACACCCCGGCTTCCAACCACCCGGATTCGACTGCAGAGCCTTTCCTAGTGCTCTAGGGTGTAATTGCACAGAGCACTTAAAAGCCCAATATTTAATTTGGAAACCTGCAGGCCGTGCTGTGTTCATGATTGCGTGAAAGTGGCATGCCTATGGGATGTGTTTGGGCCCTGGGGGGCGGGCAGGGGGGCGGGAGGGGGGAGTAACTCGGAAAGCCTTGGCTTAGCTGGTTTGGTGTGCGTCAACGTCAACTGAAGTGTGCCCTCCCCTGAGATGAGGCAGCGGGGGAGGGGGGACAGCTACCCCACTTCTTGTTGGTGTGGAACGGTGGGACAGAGCTCTTAATGTGGTGCTGGACAGCCTGGGTCCAAACCCAGGTCTTTCTAGCTGTGTAACATGAGTCAAGGATCTTATGCCCTCCGTGCCTTGGTTCCGTTGTCTATAAAAAAGGAACAGGAGTAAAAAAAAAAAAAAAGAAAAAAGGGAACAGGAGTATGTATTGACTTCATGGGCTGATCATAGAATTAAAGGATTAAATGTTTGGAAAGTGTAGTGGGCTGAACACTGTTCCCTCAAATTTGTGTCCACTGAGAACCTCAGAATGTGACCTGATTTACAAATAGGGTCTTTGCAGATGTAATTGATTAAGGATCTCGAGATGACATATCTTGGATTTAGGGTGGGCACTAAACCCAATGACTGTCGTTTTAAGGAGAGGAAAGATGAGAGGCACAGAAAAGAGGATGTGAAGGTGGAGACAGACCTTGGACTGATGTAGTTATAAGCTAAGGGACACAAGGGTCACAAGGAGTCCCCACCAGAGAGGAGAGGCATACAGTGGATTCTCCTTGAGAGATTTCGGAAGAAACCAGTCCCGACCACACCTTGAATTTGGACTTCTGGCGTTTTGAACTATGTGAGAATACATTTCTATTATTTTAAGCTACTCCACAGGTGAAAATTTGCTCTAGTAGCCATAGGAAATTAATCCAGAGAGCATCTAGAATTTTAAATGTCACATAAGTGCTGTATGACAGTGTGTTACATAAAAACTAACAGAAAATATATTTAAAAAACAGATACTTGCATGACTCTGAACAATTCCTTAATTTGGAGATTAATATGTAACAAATTATTTAGATGGTTCCTGGCGTATCTAAGGTACCTTAAATTATGACCATGGTTTCCAATATTGACTCTGTGACTGAGATGAATTGATACTTTGATAATTACAAAAGAGCATGAAGATGCCAGGAGATGGGGGGGGGGGAGATGCTTAAAAAGCAGAATGAACTTGGGACACAATAAGGAGGTGGTAGCTCAGGAGAATCTTAGCAAGTGATTGAGAGTAATGAAGGCGAAATGGGCAGTGGGGCCACTGGGGTGGGCTGTCGGCATTCAGGGAACACGTATGTCCCCCAGACATTTAGAAAGAAAATGGCACCCATAGCGTTGAAGCCTTTCAGACCGCATCATCCCCTCCATGTCCCAGTTGATCACAATCCCAAATTTATCTTTAGGTATTCCTAGACATTTCTTTTTAGATTTATCAGCTATAGCCTTGACTTGAAACCATATACATATTTCGTATTTATATTTCATATTCATATATGTATATTTCGGTTTATCTAAATCGTGTCATAAATATCTGGTGGGAACATCGGTCATGTGAGATTCTTCTGTGTTGGTTTAGTTGTCCTAGTTTGTTGGTTTTCCCACTGCATTAGATGTGAGACTGTACCTGGATTTATTGATCGAGTTTCCTATTGAAGTTCTTGAAGTTGATTTAAAATTGTTTTCGGTACAAACCTCCCCGTGATAAATGTGTGCGTGCATATGTCTCCGTGTAAACACATGCGCCAGAGTGAACACGTCTGGGGGAAGCACTTTCAGGGCACAAAGCGTGTGCATTTTCAGCTCTTTGATATGCGGGGTACTGCTCTCCAAGCAGATGGACCTGTCTCCATGCCCACCAGGGCTTATCAGCATTGATGTGGGTCCCTATCTTGACCACCATGGATGTTTTTAAAATCTGTAAATGTTGCCTGTCTGATGGTTAAGAAAAGAATCTCCGGGTGGTTTTAATTTGTGTTTCTTGATTACTAAATTGGTCAAACACCCGTAACTTGTGTATCAGCCATTCTACTTCTGGAAACTTTCAGTTTGTATCTTTCTTTTTTTTTTTTTTTTTTAATAATTTTTTTATTATGTTATGTTAGTCACCATACAGCACATCCCAAGTTTTTGATGTAAAGTTCCATCATTCATTATTTACGTGTAACACCCAGTGCACCATGCAATACGTGCCCTCCTTAATACCCATCACCAGTCTATCCCAATCCCCCACCCCCTTCCCCTCTAAAGCCCTCAGTTTGTTTCCTATAGTCTCTCATGGTTCCCATAGTCTCTCATGGTTCATTCCCCCTTCTGTTTACCCCCCCTTCCTTCTTCCCTTTCTTCTCCTACCGATGTTCCTAGTTCTTATGTTCCATAAATGAGTGAAACCATATATTAATTGTCTTCCCTGCTTGACTTATTTCGCTTAGCTTTATCTCCTCCAGTCCCGTCCATGTTGCCGCAAATGTTTGGTATTCGTTCTTTTTGATGGCTGAGTAATATTCCATTGTATATATGGACCACATCTTCTTAATCCAGTCATCAGTTTGTATCTTTCATTCATATTTCTACTCTGCCATTTAATTCATTCTTGCTGATTTTCAGTTCTTCCTACATTTGAATACTACCCTTTGTTGGTTTTATATGCCAGGAACTTTTCTCAGAAGTCTCTCAATTACCCTTTTGCTATTTTGTGACCTTCACTGAACAAAATTCTAAAAATTAAATAATGAAATAGAAATTCCTAGTCTTTTCCGTCATGGTTTTATTTTTCCATTTTATTTTTATTTTTATTTATTTTTTATAATAATTTTATTATGTTAGTCACCATACAGTACATTCCAAGTTTTTGATGTAAAGTTCCATCATTCATTATTTGTGTATAACACCCAGTGCACCATGCAATACGTGCCCTCCTTAATACCCATCACCAGTCTATCCCAATCCCCTACCCCCTACCCTCTAAAGCCCTCAGTTTGTTTCCCAGAGTCCATTTTATTTTTAAAAACCACTTCTTGCATATTAACTAATTAGAACTTAAATAAAAACTTTAAAAAACTTCACTAGATTGCAATGCTTTAAAAATTTGGTTTTCATAGTTATATTTTTAATATTTTGGCGTTCTTTTGTATATAGAAGTAGCATCATTTAAAAAAAAATTAAAACTATCCATGACAGTTTACTTGTTGAAATCTCCTTTCTAATGGAGATATCTGCTGCTTCTGTGAACTATCAGTTTTCCTTGTACGTGTGGACCTCTAAGTTTTCTGTTTTATCTTTACAGCAAAACCACCAACTTTGTAATAAATCTTGATAACATGCACATGCAAAGCAAATCTCCTCATCTTGTCCTTTAGCATGTCTGGGCTAGTGGCTGGGATTTATTCTTTAAAAATAATCTGGTCAGTTTTAATGGTCAAGAATTCATGGAATTATATTTGGAATTATGAGAGATATATAATTTAGTGGTAATTGACATTTATATATTACATTTTTCTATCCATTCATTTCAGCCTCCATCAATGTCTTTCAATTGAACTTTACCATTTTTTTTCTTAAATACTTGTACCACCATTTGCTAGATTTATTTTTAAGTAATTTTTAGGTAGCTTCAATTTTGTTGGTTTTGTATGTCTTACTTATTATTAGACTTTCTAACTCTGCATTAGTGATTTTTCATTTTTGTATATTTATCTTATATTCAACAGTTTGACCTAAATCTCTTACTGGCCATAATAAATGGTCTATGTATGTTCAAAGTTTTATACAAAGACTAAATATTGTCTCTATGACATTTTTGTTTTCCTTCTCAATTTGCATGGTTTTTATATTTTATTTTATTTTTTTATTTTTATTTTTATATTTTTGTCTACCATTAAGCATATCTGTTAAGGTTTGGGGTAGATATTCCATATTAGATTGAGACATTTCTATTCCTAGTTTGCAATCAAAGTGTTGAAATTTATCTAATTTTTATCTGTATCTATTGGGAAGAGCATATTGGAATGAACAAAGCTCTATTTTCTAATGTGTGAATTAAAACATTGATCTACATAAAATGTATTATTATGTAATCTGTCAGGTAAGGAATCCAACTTCGTTTTATTTCTTTTTAATACGGCTGCTCATTTGCCCTTGTGTGAAATATTAAGCCGTGATCCATTAATCTCCCTTTTCCCATGTTGAATGCCACCTTTGTGAAATAGGAGAACCTTATATGCATTGGTCTGTGCACTTCCAGCCCACTTTTTTGTTTCACTTTTTACAAAGATGATCTGTCTTTTCCTGCAATGGCACCACCATGTTTTGATTTTTTTTTAGCTTTGTAATGTCTCTTAATACCTGACAGGCCAGCTCCTCCTCATTTTTTCAAATGATATGTTTTGGTTATTCTTGTTTATTTTTTATATGAACAATGTCAGAATCAAAAAAGAAAAATAAATAAATAAAAATACATCTTGGCTGCCATTTGTATTGGAACCATAATAAAATAAGATTTTGGCTTTTAGTTAATAAAGACACGATGGGCATTTTTATACAGTTTCTTTTGTGGCCGTATGTTTTCATGTCTCGCAGGTAGACAACTGGAGTGGAATTGCTTCCTCCTAGGGTAGACGGACGTTTATTTTTAAAAGAAACTACCAGGCCATCTTCCAAAGTGTCTGTACCATTTTACATTGTCAGCAGTAACTCATGAAGATTCCAGGTGATCCACGTCCTCGCAACGTTTGTTGTTATCAGTCATTTTAAAATTTTAGGCATTCTGGTGGTTGTGAGTTGTGTCTCCTTGTTCTGGATATATGCCTTGGTCAGATCAGAAAGGCCAAAAACGAATAACAGTTCAGATTCCGTAAACAGGACTGTTGTGGTCTAATCGTGCAATGGAAAACCACTCAGCATTAGAAAGAAAGGAGCTATTTAGACGTGCGTTGTACATATGCAATTACATATACGTTACGTGCAATAGAACACGTAGGTATTATATTGAGCAAAATAAACCAGTCACAGTAGGAATACATATCGTATGATTCAATTTAGACGTAGCTCAAGACAGGCACAACCCACACACAGAAACAGGCATCATGAAATGAGTTGCACGCAACTGGAGGAATGTAATTAAAAGTGTCACAAAAGAGGGGCATTTGGCTGGCTCAGTCAGAAGGGCATGCGACTCTTGATCTCAGGGTTTTGAGTTCAAACTCCATGTTGGGTGTAGAAATTCCTTCAAATGAATAAATTAATTAAAACTTTTAAAAAGAATTAAAAAATAGATGAAAGTTCCACAAAAGAAATTTCAGCAGTGAGAGAAAGTGTCTATATTATGATTAGAGTGATAGATTCATAAGTATGTAAAACTAACAATATTCGTCCAACTATACACTTAAGATATGTACATTTCACTGTATATAAATTATACAACAATGTTGAAAAGTTTGAAAATATCTAGTTAGGTTCAATATTAATTTCTACCCAATAAATTATATATCTTACATTTAATATTTTTTTAATGCCTCATACTAGAGTCCTACAATGTGTTTCCTGTAGTGTGCACATCTTAAATTTATCCCTAATTATTTTGACATTTTTGGTAACTTTTGTAAATTGAGCATTTCTTCCACTCTATGTGATAGGCTGATAACTGACTATCAGCTTTATTTTGACAGTCATCGAAACCCTCCTTTAGTTGCCCTTCCTCAGTTTTCCATATTAAAAATATCACAGAATTTGCAAAGTCACATCCCACTTACACTTGTCCATTGCTTTTATGATATCGTTGGTCAGATTGCAATGGCTAGTTCTTCCAGAACAATGTTCATAATTGCAGTAAGGAAGAACTTCCCTGTTTTTTTCTTGAATATGAAGGGAATGATAATTTAAAGGGAATGCTACAGTTTCTACCTGAGAAAGCATAATATATGACTATTTTGTTAAGAATTTTTGAAAATAGTGAATAATTAATGAAAAGAAGGTCTTTTTTTTTGTTTTTCCCAGCATCCATGCATCTGTTTTTTTGAATTTTTCTCCTAATCTAGTAACACGTTAAGCAGGGTGAAAGATTTCTGAATTTGCTTTCTGCTTCTTTGCTTCACTTGTTCATGGTAGAGACTTATAATGAAGTCATCATTCCTATTAGCTAATGTTTTATTTATTTAGGGTTTTGGCCTAATGCTCATTGTGGTATTTTTCTCACTACTTTTTAATCTTTTGGGGTGGTGTGTTTTCTCCCATTCATGAGTATAACAGTGTTGGGTTTGTGTGTAGGTAAGTAAATATCCAGAAAAGTGGTAAAAAGATGATATAAATGTATCTTCCTCATGTGAAAGGGATTAATTGATAACGTGTCTGGAGTTGGGATAGTGAATCATAGCAACAAGGACCCACTGCTCTTCATCCTCTCTTACAACCGTTTTTGGGGAAATGGAGCCTTACTGCAGGCGTGTGACCAGCTGGGGTCCAGGCACTCCAGTCCTGAATCAGTGTGGCAAAGTAAGACCCTCCAAGTCTCGGAGCCCACAGGGCTCCCATGGGCATCGATGGTGCTCTTGCATAGTTGGAAGGACTTTTCTTTTGCTTGTAGGAGAGTTTGCTTCACCCTTCTGGCTGGATATGGAATTCTAGCTTCAAGTATTTTCAATCCTTCCTATAAGTTTGCTTTTCTTGTCTTTTCACACTGGGTGCGGCCACAGAGGAGTACAAGGCCAGCCTGGCTTTCCACTGGGATGGTGACCTGACCTTTTGGTTTGAACGTCCAAAACCGAAGGACCTTTTGTTTGAAGTTTAACGAATGTGCTGTAACACGCATAATTGCGCTTCTTTTGTGGGGTCTCGTATGTCTTTTCAGGCTGCAGGCTGAAGTCGTACTTTATTGCTGGCTACTTCTCAAGAATGTTCCCTTTATGTAATTTGTTGTTACCGTTGGTTCCTTTATTCCTTTCTTGGAGGAGACACCAAATATCACACATTGGTTCTTCTTCTATCTAATGTATTTCTCTCACTCTAATCCTTTTAGAACTTCTTGTTTTTTCTAGTACTTTGCTTACCGGTTCTGTTTTCAATGTCACTTTGGTGGGTTTTTTTTTTTTTTCTTCTTCTGTGAGATATTTTACATTTGACTGTAAAATATTTGATAGACTTATTTTGCTGGTTGGTGCGTTGGTTATTATCATTTCTTCCCTGTGTGGTTCTGGCTTTTATTCTGCTTTCCCTGCCACACCATCTTTCTCCCGAGCCACAGTATTGGGTATTGTGCTGTTTTCTGGAAAGGTCACTGTTTCACGATATTGTCATTTTGTTGCTGTCATTAAATTCACGGTGATTCGGCCGTAGTATGCAGTGATTTGGTCATGTTGTGCAGTGATTACGGAGTGTGGAGAGTGCAGAGAACAGATGCCCACGTTTAAACTCAGGCTTGGCCACTCAGAGAGTCCTGTCACTTTGAGTAAATTAGTTAACAAGAGAGAGAAAGTCTAGTTTGATGCCAGGCATAGGATAAGTACCAGTAGTGTGCTGATAAGTGTTTAATATCAGTCTTCCCACGGAAAAGCAAACAAACGAAAAACAAACAAAAAACAAACAAAAATCCCCAATGCTCTGATCTGCAACATTTGCTGGATCCCATGCTGTAAACCACGACCAGGACCAGTTTCAAGCCACCACTGCGGGGCCGCTGAACTTGGAAGAGGTGTGTGCAACTGCTCTGGCAATAATACAGCCGGCTCCAACACACCGCTGGGTAAGAACTACACACACGCCTCCTGTCTATATGTTTGTTCTAAATTTCCTGGGCCCAATGGCAGCCCTTGCTGGTGAGAGGTCTTTGCTTGCAGTTTGGTTTTCTGCCACTTTTCCTTTTCTCTGACTGTCAGTGTAGTGTCTCCTGTTCCCTCGTGCCTGGTGTTTGAGTGAGGCGAGCCTTCCCACAGTAGCCTGTGCCGGAGGCCCACCTGCAGGAGAGAGCGCATCTGCGAGCTACTCACCTGGCGGGACAGATGGGTGGGGGAGTGAGCTCTTCCAGCCTTTCTTCTCCCCCAGGAGGGTACTGTTGGAGAGCTTTCCATCACACAGATGTGCTCTGCTCATCCTCTCCTCCAAGGTAGACAGCTACCTTCAAAGACGACCAAGCTCTCTACTTCTGTGCTTACGTCCACCTGTCCTGCGTCCTGAAACCACACCAAGCCGCATCCACTGACTGTCCTACCACCTTGTGCGCACGCTCCCAGTTAACCCAGAAGGAATGGTGGGGCTCCGGGCAGAGCGGCAAGTCACTGAGGGCGTCAGTGTGCCAGCTGCCAGCGCCTCGCTGGGTCAGCCCCTGCCCTCCGCGTCGCCTGCAGCCCTCGCCTGCTCCACACTTGGCAGCCCCTTCCTCGCATTCTGCAGTTCAGGCTTGCAGGTGTCTCCTACGTTCATCAAATAGGGAGTTTGCATATGTGCTCCCTGGGATCCTGTTGCTCTTGGGTGTTTTCCCAGAAGAGAAGGAGAAACTGCCCTCTTTGTTCTGCAGCAAGGATCTGAAGCAAGATAGGGGTCATTGTTCCTCCCTGAACTTCCGCTCATCCTTCTGGCTCAGTGTCTCTCTGGACATCCCCCCTTTGGGGCCTTCTGTCTGCAGAATATCCTTTCCCCTCTTTCTTTCCTTCAGTTATTTCCACTGTGATGGTTAAACATATATTTGTTTTAATTGCCAAAAGAAAAGAACACAGACAAAGAGCAGAAGGCAGAGGGAGAGGAAAAAAGGGAAAAAGAAAACTATCTCCCTGGAACCCACCCCTGCCCGCCACTCCCTCGGTCTCTGTTCCTGATGGCCTCATGCTGGCTGTGCCGAGAAGTGCTCAGACGCTAGAAGTGCCGAGAATCATGCAGGAAACAGCCATGTGCTTCTCACCCAGCTTTAACAACCTTACCGCGCTCACATATGTGCTTCAAGTATTTTCATGAGGGGAGAAAACTCACCTCTGATAGAATTGAAGGGCTCTGGATACCCCATGCTCACTCCCAGTCCTCGGATCCCACCCCCAGATGTAACTGCTTGCCCCATTTTTGTGTTTATAGTGCCCATAAGTGTTTTCATGTTAATAAATCACATTATATATGTTTTCGAAGTTTTATGAATGGCATTCAATCACAGGTATATTTCTCCAACTTGTGTATTTTGTTCAGCGTCAAGTTTTTTCTGATTTTTCCATGTCGACACATCTAGTGCTAGATCATGAATTTGATGTGTGTTGTCCCATCATATGGGGGAGGCACCTGCACGTATCCGTTCTCTGGTCCCCTGTTTACTATAACACAGGAGCTACACACTGTTTCTCATGTATCCCTTACACATTGGCTCTAAACGGCTCATCCTCAGCTTGGCTAGTACGGCGGCAGGGCCACGTGGCCAAGTATTCGCAGGTTCAAACCCCATGTCCAACATGATGTGCCAGAAGACGGGGCCTCTGGGAGATGATTAGGTCATGGAATGGGATGTCGTGCCCTGATAAAAGAAGCCCCAGGGAGCTCTCTCCCTCACCCCTTCTACCCCGTGAAGGCACACGGAGAAGATGGCTGTCTATGAACCAGGAGGCAGGTTCTCATCAGACACTGAACCTTCCGGCACCTTGATCCCAGATGTCCCAGCCCCCAGAACCGTGAGAACGACATGTGGTGCTCTGTTACAGCAGCCTGAATGGAGAAGAACATGGAACAATCATTTTGTCTGTGTGTCCATTCCCTGGTTTCTGTCTCTGTAACGCTAGGACACTTGTTCTGCTCCAACTGCATCAATCGAACATTCCACGAACCCACTGAGCACCATGGAAACAAAGATTGAAATACGTGCACAGAGAACCTGTTTCTCGTCTCTGAGGGAGAGGTGGGGGAAGCGTGGAGGTGATACGGACTGGCAAAGATGTGTAGCCCAGACAGAGGAAGAGCCTGGAGGTGGGAAGGCAAGAAGACCTTCTGTTGCGAGGACAAGGGGGTGACGAGGCATGAAGACATGGGTGTTTGAGACTCCGTCTGAGGACAACCCTTTGCCACCCGAGGAACAGGGGGTGGGAGATGTCGATAGGTGTTTAGGAAATAAGAGCATGAAAGGAGACCCACCCAGGCCAGGATGGAACCAACCAGAACCAGAAGGAGGAGCCTTACTGGTAATCACTGCTGAGCTGCTAAGCTGCTCTCTGCACGTTCTCTTAAGCTATAGTCCCTTACAGTGTATGCAATTCCCTATTTCTTCATTACTCTTGTGAATGTTTGCATCTGTTAGGTATTTATAATTTTTTGCTAATCTAAAGAATATGTCAGGATGTCACGGTGGCTTTTATGTGCAGTTCCTTGATAACTAGTAAGGTTGGGCATCTTTTTCTTGTCTGTTGGTTATTTGTGTTTATTGTCCATGAATTCCTTATTTATATATATTTTCTTTCTTCTAGATGGTGAAATAAATATTTATCAGGTTATGAATTAACATTTTATTTCTTACTTGCCAGTGCTTTGTGTCATAAATGGATGATGAATTTCATTAAATGTGTTTTGTGCGGCTTTAACATGATCAAAAGTAATTTTTCCTTAAACCGTTAATTTAGTATACTATGTGAATAGATTTTCTGATGCTTAGCTGTGTTTCCATTCCTTAGATATAGCTGACTTCGCTTGCATTTTAATTAACTTTTGCATCTATATGTATAAGTAAGATTAGTTTATGATAATCTTTTCTTACAGTGTTACGTGTGGTTTTAGATCAAGTTATAGCAGCCTTAAAATAAAAGTTGGGGAGCTCTCATTTTTCCTTAGATTTTGAACATTAAAAAAAGAAATAGCAATTATTAGTTCCCTTGGATACATTAAACAGTTTTTACTATGAAATTGTCTGAGCCCAATATCTTTTTGTGGGGGATGTTTAGGGGGGCAAGACAGGGGAAGAATATAGTATTGAGTCAGTTTTTTTTTTTTTTTTAAGATTTTATTTATTTATTCGACAGAGATAGAGACAGCCAGCGAGAGAGGGAACACAAGCAGGGGGAGTGGGAGAGGAAGAAGCAGGCTCATAGCAGAGGAGCCTGATGTGGGGCTCAATCCCATAATGCCGGGATCACGCCCTGAGCCGAAGGCAGACGCCCAACCGCTGTGCCACCCAGGTGCCCCTTGTTTTTTTTTTTTTTTTTTTAACAGCTATGGTAGACTGAATAGTGGTCCCTAAGATGTCCACATGCTAGTCCCCAGAACCTGGGAATCTTAATTACCTGGTACAGCGAACAGGTCATTGTGCATGTGGTGTTATTAGGGATCTTGAGATGGGATTGCCCTGGATTATGCTCTGTGTGTTGTCACAAGTGTCCATATAAGAAGGAGGCAGAGGGAGGGCTGAAGGGGAAGATAAAGAGAGCAGGACACAGAAGTGATGCAGGGATGGTTATTGGCCAAAGAATTCAGGCAGCCTCTGGAAGCTAGAATGGCAAAGAAGTGCTTCTCCTGTAGAGCCTCGAGAGGAGTCAGTCTTGCCCACACCCTGACATTAGCCCAGGGAAACTGACTGCAGACTTTTGGTTTCCAGAAATGTAAGAGATTACAGTTAGATCGTTTCAAGCCATTAAGCTTGTATAGATTCGTTCAAGTGGCAAGGAAAAGAAACAAAACAAATACAATAGTTATTGGTGATTTTTTAAATCTGGTTTATCTATTTATAATGTATTCACTTTGGTCAATTACATTTCCCATAAGAGTTACCTCTGCTTTGTGTTTATGTGTTGTCACTGGGCTTACCCGGAGACTTCTTTTGTGACTGTCACATTTCCCCTTCATATGGCCCCCTTACCCCTACAAAAGTCAAATTCTCAGATGCCTTCCAGTTTCTGGAATCTAAACCCAGCTCCAGGTAGCAGCAGTCCTGTTTAAATTGCTTTGGGCTCCCATTCTCTTTCCTTTCACCCAGCTTTTCTTGCTTGGAAACTAGATGGACCTTTGTTCTTGTCAAGGAAGTAGAGACCTGTCTGGTCTGCTCAATAAACAAAAGGGGAGGCAAATCTCCCCGGGGACAGAGGCTCTTTCCCTTTAACTTGATGCTGCTTTGCATTTTAGACTCTCTTTTACAACTTAAAAAAACCCAAAAAATCTGGTTCGAGCATTATATCAGCTACACCAGCCTCTCAGGCTTCATTTATAGTATCCTGCTATGCTCCGATGTGCTATAATCCTATAATATAATGCCTATAATATAACCCTAGAATATGAAATAATTGTGGTGTGAAAAGCCATTGAGATATTCTATCACACAGTGTACAGGACATAGATCCCAGTGCACAGAGCCCTGACTCACACGTAAATGTCACAGACACATTCTCCAGTCTGTCACGCTTCTTAAAGGGAGGACACATTCTCGGCTTTTTTGGTTGTTTGTTTTGTTTTGTTTTTAATTCTTTTTTTTAAATGATTTTTTATTTTTTTAATGATTTTTTATTATATTATGTTAGTCACCATACAGTACATCCCCGGTTTCCGATGTAAGGCTCGATGATTCATTAGTTGCGTATAACACCCAGTGCACCAGGCAATACGTGCCCTCCTTACTACCCATCACCGGTCTATCCCATTCCCCCACCCCCCTCCCCTTCTGAGGCCCTCAATTTGTTTCTCATAGTCCATAGTCTCTCATGTTTCATTCCCCCTTCTGATTCCCCCCCCTTTTCTTTATCCCTTTCTTCCCCTACCGATCTTCCTAGTTCTTATGTTCCATAGATGAGAGAAATCATATGATAGTTGTCTTTCTCTGCTTGACTTATTTCACTTAGCATTATCTCCTCCAGTGCCGTCCATGTTGCAGCAAATGTTGAGAATTCGTTCTTTCTGATAGCTGAGTAATATTCCATTGTATATATGGACCACAGCTTCTTAATCCAGTCGTCTGTTGAAGGGCATCTCGGTTCCTTCCACAATTTAGCTATTGTGGACAATGCTGCTATGAACAGTGGGGTGCATATGGCCCTTCTCTTCACTACGTCCGTATCTTTGGGGTAAACACTCAGTACTGCAATTGCTGGATCATAGGGTAGCTCAATTTTTAACTTTTTAAGGGAACTCCACACTGTTTTCCAGAGTGGCTGTACCAACTTGCATTCCCACCAACAATGTAGGAGGGATCCCCTTTCTCCACATCCTTTCCAACAATTGTTGTTTCTTGCCTTGTCTATTTTTGCCATTCTAACTGGCGTAAGGTGGTATCTCAGTGTGGTTTTGATTTGAATTTCCCTGATGGCTAATGATTTGTTTTAATTGTTTTGTTTTTAATTCTTGATCACTGAGTTGGTCTTCTATCTGTTTAAGCAACAAAAATAAAATAAGAACTGTGCCAAACGCCAAGGGACTCTTTTCAAAGTACCTCTGCACTGTGAATTTCAACTCGAGAACTTCACATAACACTGGTTTGAATTTTGTCTTCGCTTTGCCCTAGGGCTCTCTGGGCGCCCCAGGAGCCAGCACAGACCAGCTCCCCAAGGGCTCTGTCTCATGGAGGGCATTGTTAAGTCTGCTGAGGTCTGAGTGCTACTGTTTCCAGCTCAATTTCGCATTTCAGAGTGCACTGTTTCATGAAAGTTTTGTAATAAATAAATAAGTAAATAAATTTATTCTGGTGTATTTTTAATAATACACAAATTCTAAATTAGTCCATGTTTCCTAAACAGTAGCACAGCATAATTGTAAGTGAGTATGTTGTTCGTTATTAATTCTGCTATTCCCTACGAGTGCTATACATTTAAATTCATCTTGAATCCATGAAAGCCAAAGACCAGTTACTTTCCTGCTCTTCTTTATCTCACACTCCATTAATTTGTTCATGTATTAATCACCCACTTCCGTAACGCTGTGATTGGCAGCCCTTCGGATTGTCATGAAAATGAATTATTTTAAGTGGCCTTTTCTGAATATAAAAATAATATATGCCCAGTTAAAAATCATAAAAAATAACTTGGAAATCACAGAAAAGTGTGAGGAAGAAATGAGACAGGTACTGTGACCCCTCACCCTTAAACCTAGCCGTCCACACTGTATACGTGCAGTCCAGTCTCTCACAGATAAAGTTATAAATATAGATATGTGTTAAATGTATATTTAAATCTTTCTACTCTGTTGACTTTGGCATGCATTCAGAATACCTCCACCAAATATGAAAAACACTTTCCCCCCAAAAAAGGCTTTATTTCAGAATTCACTAAGTCATTCCCAAACTATTTAATTGCAATTATACATTTGAAATAATTCACCTAAAACGGTTATTTTTCATTTGCTCTCCTTCCATATTTTCTGCTCTTTACTGGTTACCCCTTTCGTTTTGTTTCACAACCCATCAACCATTCTACTTCCAGACTTCTGAATAGTGTTGTCTTTCCATGGAGGTGAAGAAAAAACTTTTCTAGTCTTGTGTATTTTTAATAATGCCCTAGTTCTAGATTTGCCAATGTCTTCTAAACAGTAGCAGAGGATTTTAACTGAATGAATCATTTACTATTATTATTTTTTTTAAAGATTTTATTTATTTATTCGACAGAGATAGAGACAGCCAGTGAGAGAGGGAACACAAGCAGGGGGAGTGGGAGAGGAAGAAAGGAAGAAGCAGGCTCCCAGCAGAAGAGCTTGATGTGGGGCTCGATCCCATAACGCCGGGGTCACGCCCTGAGCCGAAGGCAGACGCTTAACCGCTGTGCCACCCAGGCGCCCCATGAATCATTTATTATTAATTCCATTATTTTATATGAGTGCTATACACTCAAATCCATCATGGTATCACTCTACACAGTAAGTTTACCGCATTCCATGGAAGCATATTCTAGGGTCGCTTGCCCGGTGATGGTTAAAACCAATATATAAAATACACAGTGAACCAAGATGAAGCTCTAAATTGTGTGAAGTTCCTCTTTTTGTGTCCTAGCGACGCCCATGTGTGTCTGCAAGTGACCCTCACTTTTAGAGCAGTGGTGCAGGTCTCGATCGCCTGTGCAGGGGCTGGGAAGATGGTGTGTCCAGGAAATTGTGGGATGTTTAGGAAGGCTGGAGCCCCAACTGCGGGGGGCGGAACGGGAGACGTGAGTCTGAATTAGTCCGAGGAGCTTTCACGTTTGGGGTTTGTTACCGTTCAGGCTGGCCTCCAGACCACCCTCAACTGGCCCAACGTGCCATCTGCCCAAGACTGGGGACTATTTGTCCGTAAATAGGGCTCTGGCTCACGATCAGCAACACCCGCCCTAGCCATCCAGCCCGAAGTGGGGACACATCTGCCTTCCTCAAGGGTTCTGTGCATTTTCGGCAAACAGCTCCACGGGCAAGGAGTGAGCGACACAGAGGGGGTGTTGGGAGCGGGATGAAGGAACCGAGACTGGAAGACACTTTCCGTTCTGGTAGGAGGAGCTTGTTATGTGGGAATGAAGGTGGTGGGGACCTTTTCTCAGAAAGAGAATGAACTTTACAGACATCACCCCCAACCCCCTGCAAATTGCAACATGCACACAGACACACAGGCTTACCTACCTCTAGGATTTACTTTGGATTTTAGAGGATGTGTGTTCTCTCCAAAGGCTAGGTTCTAGATCCTTACAGGAGATAAATTCTTGGCAAGTTCTACAATTGCATTACTGATCTAGCTTACCCAATCTGAACAACAGAGACAAAAAAGACTGTAGAAAGTGGAGTAGCCCCTCAGGGAGTGATTGCACTACAGCAAAGGGTATAGCAATGGTGTCATCGGAGCCCTGGGAGAAGAGAAGAGAACATGAAAATCTCTCCAAGAAATAATGGCTGAAAACATCCCATTTGGGAAAAAGACACAAAACTACAAATTTAAGAAGCCATCTGATTTGCAAATAAAATAAACCTTAAAAAATTCATGCAAGACACACCATAATTAAACACATGAAGACTGCAGACAAAGAAAAATCCTTGAAAAGAGTTGGATTGATATGGCACCTTACCTGTGGGGCAGACACAGCAACATGGTGGGGCCTCCAGAGAATGGTGTTGGTTAAACAGTAAGGGTCCCACAAGGTCCCACAGTGTATGATTCCATTTTTATCCCATTTTTGAGCTGAGAACATGACAGATGAGGAGTACCAGTTATTTGTTGACAACGGTTAAGGAGGGAAGTGGTTGTGGCTATGGGACAAGATGATGGGGTGTCATGGTAATCGAAATGTTGGCTGTGTAGACCGTCAATATTCCAGTTGTGATACTTACTATAGTTTTATAAGATGATACCACTGGGGGAAACTGGGTTGGGTGCCCATAATATTTCTCTGTATTATTTCCTACAATTGCATGTGAACATATATTTATCTCAAAATAAAATATTTAGTTAAAATAATAAATGCCAGTGGACATTTTCAAATGGACCAGATTAAATAGTTTTTTCTCTTTAAAGAGTTTTTGGGGCACCTGGATGCTTCAGTTGGCTAAGTGACTGCCTTTGGCTCAGGTCATGATCTCAGAGTCCTGGGATTGAGCCCTGTGTTGGGCTCTCTGCTCAGCAGGGAGTCTGCTTCTCCCTCTCCCTCTGCCCCTCCTCCCCAGTCGTGTTCTCTCTTTCTCTCAAATATATAATTAAATCTTTGGAAAAAAGCTTTTTCATTGGAGGTGCCTACGTGTCTCAGCTGGTTGAGTGTCTCACTCTTGATTTTGGCTCAGGCCATGATGTCATCGATTGTAGGATCAAGACCCATGTAGGGCTTTGCACCCAGTGGGGAGTCTGCTTGAGATTCTTTCTCTGCCCTTCCCCCCACCTTGTGTGTGCTTGCTCTCTTTCTCTCAAATAAATAAATCTTTTTAAAAAAGAGTTTTCTTTGTTTAAATCAATTTCAGTGTTTTACTTTTTTCTCTTTCATTCAGTATTCTGTTAAGAATAAAGTTTATAGAAGTTTGGAATACAGCAGAATTTTGCAGTTGAGATAAATTTCTATCAAAACCTCCTCTACATTAACTTTAGACACACATAAAATCTTTTGTGGCCACTTATATTCTGCATTTGTTTTTCTTGTATTGATTTTCTGTGTCTTGCACAAATACCTAATAAATCAATCAGCACTTAAAATAAATCCATATCGCTGGAGACTAGGAGTAAAAGGGCAGTAGAGAATACTTCCATAGAATATATTTGCATTTGTTCAGGAAGAGACTTACTTGAATTATTTTGGGGTCACTGAGAAAATATCTGGGGGATTCACAGTTTAAAATTTTATCTAAAACTAGAATACTTAATGTTGTCACGTGTAATTTCTTATTCAAGCATGGAATTAGGCACAGAGCCTGAAAGATAATCTAATTTGACCAATGTATCTCGAAGTAGAGCTTTGGAGCCAGGAGTTGAAAGAAGAGTGTCTTAGTTGTCACACAATGGTTGTGAGTAGGAGGATGGATTGTGTGTTTGGAAATCACAAAACTGTTTCACTTATGCTAAGATTTATTGAAGGCCATTTGAGACTGAATAATTAAATAAAAGAACTCAAAGGCTAATTTGATTATTTTCATTTACCGTACAGCTGGTTCACTAAAACTTAAAATCCAATTACTGTCTAGTTTAATAATGGTCTTCAAGCCCTTTCACTACAGCCTTCAGGAATGGACATGAGGATGTTTTGGTGGCTCGAGGATATTTTGGTGGCTCTAGGTTGTAAATTTGAGTCCACCATATACTATTTATCTTACACAACTAAAATATAAACTTCCTCATTAATCTTTTTCTTTATTCAAAAAATATGAACCATATCTAATTAGCACTTAGAATATTATTTTTCCAAAATATCTTCTACCGTTTATGTATTACATCTTTAAGTTTATGTATTACTGCTCTAAATATTACCATAAGCGATAGCACTTCAGAAAAAGCTATGTGGTCTGTTTAATTTCTTTAAAGATTCATCAATCTTTCTTGAGAACAGTTGTGAGGAAATATTACTATTGCTGTTTGGGGATTCGATCAGCTGTTGGACTGTGCTGGGTTTGCTTACAGGGTACGTCTGCTGTGTGAGTTTGTGTTGCTATTATTATTTACTTGAATTTTTTTTGTTGATTTTCTCTCATGGCACCATTTCTTGAAACGTGGAAATGCTGGATGTCCTATTGGAAATCTTCGCATCAGAATAAAACACTATGCTTTCTCATTTTAGAGTACTGTCATTACCCTTTTTCCAATTAGCAGTAACTATTGTGACAAAACGAAGGTCAGGTATTCAAAATTTGTCTATTTCTTTTTAGAGATTTTATCTATTTGTTTATTTATTTATAGAAAGCATGTAAGCTGGGGAGGGGTAGAGGGAGAGGGAGAGAGAGCATCTGAAGCAGACTCCTCGCTGAGCACAGAGCCCAACGCAGGGCTCGATTCCATGACCCTGAGATCATGACCTGAGTGGAAACCAAGAGTCAGACGCTTAACCAACTGAGCCACCCAGGCCACCCACCCCTCAAAGTTCAATTACTTTAACTGGATTTTACTTATTTGATTTCTTTCACAGTCTTAAAGCTTTTCTGAGACACAGAAATCTATCCCCCATCATTGTGGCTTCCCGATGACCATGCAAGATCCTGGGGCTGAGGCTGTACGGACTTACTCTCCAAGCCTTTGGTTTCTATTGGAAACATCAACTCCAAATTTAGAGTTTTTCAGGAGCAAGGACTTCCAGCTGGGGTTTCGTTAACTGGGATATTGTTAGTTATCTTAGGAAATATGACAAGACTTGAAAATTTGTGAGAAGTCAATTCTGATTCACTTTAACTTCATAAATAGATCGTAATAAAGAATCAGACTCCATTGTGGGTGTTCGCTGACAGCTTTCCGTCTTTACCATCCTCTCTCCCCGACTTGCTTCATTTTTGGCCAAGAAAATAAAAAAGACGGAGATGTTCCTTTCTTTTTATGAGTGGAAAGTTCAAACTATAAGAGCAAACCAAACCCCCAGGCAGAAGCCCACTCTCTGGCCCCACTCCCTAGTCATAAGTGAAGCCACTCCACTTCCCCTGCCTGGGTTTCTCAAGCCATTTTTGGGGCACTTGGGACCCTCCTCTGCACCCTCTCTCCCAGAAAGCCTCCTTATGTGAGTAATAAAACGATATCCTCTTGGTGTATGTATGGAGTCATCTGTCTCAACATCTGAGTCACATTTTGTGTTAAGGATGTCTATCCAGCCTTTGTGAGGTGACTGCAACATACATAAACGGATAATAATGGATTTAGCATTCTTACATTTATGTCATAGAGCTATCACAAAATCATACAAATTGCTATACAAACTTTCAAATGACAATTCTGAACAATCCATTGCTTTTGTCTCACCATATTAAAGAGTTAAACATTTGTTTGGTGTATCCACACTTGTATCCCTTCTGGACTAGCATCCTTTTTCTAAAGAGTATGTTCCCCATGGTTCAATATCATTCTAACAAGCTTCATTAACACAACTGGTGACACATCAGTCTCTGAGAGCCCTGTAGTTTCTTTTTTTTTTAATGATTTTTTATTATATTATGTTAGTCACCATACAGTACATCGCTGGTTTCTGATGTAAAGTTCCATGATTCATTAGTTGCGTATAACACCCAGTGCACCATGCAATACGTGCCCTCCTTACTACCCATCACCAGCCTATCCCAATCCCCCACCCCCTCCCCTTTGAAGCCCGCAGTTTGTTTCTCATAGTCCATAGTCTCTCATGTTTCATTCCCCCTTCTGATTACCCCCTTTCTTTATCCCTTTCTTCCCCTACCGATCTTCCTAGTTCTTATGTTCCATAGATGAGAGAAACCATATGATAATTGTCTTTCTCTGCTTGACTTATTTCACTTAGCATTATTTCCTTCAGTGCTGTCCATGTTGCAGCAAATGTTGAGAATTCGTTCTTTCTGATGGCTGAGTAATATTCCATTGTATATATGGACCACAACTTCTTAATCCAGTCATCTGTTGAAGGGCTTCTCGGCTCTACTGCTGTGGTCTTTGGTGCCGGCCTCACCATCTTCCTTGCTGCTCTTGAATAACCCAGGCTGCATGTCCTATGGTATCCCTGCTCTTTGACTTCTACCCAGCACAAATTATTGAGGCCATACACCACACAAACCAACATTTACTGCTACACAAGTCCAAATTCCGTGGACGAGAGGCGAGCCCTAAATGGTGTTAGAAATTAAAAATTCTGGGCTGGCTCAGTAGGTAGAACACGCAACTCTTGATCTTGGGGTTATAAGGTCTAGCCCCACATTGGGTGTAGAGATTACTTAAAAATAATTTTTTTTCTTTCACATAGTAATTTTTATTTCTTCTAATTTAATTTAATTTTTATTTAAATTCAATTAGCCAACAAATATATCATTAGTCTCAGGTATAGTGTTCAACAATTTATCATTTGCTCAAAACCCTCAGTGCTCATGACATCACATGCCCTCCTTGATGCCCATCACCCAATTACTCCATCCCTTCTGCCCCCCGCTCCTCCAGCAACCCTCAGCTTGTTTCTTATAGTTAAGAATCTCTCATGGCTTTTTAAAAAATTAAATATTGAAAAGATTTAGAAATACAAATTCTAGGCTTACCAGCAAACTTGCCCTGATTCTATATTTCCAGAGTATATCCCAAGCCAGTTCCTTTTGTAACCATTAACCTAATCCTTGGTCTTTATTAACTGAATATAAGTTTGCTAAATAAACAGTGGAATAAATAAATAATGTACCATTTTCAAATGCCTCTCCATAATGTTTCTCTCCAGGGCCAGATGGAGAAATGGGAGGGGCGATAGTTTGAGAGACTCATCAGCAGAGATTCATTCAGTAGAGAGATTTCCTGATGGTCAACTTGGGTGCTCAGACACAGCTGCTCACTAGAGAACTGGGTGCTTAATCATTACAAAACAAGGATAGAATCGAAGGAAAATGATCGTGATTACAATTTCAACGCTAACTTCATGACGGCATAATATCTCAGAGCACGAAACCCAAGCCTGCATGAAACTTTCCCAGATGAGTAGAGCATATGTGGGTCCCAGAAGTGCTAGCCTGTCTCACGGGTTATCAGGAGAAAAAAAGCAAAAAAGCTTCAGTTTTTTTTTTTTTAATATATTGCTTCACTTCAAATTATAAAACAGGGAAATTAAGTAAGCGGTGTGTAATTCTAAAATGTCAAGTATACCCTGCACATAATATATTAGGTTTCTGTTGGTAACTGTAATTTTGAAAAGTGTACTGAATATCTTAAAAGTAAATGTCACAGCACAGTAGATAAATTTCAGAACTGTTTCTCCGTCTAATTTAACTGGAAGGAGAAAGGCCCAGAATTGACCTCTGCTTCCTATGAATGTTTTTCTTAATGACCTACTTAAAGAAATTGCTAAAAACCAGCCAGCGTCCTTCACTGCAGAGGAAGGAAGGCAACCCCCCAGAAAGACATCATAAAATATGTGGCCCATTCAAGGAAGCTAATGGGAAATGACCACTGGCTTAGTCCTTGAGCCCTGGCTGAAGAGAAATAACACAGATACTCATTTAATTCAGAAATGCTATTGTTGGGGCCAGACTTATTTATCACAGGTTCTAAGTTAATATTTACAAATCTATTAATTTTGCTGTAACATGGCATAACTAGTGTACTTGGAAAATGTGATTGCTGTATCAATGTTTAACTAATAACCATGACCTTGAATTGAGTAAAATAACCCTGAGCTGCATAGCCAGGAGCAGCTATTGGTTCCATCCTTGGGATGACCTCAAGAATATTCTTTCCCTTTCAGAGGAAAAAGGCTCAAATGTGTTCACAGGTAGTTGTCCTGAATTGAGAGCTCAGTGTCGTCCATAACTGTCTGGTCATTTTCTAGAGTTACCATAACAAAGTACCACATATCGTGTGGCTTTAACAACAGATATTTCCTCTCCTGTGGTTCTGAAAGTCAGACGTTGGCACTGGCAGACTTGGTTCTTTCTGAGGGATCCCTCCTTGACTTGTAGATGGCTTTCTTCTCCTTGTGCTTCCACCTTGCCCTTCCTGTGTGAGCATCTGTGTCTCTGTTTAAATTCCTTTCTTCTTTCTAGAAGGACCTCAGTGTTATTGGGCTAGGGCCCATCCTAATAACCTTATCTTCAACTGATTATCCCTGAAAAGACCTTCTCTCCAAATAAGGTCACTTTCATAAGTAGTGGAATAAAGACTTCAACACATGAATATGGGGAGAACACAATTCAACTGGACAATGCCAGTGTTCGCACAGTAAACACAATTCCCTCTTCTCTGAGAAGAGGTGGGCGTGACTGCCTGTACAAAGCCAAATGATGCTTTTCTACCCTTAGCAACTTCTGTGGTAGGACCAGGAGGTGGCCCTATTTGCTCGACTTCCTAGCTTGTTTACAAAAGATCTTCTCTTGGAAGGATTCATTCCCAGTGCCATGTCTATAAACAGCCCAATGCTGCAGTCCCAGCTCACTGATTAAGGGGTGAACATCTATTTCAAACTAGTCAAATTCTCTTTATGAATTTTTGCTTTTTATTTATTTTTTATGTATTTTTAAATCAACATATAATGTATTATTCGTTTCAGGGGTACAAGTCTGTGATTCATCAGTCTCACATTAACATCCAGCGCTCACCACAACGTGTTCTCTCCCCAATGTCCATCACTCAGCCACTGTCCCCCCCTTCTCTCCAGCAACCCTCAGTTTGTTTCCTAAGATTAAGGGTCTCTTATGGTTTTTCTCCCTGTCTGGTTTCATCTTGTTTCATTTTTTCCTCTCTTCCCCTATGATCCTCTGCCTTGTTTCTTAAATCCCACATATCAGTGAGATCATATGATAATTGTCCTTGATTGACATATTTTGCTTAGCATAATACCCTCTAGCTCCATCCACATTACTGCAAATGGTAAGATTTCATTTTTGATGACTGCATAATATTCCATTGTATATAAATACCTCATCTTCTTTATCCAGTCATCTGTCAATGGACATCTGGGCTCTTTCCACAGTTTGGCTATTGTGGACATTGCTGCTATAAACATTGGGGTGCAAGTGCCCCTTGTGATCACTGTATTTGTATCTTTGGGGTAAATACCCAGTAGTGCAATAGCTGGGTCATAGGGTAGCTCTATCTTCAACTTTCTGAGGAACCTCCATACTGTTTTCCAGACTGGCTACACCAGCTTGCATTCCCACTAATAGTAAGAGGGTTCCCCTTTCTCCTCATCCTCGCCAACATCTGTTATTTCCTGACTTGTTAATATTAGCCATTCTGACTGGTGTGAAGTGATTTCTCATTGTGGTTTTGATTTGTATTTCCCTGATGCTGAGCGATGTTGAGCACTTTTTCATGTGTCTGTTGGTCATTTGTATATCTTCTTTGAAGAGATGTCTGTTCATGTCTTCTGCCTATTTCTTGACTGGATTCTTTGTGTTTTGGGTGTTTGAGAAGTTCTTTATAGATTTTTGGATACTAGCCCTTTATCTGATATGTCATTTGCAAATATCTTCTCCCATTCCATGGGCTGCCTCTTAGTTTTGTTGACTGTTTCCTTTGCTGTGCAGAAGCTTTTTATCTTGATGAAGTCCCTAGGGTTCTTTTTTGCTTTTGTTTCCCTTGCCTTTGGAGACGTATCTAGCAAGAAATTGCTGTGGCTGAGGTTGAAGAGGTTGCTGCCTGTGTTGTCCTCTAGGATTTTGATGGATTCCTATCTCACACTGAGTTCTTTCATCCATTTTGAATCTACCTTTGTATGGTGTAAGGAAATGGTCCAGTTTCATTCTGCATGTGGCTGTCCAATTTTCCCAACACCAGTTGTTGAAGAGACTGTCTTTTTTCCATTGGCTATTCTTAACTGCTTTGTTGAATATTAGTGGACCATAGCGTTGAGGGTCCATTTCTGGGTTCTCTATTCTGTTCCATTGATCTATGTGTCTCTTTCTGTGCCAATACCATACTGTCTTGATGATTACAGCTTTGTAATATAGCTTGAAGTCATGACATACTGGAACAAATGGACTTCACAGATGTATGTATGTGTATATCTATATATATCTATAGATACACACACACACACACACACACACACACACACAGAGCATTCCATCCTAAAGCAGCAGAATACATATTCTCCTTGAGTGCACATGGAGCATTCTCCAGAATAGATCGCATACTGGGTCTCAAATCAGGTCTCAACAGATTTCAAAAGATTGGGATTATTCCCTGCATATTTTCAGACCACAATGTTTTGAAACTTGAACTCAATCACAAGAGGAAATTTGAAAGGAGCTCAAAGAGGTTCCTTGGAAGTTAAAGAGTATCCTATTAAAGATGAATGTGTCAACTAGGAAATTAAAGAATTAAAAAATTTACGGATACAAATGAAAATGAAATCACAGTTGTTCAAAACCTTTGGGATACAGCAAAAGCAGTCCTAAGAGGGAAATACATAGCAATACAAGCCTTTCTCAAAAAAATTAGAAAAAGTCTCAAACACACAAGCTAAACTTATACCTAAAGGAGCTAAGAAAAACAGCAAATAAAGCCTAAATCAAGCAGGAGAAAATAAATAATAAAGATCAGAGCAGAAATCAATGAAATAGAAACCAGAAGAACAGTAGAGCAGATCAATGAAACTAGAAGCTGGTTCTTTGGAAGAATTTATAAGATCAATAAACCCCTGGTCAGACTTACCAAAAAGAAAAGAGAAAGGACCCAAATTAATAAAATCATGAATGAAAGAGGAGAGATTATGACCAACACGAAGGAAATACAAACAATTTTAAGAACATATTATGAGCAACTATATGCCAACAAATTAGACAATGTGGAAGAAACGTAGCTCAGAATTGTCAACAACTTGCCTAACATCTAGCAGCTAATAAGGGGCAGATCACAAGTCCAAACCTACAACTAGTCAGCTTCAAATATTGAGCTCCTTTATTACATCATTGAAGATGTAATGAAGCCTGGATAAAAGCCATTACTTTTTTTTTTATTCATTTAGACTTTTCAAAAGCACACCATTGAGTTGATTAACACGAGAGTTCACTGGTGTCAATATCTTAAAAATTTATTTTCAGATTTAACATGCAAACATGCCTTGTCATAATTGAAAGGGAGAATGAGCAATCATCTGCATCTGCCTTAAATTACTATGAATTGCTACATCTTGTAATTATTCTGATTTTAGTGTGTTTTTAATTATAAATATAATTTAAATAGGTGTTGAGGATTAAGGAGTGCACTTGTGATGAGCATTGGTATTGTATGGAAGTGTTGAATCACTAAATTGTACACCTGAAACTAATATTACACTGTATGTTAATTAACTGGAAGTAAGATAAAAAGTTAAAAAGTAGGGGGCACCTGGGTGGCACAGTCGTTAAGCGTCTGCCTTCAGCTCAGGGCATGATCCCAGCGTTATGGGATCGAGCCCACATCAGGCTCCTCCGCTATGAGCCTGCTTCTTCCTCTCCCACTCCCCCTGCTTGTGTTCCCTCTCTCGCTGGCTGTCTCTATCTCTGTCAAAAAAAAAAAAAAAAAAAAAAAGAAAGTTAAAAACTAACGAATGTATAAGTTACATGTATTGGAATTCTTCAAAGTAAAAAGATATATCAGATTAGGTAGTGATTTTTGAAAACACTGGATTTTTCAATCATTGGTAACAAGTTCTGTTAATGTTATTTTAAAGATTTATTTATTTATTTTAGAGAGAGAGAGAGCGGGGGGAGGGACAGAGGAGGGAGAAGGAGAGAGAAAGACTCCCCACTGAGCACAGAGCCCAAAGTGGGGTTCAATTTCAGAACTCTGAGATCGTGACCTGAGCCAAAATCAAGAGTCAGATGCTAAACTCATTAAGCCACCCAGGCACCCCAAGTTCTGTTAATATTACTTTAAATGTAAAAAGAGCCACTTGGTTTCAGATTGGAATGGTGACTGTAGGAGTTTAGACCGAACAGGGGCCCCAGGGCAACGGATGTCCCAGAGTTGAGCGCAGCTCGAAACTGTCAACACAGAGTGGCCAGTAGAGCCCCTGTTGCTAGACTCCTAGTAGGTGCCCTTCTGCTATGCAGCACCATGACAACGGTTACTTCCTTTCACTTTCTATTAAATGAGGCCTTTGAGTAAACATGCACTTGGAAACATGATTTTCAAAACCTCCTCTCTGTTTAAAATATTTTCATATATTTAAAATAGTTTATGTAAAATTTACATATATATGTATATTTTTTTCACAAATTCTGCCATAATGTTGGAGTACATAGGTAACAAGTACAGTTTGCAAATGAAAGAGGGAAAAATACAAAGATGAGTCTAAGGAAAACCTGTCATGTTATGGTAGATGTGAATTCAACCAGACCTGGGGAAAATGCACTGCCCTGGGCACCTTATCTATTTTTTTCTTACAATTAATAAGTGTTGTTTTTAAACCTGTGTATTTACATAATATAAATTGGTATACATCAATCAGTGTAGTTGGACTACATTAATTAACAGAATTTTGTTGCTTATTACACTAGAGAAAAAGAAAAATACAGGTTAAAAGTGAAACAAAAGGTAACATCATCAATGTTTACATGTAATTTGAATACATGAAAGCAAATCTTTTAGAATAGTTGTGGATTCAATTAATTTTAGTGCTTTTGTTTGGTTGGTTGCTAAATATAAACAGTAATCCGATTAAGGGAACTGAAGCAATTATAGCTTACTTAGCAGAGCACTGATAGTAGTCAATGAATCTGGACTTTGGAATCCCAACTTCCCTCAGACTCAAGTGAGGGTCGTAGTAGCACCTGCACTTCCTGGGCATTGTACCCCTGTCCGGGAAAGCATTCCTCAGAGCTGGGGGATGACAGAACCCCAAGCCATGGGCTTCCCTTCATCTCATTTCTCAACCATTTTGTCAACGTTATCTAATGTACTGGTGTACTTTAGTCTACGGTATTCCATTCCAGTTATTTTGGTTTCTATAAGGTCAGTAGTGATGTCTCCTCTTCCATTCCTGATTTTTGTTTTTGAGTCTTCACATTTTCTTGGTCATTCTAGTTAATTTTTGTCCACTTTCTTAATCTTTTCAAAGAAACAACTTTTACTTTCATTGATTTTCTCTGTGTTTTGTATTCTCTATTTCATTTAATTCTGCTTGATTCTTTATTATTCCTTCATATCTCTTTGTTTTTTATTTATTTTGCTATCTTTGTTTACTTTCTTAAAGAAGAAGTGTAGTTTATTTATCTGCTATGTTCCTCTTCTTTCTTTCTTTCTTTCTTTCTTTCTTTCTTTCTTTCTTTCTTTCTTCTTTCTTTTTCTAAAGAATAGCATTTATAGCTGGAATTTTCCCTCTAGGCACTGCTATAGCATATTCCATAAATTTTAGTTGTATTTTTGTTTTCATTCTTCTCAAAGAATTTTCTAATTAGGATTTTGTCTTTTCAGACAGATCTTAAGAAATATGAATTTCTGTATATCTCACTAAGAGGGAAGCACATTTGTCATTTAATGTTGTGAGCAATTCTGCTCAACCATTTGTTACTTGCCCTCTAAAATGTTTAAAACTAAGTCCAAATTTAAAAAATTACGATCAAGACTGTTAACATCAGTCAGACCTTCCTTTCCCAGTTTCTTGAGAGGCTCTTGGTCTCGCGGTACATGTATACTTATCATGTTCCTATTGAATGTGCATGTAGTTATATATTTGTATTATCATAAAAAGTTCTCCTTTGTACTCAGAAAGTTCTAAAGCTCTTGGAAAATCTGAAAGGAACTCCTTGCATTGAACTGAAGGGTGTGCTTGATTACAAGAAATTCATACATCCTACCTGTGTACTAAAGGAACTATGCCCCCCTTATTCCTGATTAAATACAGCTTTACACACTGTAGGATAGGACTGATGGTCCTATCACACATCCATCTTTAAAATACACTAATTGCCATCGTGTCATACTGAAGGCACAATAGAGAAAGATACAAATTCTAGCTTTCATCTCCAGGAAGGCCAAGTCAATTCCTCCACAAGGCAAAGTTTGTGCAGTGACAAAATCTGCAGAGATTCTGTCAACACTGAAGGATGACTTTCTGAGAAGGTCACAGGCTTGGATGCATTAGCAAGGAGATAAGGGGAATTTATAGCACAAATGCACACATTAGAAAAGAAGAAATGTCTCAAATCAATAACCTAACCTTCCACCTTAAAAAACTAAAAAAAAGTAGAGCAAACGAAACCCAAAGCAAGCAGAAGGAAGGAAATAATAAAGGTTACAGAGGAAATATATGAAATAGAGATTAGAAAAGCAATAGAGAAAAATCAATGAAACCTGAACTTGGTTGTTTAGAAGGATGGACTTGTGTCAGGATGATACCAGCCTTCTCTTAATTGCTATCCTCCAAGATGGCACATTGTTTTCAGAGATGTCCTTAGGCATGGAGTTCTCCCGACTGCTTTGCAAACAGTCACTCCTTTCAAGCAGAACTGCAGAGTTTATAATCATCATGGCTGCCTTTCCTACCAGCAAATCCTCAGCAGCCCTGCACCGGAGCTGAGGCGGGACCATGTTTCTTGGAGTTTCACATCGATCCATGAGAAGGGTGCTGCGTGAGCAGGGATTTCCTGGTCCTTTCCATTGTCTCTCCTGGTGTGGAACTTCCACTGTACCAGCGATCTGGGGCAGGCATGACTGGAGCCCAGTAACCCAACCTGTCACACATGGGGTGGAGTTTCTGCCCTATGAATGTGGGCTGTTTGGAGAAAGGAGCCCGGGAACTCTCGGCCTTGACTCTCTTCTGCAACAGCGATCTGGGACAGATGAGGAACTGAGACATCTCTTCTTTCTGGAGTGAAATTGTGGCTCTTGACTGGTATTCGTGGGAGAGGAAGCCCCACCTTGGACACACTGTCCTGCAGAGTAGATCCCAAGATCATTTCCACAGGAGAGAAGTTGGGGATAGGGAGGCAGGGCAGGGAGAGTGTTGTTGCTTAAATGCCACAGATTTTTACTGCTTTTACTGAGATTTAATAGATTTTCTCAAATGAATTGTTCTCCATTTGCTGTAT
The DNA here is from genome assembly GCF_023065955.2 of Ursus arctos. Classification (NCBI taxonomy): domain Eukaryota; kingdom Metazoa; phylum Chordata; class Mammalia; order Carnivora; family Ursidae; genus Ursus; species Ursus arctos. Next base: position 3,446,178 of record NW_026622819.1, on the reverse strand, counting down.
GCATTTAGAATAATTTCTGAAGACCTTAAATGATGGATTTTTTATAATTTACTCCAGTTAAATGGTTATTTGTTGCAGAGTAAATCTGCTGTGTTCCTCATGCCAACATTTTGGGAGCTGGTCTCACTACTGCCTTTTAAAGTAATAATTCATCCCTTTGAGTGTGGATGCTCTTACATCATTTTGAACTGGTCTCCTGAGTTTTGCAAAAACTCATCAATGATATCCTTTAGGGGCAGGGATATAGTATGGTGAATCAAGGACTATTTTTAAGCTCAATTCACCTCCCTGAGATTTTATGAGTCCCATATCAGGAGTCGTGTGCTTGGCAAAGTGAAGTGTGTTAAATTACCTGCCTGCGTCCAGCTCTGGCAGTGTTCCCTCTCTTTCACTGGATATTGGATGGCATATCAACATGTCTCCTTCCTGAGGTGCACACCCTTCAGTGTTAGGCACTGGGGAAAGACACCAGGTTGTGTGAGGAGTTTAGGCACCAACATTCATGACACAGGATCCTCTTTCAGGGAGTTTTTGTGATGAATCAGGAAAGCTGTGTTAGACTGAGTTTGGGGTGGAGGGAAGTCTCTGGAATAAACATATCTCGAGGAAATGGGATGACAAGATTGGTTAAACCAAGACCCGGAGACAGCATATGGCTGCGGGGAAGTGTGGCCGAGATGCCTCAGGACTCAGCCTTGAGGTGAGCAGTGAGCCCAGGGGGGCCAGTGCTGAGCACATTACGTGTGCGCTACAGAAATCCAGGCACCTTCACCCACAGGGCCCATCCACTGGCCCCTGCGGGACCAGCTTCCACAGCAGCGTGGGGGCAGGGTGGGCCGAGCACATGGCACGGAGGGCCAAACTTCCTCTCCTCACCCTCCACTTTGAGCTGGGCGAGCTGCAGGATTCTTAGACCATTCATATGGAAGGGCAGGGCCAGGTGCTTCAAAGTGAGATACAGAGATTCTTCTTGGAAGGGCACAAAGGGGCTCTGACAACTGAAATACAGACACAAGCATGTTAGCGGTCAGATAGGTAGTACGAGGGTGCCCTGTAATCAGTGTGGGCTGCCCGAACGAGGGTGTTAAATATCCATGAACTCAATCCACCTAGATACGCACACACTTTAAAATATACAATTATTTCCTGCTTATTATAGAAATTGCCTGAGGTATTTCAGCCCATAAAGACAATTTCCAGAGTTGGACATATCCAGGTAATTTTATGAACTTCATTTTACCAAGACTACTCATCCTAATTAAGGGACTCATAAAATCTCAGGGAGGTAAATGGAATTTGAAAATATTCCTTGATTATTGAAAGCAGTTCAGTGAAAGACTAAAACCAGAGTATCGCTGGTTAACTTCTATAGAGCAATAAATTACCCGTAACTTTTTAAAAATTTAATTACCGTATCTTGAGATCACTGCGGTGTCACATGCAGTCGTAAGAATGAACACAGAGAGACCCCAGGTACCTTTTATCAAGCTGACAAAGAGGACGCCCGACAAAGCTGCGGGACAGCATCCACCCAGTACTGACGTCGATGCAGCGGGGAGGCAGGACATCTCCCCTGAACAACGGTCCCTCATGCTGGGCTTGCGTAGCCCACTCACTTCCCTCCCTTGCCCGCTTCCTCCTCACCAAGTACTAACCTCTTCCTTATAATTTCACCAATTGAAGAACGTTACATAAATGGAATCATACCTTTTGGGATTTTTTATTTTCCCCACTGAACAACCTGGGATTCCCCCATGTGAGTTATTGAGGGGATCAGTAGTTCGTTCTTTTTAGGCCAAGTAGTGTTCCACAGCTCGGGTATGCTCTGCTTCTTTAATCACCTGGCCAAGGACCTCTGAGTTGTGGTCAATTCTTGTCTATTACAAATGAATCTGCCATTAAAATGTGTGTACAGATCTTCGTGTGGCTCTGTTTTTGTTTTTCTGGCATAAGTGCTCAAGAGTGGAATTGCTGGGTCACATGGTGATTTCATGCGTAGTTTTGTAAAGAAAGCACCACACCGTTTTCCAGAGTGGCTGTGCTGTCCTGCATTCCCACCAGCAATGTGTGAGTGATTAAATGTATGAGCGATAGCCTCTTCTGTATTTTGTGCTACCAAGATTTCTGCTGGTGCTTATTGTAGTACTCAAGCTCTGTATCACGAGGGGTTTGGATTCGCATTTGCTTAATGACTAATGATGTTGAGCTGCTTTTCATGTGCCTACTTGTCACCTGGATATTCTCTTCTATGAAATGTCTCTTTGTTTTCCCCCCACCTTTCACAGTTCTCGTATGTTTATTTCATATAAAATAACCCAGGCCTTTTCATTGTACTTTGTGAGAGGAATGGAGAAAAGGACACTTACTCCATCGTCCCGGGAGTGACAGTCACCAGCATTTTCGTATGCAGTTAAACTCAATAACATCTGTGAAGCAACAACTGCATGCTAGCATAATGAAAATCAAATAACGAGGAGAATTTGTTCATTAAGCAAACATTGATCGGGAGCCTGCTTTGTGCCCGGATGCCCACTGCTGGGGTACGGGTGTGAGATCAGGTGTGGTGCCTGCTTTACGCTGGTGGAAAGAAGGGGCGGTGGATGGGAAGTTGGAACACCAGGCTGGGCTAGGATAATACTGAATCACGGAACACTACATCAAAAACTAAGGATATACTATATGGTGACTAACATAACATAATAAAAAAATTATTATAAAATAAAAAAATAAACAAAACAAAGATAAAACAACAACAACAAAAAGAATTGGAAACAAGGATAAGGACCGAGCGATTTGAGGAGCATGTTTTTTCAAGGTTTATCCTTTCCATAAAGGTCAAGGGAAGGCTTCTCAGAGGAGGTGTCACCTCAACTGAGGCCCTATGACTTAGTCACAGTCATTGGAAGGGGCGGGGCGAAAGAGGGGGGACGGGCAGGGCCAGTCAGGGAGAAGAGGGAAATCACTAGAACCCATGAATAGGCTCACTTCGGTGACTCTGATACCAAAACCGCAACCTCAAAAAGAGAGAGGAACACTCAAAAGACATATTATGGGGCACCCGGGTAGCTCAGTTGCTTAAGCATCTGATGCTTGGTTTAGGCTCAGGTCATGATCTCGGGGTGGAGTCTGCTTGCCCCTCTCTCTCTGCCCCACCCTTTCTCTCTCTCTAAAATAAATAAATAATAAATAAAACCTTTAAAGAAAAAAAAGGACACATTACCAGATATATCATATGTCTTGTAAAAAAGAAGCTTGGAAGGCAGAAGTGTGTAAAAATTGAAAAGAGACCTGCTTTCCCATTAAGTAAGACTTCATTGATTTTATGTACTAGTGCAGTAACTTTCTAGCTATCACATACTAAAATTCACATCCTGAGTGGTCTCTAACTAAACTGTACAGATTAAACATACACATTTTTCTGCCCAATATTTTCAACAGGTTCAATGTATATATTTGCATGCACCCATGAAAGATGAGATTTCTCTGGAAGAATATCATTCTCATTTCACGGGATTCGAAGTTTTGGATTTTCAAGCTGACTAGCCATTGATTGAATTCAGCATGATCTAGCTGTCATTTAATATCACTTGTATAGAAATTGTGGGGGAAAGCTTTGGCCTACATTTTTTTTAAAGTTTTAATCAAAAAAGAAACTTGATATAAGATATTCTTGGTATTCTGAATACAGTGGCAGCCATATGTTCCTTCAAAAAACTTGCCCTTAACAGAGCATGGAATTTATTTCAAACAAATATACTTAGTATTCCAAATTGTTGTTAGAAACAGCACAAGTGTCAGAGATTTCCCAAAGAAAGAGGCAATAAAGATCGGGTTGTTTCTTTCTTTAAAGATTTTATATTTTTATGTAATCTCTACACCCAACATGGGGCTGGAACTTACAGCCCCAAGATCAAGAGTTGCGTGCTCTACAGACTGAGCCAGCTAGGTGCCCATGATTGGGGTACGTGGAGCCCACCATGGGACTTGAATTTACTCCCCTGAGATCAAGACCTGAGCTGAAATCAACCGACTGAGCCATCCAGACACCCCTAATTATTGTTGCTCTATCTGCATTTAAGATTTTGATTTCATGTCTAAAACTGATCTGCAGTTACTTAACTCTGTTCAGAGCTCTTCCAACTAAGACATGAAATCGGCAAATGTTCCCTTCTATGGTGTCACAATTGATGGCAATAGCCATGTTTTCTTGGGCTCCAGCGGGGTCCTGTTTTTCTGGGACAATCTAGTTTATGCACTGTTATCTCAAGGAGTCTCAGGGGATAGGAGCTCCAGACTGTGTAGACTTTCATTTGTCCTTGTCGTACGGCCCCGCATGAACCCATTCTCTTCACGCATTCACTTCTTCATTTGCATGCCGATTCGTGGATCACTTTAATAACTGTTGACTGCAGATTGTCTCTCTGTGACATAAGGGATCAATGGGGAAAAGGCAGTCATGGCAAGGTAGACATTTTCCCAACACTCGTGTGTCGGTCCAGGGCACGATCTTCAAATTCTCAGAGGCTTTGCCTGGAGGTGTGTACAAAGCGTTTCCCAGCATCTTGAAGGCCTGCTTCATCTCAGAGTGAGCTTTCCAAATCTTCTTCTTCCTTCCGTACCCACTCATTCCCAAAACTGACTTGGGGTAGGATAGGCCGGAACTCTCAGGAGCCGTTTACCCACGTTACAAAAGAAAAGCCTGTTGTCTGCCCCATCCCAAATCTCAAGGCTTGGTATTGCTCCCCCCACCAGGTGTGAAAGACCCAAGTTTTCAGCATCTTCAGTCAAAACATCTCAACTCAGCAATTTCCCAGCTTTTGAATGTCCTTTCCAAGTTACATGAGACCGTGAACAGCGGCGTGCCCCGGCTAATGTGGAGCCTGGTTGGGACAGTCTGATTGCAGATTATGCGTGACAGGGTGGTGGAGACACAGCAACTGTCACTCCATGATGTTATTCCCACCTCCAAACTATGGCTGAAGAAAACACAGGTCCTAAGGGAGACTCCCATGAAAGCAAAGCAAAAAGGGTGCCGGAAATTTTTCCAGGAATGTCAAAAGTTTTAAAGATCCTTTGGATTAAATTTATGGGTATGTCCACAATAGCTAAATCGTGGAAGGAGCTGAGATGCCCTTCAACAGATGACTGGATTAAGAAGCTGTGGTCCATATATACAATGGAATATTACTCAGCTCTCAAAAAGAATGATTTCTCAACATTTGCTGCAACGTGGACGGCACTGGAGGAGATAATGCTAAGTGAAATAAGTCGAGCAGAGAAAGACAATTATCATATGGTTTCTCTCATCTATGGAACATAAGAACTAGGAAGATCGGTAGGAGAAGAAAGTGATAAAGAAAGGGGGGTAATCAGAAGGGGGAATGAAGCATGAGAAACTATGAACTCTGAGAAACAAACTGAGGGCTTCAGAGGGGAGGGGGGTGGGGGAATGGGATAGACTGGTGATGGGTAGTAAGGAGGGCACGTATTGCATGGTGCACTGGGTGTTATATGCAACTAATGAATCCTCGAACTTTACATCAAAAACCAGGGATGGACTGTATGGTGACTAACATAACATAATAAAAAAAATATTATTAGAAAAAAAAACAATGAAAAATAAATAAATAAATTTATGGGTAAAAGTTTATGTGATTTCTTTTTCCAGATTTGGTATTTGTTATTCAGTTGCGCATGAAAATAGCTTGTAGGAAGTCATAAAATATTCTTTTCAGCTGTAGCCAATCCCCAATTCATTCTAAACATGTTTATAGTATTCTGTCAGCTCACCAAAAGTAAAATGCCCCAAAAACTATCATTCTGATTACATAGGGGAGTACAGACATTTCTCCACTAAATGCATAGAAAAGATTGATGATTTTTCTCATTAAGAGCTGCATTTCTGATAAAATTTTACTTTTTTATCCTTAAAATTTATAAAGCATTAAATATATTTTGATGTTTTGAATAATTGCGCACTAATATCGTTTGTGATGGTTTGCTTCTTGGGGCCTAATTATCACAGACAATGTAAAAATAGAGATTTGAATCTGCATACATACTTTTGTTTCAGGTAAGTTTGATGGGATGATCTCCAAGAGGTTTCAATTATAAAATACATTTTATTTTCATAAAAACTGGGGTGTGAGTGTGTAATGGATTTGATCAAGGAAGAAAATCAAAACTATCATTCACTGGAATGCTAAAGAATATTTACATATATTATTTAAAGTGAGTATTTGGGGTCTTTTCTGATTTCATACAAATTTTAGGATTATTTGTTCCAGCTCTGTGTAAAACCAATGGTATTTTGATGGGGATTGCATTGAATGTATAGGTTACTCTGGGAAGCATTGACATTTTAACAATATTCTTCCAATCCATGAGCATGAAACATTTTTCCGTTTCTTTGTGTCTTCCTCAATTTCTTTAGTAAGTGTTCTATAGTTTTTAGAGTACAGATTCTTCACCTCTTTGGTTCAGTTTATTCCTAGGTATCATATGGTTTTTGTTTCAGTTGTAAATGGGATCAATTCCTTAATTTCTTTTTCTTCTGACTCATTGTTCGTGTATGGAAATGCAACTGATTTCTGTGTGTTGATTTTCTATCCTGTCACATTGCTGAATTTCTGTATGAGTTCTAGTAATTTTGGGGTAGAGTGTTTTGGAAAAGACCCTGAAGAGCCAGAGGGATGTTGGAAAAGAAAACCAAAGCTGGTGGCATCACAATGCCAGACTTCAAGCTGTATTACAAAGCTGTAATCATCAAGACAGTATGGCACAGGCACAAAAACAGACACATAGATCAATGGAGCAGAATAGAGAACCCAGAAATGAACCCTCAATGCTACGGTCAACTAATCTTTGACAAAGCAGGAAAGAATATTCAATTGAAAAAGGACAGTCTCTTCAATAAATGGTGCTGGGAAAATTGGACAGCCACATGGAGAAGAATGAAACTGGACCATTTCCTTACACCATACACAAAGATAGACTCAAAAATGGGGACCTGGGTGGCTCAGTTGGTTAAGTGTCTGCCTTTGGCTCAGGTCATGATCCCGAGGTCCTGGGATCGAGTCCCACATCAGGCTCCCTGCCCAGCAGGGAGTCTGCTTCTTCATCTGTCCTTCACCCTGCTTGTGCTCTCTCTCACTCTCTCTCTCTCTCTCAAATAAATAAATAAAATCTTTTTAATAAAAAAGAGAGAGATAGACTCAAAATGGATGAAAGACCTAAATGTGAGATGGGTATCCATCAAAATCCTAGAGTAGAACATAGGCAACAATCTCTTTGACATTGGCCACAGAAACTTCTTGTTAGACATGTCTCTAATGGCAAGGGAAACAAAAGCAAAAGTGAACTCTTGGGACTTCATCAGGAAAAAAACCTTCTGCACAGCAAAGGAAACAGTCAACAAAACTAAAAGGCAACCTACTCAATGGGAGAAGATATTTGCAAATGACATATCAGATAAAGGTCTAGTATCCAAGACCTATAAAGAACTTATCAAACTCAACACCCAAGAAACAAAGAATACAGTCAAGAAATGGGCAGAAGACATGAACATACATTTCTCCAAAGATGACATACAATGGGCTAACAGAGACATGAAAAAATGTTCCACATCCCCTGGCATCAGGGAAATGCAAATCAAAACCACAATGAGATAACACTTCACTCCAGTCAGAATGACTAAAATTAACAAGCCCGGAAACAACAAACGTTGACAAGGATGTGGAGAAACGGCAACCATCTTATACTGTTGGTGGAAATGCAAGCTGGTATAGGCACTCTGGAAAACAGTATGGTGGCTCCTCTAGAAGTTAAAAATAGAGCTACTCTATGCCCAGCAATTACACTATTAGGTATTTACTCCAAAGATACAAATGTAATGATCCGAAAGGGCTCCTGAACCCCAATGTTCATAGCAGCAATGTCCACAAAGTCCACGATGCCCAACTATGGAAAGAGCTGAGATGTCCATCAACAGATGAATGGATAAAGAAGATGTGATATATATATGTACACACACACACACACACACACATACACACACACACAATGGAATACTACTCAGCCATCAGAAAAGATGAATATGTACCATTGCAACAACGTGCATGGACCTAGAGGGTATTGTGCTGAGTGAAATAAGTCAATCAGAGAAAGACAATTATCATATGGTTTCACTCATGTGTGAAATATAAGAAACAGCACAGAGGATCATTGGGGAAGGGAGGGAAAATTGAAAGGGAAGTCGTCAGAGAGGGAGAAAAAACATAAGAGACTCATAACTCTAGGAAACAAACTGAGGGTTGCTGGAGGGGAGGTGGGTGGGAAGATGGGGTAACCGGGTGATGGGCATTAAGGAGGGCACGTGATGTGATGAGAACTGGGTGTTATACGCAACTGATGAATTATTGAACTCTACATCTGAAACTAATGATGTACTAATGTTGGTTAATTTAATTAAAAAATCTGAGCTACAACACTTAATTTATAAAGTGAGGAGTACTGAACTATTTCATAGCATATTTGGGGGTAAGATAGATAGATAATTAGAAAAATATAAATATAGGGAGATAGTCATTCACAGAGGAGGGATTCCTAAAAAGTAACTTATTATTAGCATTACCAACATTTGTTGGACTTATATGTTAAAAGTATGACCTTTAGGTACATTTCAACAGCACAATTCAATGAGATTGTAAGCTGAAGTTAGGGAGGAGGCAACAGGGACAGCATATGGAAGAAGTGGACATCAACAGCAGAAGTCTTTTATGCATGCCTGATGTGTAATTCCCTTAATTCAGGGAATTGTTGCTTGGAAATATAGTTTACAGTAGAAATGAAATCCAGGTAACCCATCTCAATGTCCAAGAGAGTTCTGTGCAACTGCTGTGTGATGTTGAAATCGATGTTCCATGTGTTTAAGAAGCGAACACTTTCTTAATATCTGTTTTGAAGGAAAGATGATATGATTGTGTAAATGGAGACTCTCTTTTCAAAAAGAAAAAAAATAACACTACTGGTTGAGTTTCTGACTTGTTTAGCTGGGTCCAAGGGCGCTCCGCTGAGAGAAGGTGATCAGGGCATAGCATGTGTGGCATTATGCCACCTCAGACTCGCGCTTCCTCCCACACAAGTCCACTTCTGAATCTCTCCATGTCCTTGATGTAATGACTAAATTGTTACTGATGCAGATGGAGCACCACCACGATCTTGAAATCCCTCAGTGGTGACCATATGGCTCCCCTCACCTTTTAATATTTAATGATGGTCCTTGGGCACTTTCCAATTATTAAAAAAAAAAAAAAGCAACAAAGGATGAGCAGAGACTGCCTTCATGTCAATATTTTTTTTAAAAAAGTACCAAAGAAAATCCATCCTACAATATTTAAACTCCATTAAAATGAGAAGTTTTGCTTGAACTTAATAGAATATTTGCTAAATATTTTGGTCAAAGACACATTATACTTTAGTAGGTATTTTTCTCTATGGAAATATAATTGATCTCAAAGACCCTTTCTAGCTCTTATTATATGAAACTATTACAGGCTTCTAACACAAAGTCATGGTCACATAGCAATAGTGGGGAAAAGACGGATGATTTTGCCACCTTCCTCCCTTCCCCCCACCCAAAACGGTGAGCTCTACTTTCTCCATTAAGGCGATCATATGGGATGCACTCGGTAGCAAGATTGCTGCCAAACAGATCTGCCTTAGAGTTCCCAGTGCTGCTGCTTGCTTCAATTTTATTAAAGGAACACATTTTTAACATCAAGGAGAATTTGTTTAAATGCTTCCAGAGACTGGATCCTGAGTTTGTGGGCACACTATCAAGAACGCTCTGTCCTGGAGAGGTGTGTGGTCGAATTGCGTAAAATAGATAGATGCATCCCGGAGGCCTAAGTGGTAAGTCTTCCCGTGGAAGCTTTTAGCTTATCTTGGGAAGCATAGAATTCATTCGGTGTAGTTAGCAGTTCACAGTTATTTAGTCAAGCTGTTGCATCGGCAGGTTGTTTTTTAAAATTCTTATCTTTTTCCTTCCATCCAGCAATTTGTGTTTTCATCCATCATTCGTTTGTTCTGTCATTCAATAGATGTGTCTCACAACAACGTATTATTCTTGGGGTTGGTGGAGGCATTGGAGACTTCAAACCAAATAACGTAATTCTTGTACCGAGGGTGTACACATGTTGCAGGGTCGCATTTAGGGGACAGTACATCCATGAGGAAGTGTAAGTATTATGGTGGTAGATTCCCAAAGTTCAATGGTGCAGGTCAACACAGAGGAGCGGGGGGCGGGGGGAAATGTGGCTTGATGAGGGAAGTTGAGGACACGTGTCCTAATAGCTTGGACTACGTCTCACAAAAATGAGGAGGAGCTGAGCAGGTTGGGAGTGGTCTTGGAGAACATTCCAGGATGACAGAGAGACGGATGATCTTGACAGAGGGGGAATTTGAAAGTGCTCACATTTCTGGCATGGCCAACAAGTGTGGTGCAGAGGTGGTAGAAAGCAGAAGACCAGACAAAGTCATACTTAAAAAATCTAGTATCTCAGGACTTCATAATATGTTGCACATTTAAAAACATTTTTTTTCTCAACTGAGGGCTTCAGAGGGGAGGGGCGTGGGGGAATGGGATAGTATGGTGATGGGTAGTAAGGAGGGCACGTATTGCATGGTGCGCTGGGTGTTAAACGCAACTAATGAATCATCGAACTTTACATCAGAAACCACGATGTACTGTATGGTGACTAACATAATATAATAAAAAAACGTTAAAATAAAAACAAACAAACACAAAAAAATAAAAATAAAAACTTTTTTTTTTTTGCATGTAAATGTTTGCTTCTAAAAAGATAGACTGATGGAATGGAAGATAAAGTTATAAACAGAGAGCATAATATCTTAGAAGTGACAGAAGGACACGAGATTCAGAACACAGCTGGAGACACTAATTTTGGAGGAGAAGGTGAAGTGACATTTACTCAGAGGAAGGAAGCAAAAAGACAAAGGGAGAAGGTGATCAGTGGAGCAGATGGACCTTGAGGGCCTTCTGCCTGGGTAACTTCGGCTTTCTCTGACACCTGGATTGGAGTTGGGGGCAGCACAAGTGCGTTAGTCCTTCTCCAGACTAGAAATCTGTGCAAGCATCATTTAGGAACACTGAGTGCTTATGGGAGAGAAAGAGGAAGTATTCAGTGTTCTAGTTATGGCTATCGTGTGATTTCCTCCCTCAGCGCTCTGCGGCCACGAAAAGCTACAGAGTTTCTAGTCTCAACAGGAACAATAACATTCCCCCAAGGGACGATGATAATTTTTTTTGGGGGGAAAGGTGGTAGGCGAAAAAGAACTTACTGTTTTGCATAAAATACGAATCTAGCCAAATCCACAGACATCTCCAGTATATCTATGTTATTCAATTTATATGGCGTGGAGTGATTAGGACAATCGCCAAGAGGCTCCTTAAGGGGAGCAATAGGAAAAAAATGAGTGAAAAGAGACAGGGCTGTAGAGAAAGTTGCTGGAAACCTGCAGGATGGTCTCATTTTTTTTTTTTTTTCCCTACAAGAGAGATACCAACATTGGACTTGCTAGAGGATGGAGTTGTTGAGCTGAGGAAAGGTTTGAGAGTGTGGCTGTGCGCATGGGTGGCCATGGTGGACACCAAGCCACAAACCACGGGCAAGGGAGTCACAGATAAACCCTGAGACCACATGCGTTCACGTAACTGACCTCCGGGGAGTGAGACCTGAAGCCGTTTGTGCCAATGTGGCCTAACTCTGTTTCCAAGAAGCTAAGTTTTTTACCAATAAATAACTTCACTATGTATTTCAGAAAATTCCTACAAACTCATTTTTCTGGGTAAATAATTTTCACCTGAAGCCAAATAGCTCTCATTTCATGGTAACAGATTGTTCAGTTCACTCAGGCAAAAAGCTCACATATCAAACAATAGTATATTTATCGAGACTTACCTTACAGTCCTCATCTTGTCTGTCAACCCTAACTTATGTTGTCCTGAAGTTTGCCCAATCTTGATCACGTCTCTCCAAAGAGAAACCCATCCTAAATCACCTAAGTCCAGAAATGAAAACCCAATAATCTTCTCTGCTGACCTCTGCCTTAGAGGAAATAAGAGTCTGCCAAGGGCCATTCTTCCTTCTCACACTAACTCCGATAAACTTAGTTTTGCCTAATTCACAGGGTTTTGTGTGGTCTTTTAAAGACGTGAGAATTGACACATATATGTAATGGCATCCATGTAAAAGGTTAGAACCTGAAAATAAGATGATCATTTCAAAAAGTTAAACAGTATCAACTAATAGTTGAATGAATACATATTTCGAGAAAGTTTAATGACATTCAACAAGTTGGGGGGAATTTTATCCATAAGAATTTTGATTAGAAATGAAACTATGTTTTGGGGGGAAATACAGTAATGAGTAAATGGGATAGATAGGGTTACCCTAAAAGGTCCAGTTATGGATAGAAATGTTCTGCATAGGATGAAAGAAACAATAGCTATTTATCCAGGAACAGGACAGGGGAAGAGGAGGTCACATGGAGCAAGGCCAGATGACTCCTTCCTTAGTTCCATAAAACACAGAAATTTATGACGTAGTGAAATGTTTGGAAGCATTTCTTTTTAATGAATAACTAAAAGTGTTAGTCTCATTCTGGAATCAAAACATCACGTACAGATACGGGTGAGTAGAAACATAGGAATGGATACAAGATCAATGAGCATGGCCCAGAAACTCAAAGATTTTCTAGGAGAAAACTATTGGCTTTCACATGGTATAGGAGTTGGTGTCTCTGTGCCCGACAGAGTAGAGAAAGAAGACCTTCATCAAGGAGCATCAGCCTGATATTTGAATACACCACTGCTACACTGAGTACTCAAGATGTGTGCAACTGCGTGTGGCCGTTCATGCATGGTTGTATGTGTGTGTGGTGTGTGTGTCTTCGTGTGTCATTGTACATATACACACAAGCAAGACAGATGACTGGAGCCCATCATCAACTCACACTAGTGCAATGGTAACCCAGGCACAGTGCCCATGATGGCCTTACCAGCAGAATGGAATCTGGCACAGTTACCTGGGTGTATCAGTCAGTTGGGCCGCCATACCAAATACTGCAGACTGGGCGGCTTAGGCAATAGAAACTTTTTTTTTAAAAAAGATTTTATTTATTTATTCGACAGAGATAGAGACAGCCAGCGAGAGAGGGAACACAAGCAGGGGGGAGTGGGAGAGGAAGAAGCAGGCTCACAGCGGAGGAGCCTGATGTGGGGCTCGATCCCATAACGCCGGGATCACGCCCTGAGCCGAAGGCAGAGGCTTAACCGCTGTGCCACCCAGGTGCCCCAGGCAATAGAAACTTAATTCTCATAGTTCCAGAGGCTCTAAGTCAAGATCAAGGTGTCAACGAGTGTGATTTCCCTTGAGGCCTCTCTCCGTGCCTTGCAGATAGCTACCCTCCCTCTGTGTCCTCATGTGGCCTTTCTCTTCCCTATGTGCACACACCCTTGGTGTGTCTCTCTCTTCTTATAAAGGCACCAGTCCTATTGTTTTAGGGCCCCATCATTATGACCTCATTTAACCTCTTTAGGGAGGTTAAAGAGGGAGGACCTCTTTATAGTTCTTATTGCCGAATAAAGTTGCACCAGGGGTTAGGACTTCAACATTGGAATTTGAGGGGACACGATTCAGTCCCTAACACCCAGCTTGGCACTAAACAGTTTGAGAGAAACAAATCATTGCTTTGTAGCTCCACATCTTGCCTTTTAAAAAGCTGTTCTGCCCGCCCATGTCTCACATGATTCAAGTCCACATCAGCCTCACCTGCCTGGAACGTCTACCTCCTTTCCAGTTCTCAACATTCCTGGTCTGTGCTCCAGGGAGCGGTTTGAAGAAGGCATGTGATATACCACTTTTGAGTTTCAAGCTTGATCCGGTTGAGGAAGATAAAAGAATCAGGCAGAAGATACTGACGACTCAGCTTCATGAGTGATTGAGTCTAGAGAGCAGGGTTTGGGTGTGTGGCTGAAATTGTCCCACTGTCATCAAATCACGGAATTAGGCAGAAATATCAAGCCCATGGCAGGAGCTCTGCCCACAGCTCAGGGCGGTTACTCCCACACTTAGCCCACGGTGAAGGACAGAGGCGAGAGAGTGTGTGTCCTGATCTCTAAGGAGAGAGAAGGGGAAGGAGCTTGACCTGCAACCATCTTTTTCCTAAACTCATCTCTGGGTTAAGTCACACCTGGTTCCACTGGGAGGAGGTCTAGGAAAGGCCAGTAAAATTCAGAATTTCTGATGTCTGTTCTGAACACATGAAGCGTGGGAAAAAGAGTTCCTCCTCTACTCAGAGAAGGACATCAGAGCTCCGAGGGAATAAGCAAAGACCTGGGGCATGGCCCAGTTAATGACATCTTTAGGCAAGAATTTCAAAGTGACCAGCAGATGAGTGCACATGCAGTCTCATGAATATTGAGACTCATTTTAGTGATGCTTAGTTCACACATGTCTGTACAAAGTGTCCCTCCCCAAGCACTCTTTGGAATTCCCAGGAGTGTGCCTCTCCATTCATGACAGTCTTACGGGATCCTGCAGGTTGCGGCTGGGACAGTTTCCTTGTAATGTAAGTCTTTCCCTCCACCATCCAAAACGGTGGGACTCGACGTTCCTTCATTGAGGAACGTTTCATGCTTCATTCTGATGGGCTCAAACACTCTGCTGGGAGATCCGTGCCGTCTGGTGCAGTTCAGCCACATTCACCTGCACGACAGGTGTGTGCGTGTGTGTGCATGTGTGCGCGTGTGTGTGCATGTGTGCGGGCGCACATGGTGACAGGGATTATGCCCCCACGGCATCATCTTGTGTGACCCCTACGTGTTCACCTGTGGTGATAAAGGTCTTTAATTTCAAGAATCATGCATGTGCCCACACACATCTCCAAAACACCTGCTCAGGTTGACTTTCACTGCCAGTGCTTTACTAGTCTGAGTTCTCTATGGGAACAGAGCCAGTAGGATGTGTGTATACCCATCATCTATCTATCATCTATCTATCTATCTATCTATCTATCTATCTATCTATCTATCATCTATCTATCTATCTATCTATCTATCTATCTATCTATCTATCATCTATCTGTCTACAGTCTATGGAGAGAGAAAGAGAGAATGACAGATTAACTTAATTGCAGAGAATCCATAATCTGTGGGCAGGAGACCTTACTCTCTGTCTCTTAAGGTCTTCATCAGTTGGAGCAGCCCCCCTACATTATAGGGGCTAGTCTGCTTCACTCGAAGTCTATTGACTCAAATGTTTGTCTCATCTGAAAAACAACAACAGCAGCAGCAGGAGTGACAAACTAAATAAAACACTTTCACAATAGCATCTAGGACAATTTTTGACCAAATATCTGGGCACCATCGCCCAGGCATCCTGACATAAAATTAGCCATGACCTTTGAGATGAGATGAATGTGGACACTCACACAGAGGACCTACAGGTCAATGTAAACACCCTGTTGGATTTGCCCAATTATATGAGGGATTTTGAGCTGGATAATCTCTAATGTCCTTTATTATTTTAATAGTCTATGTTTCTAGAACAATTTGTTCCTAACCCATGTAGGAAATTTATTGCAAAAAGATCTTGTGCGTTTTTCCTCTTACATCCTGTGTTATCCTCAACCAGTGTGCTTAAGAGTGAGCTGATGACCTCAGCTCTGGGTTCTCATGCTGCCTGTGCTGCTCACTAGTTGGGCTACTGATGATCAGATGCCCTTCTGCCTGTGCCTCAGTTTCCTCCTTGCGAATGGAGGCTCTGCTGCCCTCCCTGGGTGTTTGGGAGACAGTAAAAACCATCTGCTGGGATCACTGTGATCATTTGCCACCTGCTCTCCTACCACCTGGGGATGGAGCTCAGGTCAGAAAGGTTCATATCATTCCCAGCATCCTCAGCTGACTGCTGTTCCTTGGGCATCTGCTTGCTGATCTGGGTTTTAACCCTTCCTCTTCCTCATCCCCAGAACAACTCAGAACCAGGTCACCAGCACACTCAGCAGTTTCCCTGTTCATCGAGTTCACTTTCAATTATAGTAATTTCCTGATAGTTTGAAAACTAACTACCAAATGAGAAAGTAGTCTTGGAATTAATGAGAAGTAAGAGCTGTATCAGTGTGGAAGAGTGTGATGATTTATGAATGCAGAGCTGTTCAGAGGACAGGAGCTGTGAGTTTCTTAAAAACAAACAAAACAAAACAAAACAAAACAAAACAAAACAAAACAAAAACAGCCCTGATAACACTGTCGACTACCCAGGTAGAATGATCTCCTTTTCATCACGAGCAAGTTCCGTCTTGTTGAACTGGACTCAACTTTGATTTTTAACTCACTGAGGGTCGAATCAGGGCCCCATGGGAGAAGGGAGATGGAGGAGATTCACGCAGGAGATCTGGAGTTTGCATGCACTCACCGGGCTTGTTCCATTCCCATCAGACATCAAAGGAGCCGTGCCCATGGATGGATTTGCTCGTAATGTTCCTCCACAATTAGCACTGGCACCTACTCAGTCTGGGTGACAAACGGACTTCGGTCTGCCTCTCAGTTCCCGTCCTTGTTATTTGTTACCTTTGTTCAGAGAGGCAACCGAGACAAGGTGAGAGCTGACACAGGACAGGTGCTGGCATGGGGCTGTGCCCTTCAGAGTTCACACAGCATCTCCACCCATGGGTGTGAGTGTGAAGGCATGTGTGTGCTCACCTGGGCACCTGCCATGTTCCCCAGGGACACCTGGGCACTGAGGTCAAGAGTGGCCAATACCGCCAACCCTCCTGGGATAATCCCACTGGATGGCATGGCTTGGTTCCTTCCTCCATTTACCCCTGGGTTCCAGTTCACACCACACAGGACCTGTTCCTCCCATCATCTTCCAGCTCTCTTTTTCTTCGCCCCTTTCCTCCAAACAAAGGTGTCATGCCAAGAGAGAAAAATGATGCTCCATTGTTTTCTTCTTTTGTGCAGGACTTACTCTACACCCGTGAGCTGCTCTGGTAACACTGTTAGGTTTGTTACCTAGTGTCCATGCCATTTTTCTCCCTTCCTGTTGGGCCTTCCTCCTGAGTTCCATAGCATCTGGCCTGTTAGGCTGTGCCCCTGGGAAGAGGCCAGGCAGGACCCACGATCAGCATGGGCTCTGAGACGCCTCGAGTCCTGTGCAACATCTGAGGGAACAGAACAAGAGTGGGTCTCCTCCTGCAAGGCCCTCCGACAGACCTGAGACCGGGAGATGTTGGACGCTCCTCCTGACTTGTCATGGGCCCAGGATGCACATCTGTTTTTATCACCGATTTGTGATTCCTGGGCACGTTTATTGTTCTGAATTTCATAAGCCGCCTGAAATATCCAAGTAGAAAGTGGGTGGAAAAAGGCAAAAGTGGTAGATCTGCAGGACTGGGGAGAGCCACTTCACTGCTCCAAAGGGTCAGCTGGATCATTGTAGGGACAAGATACTATCCTGCCGTTATGGGAAGGAACAGGGAGATGGAAAGGTGGACTTCGATTCTGTTCTAAGTCAAATGTTGTCTTTAAGTTACTGCAACTCCTTTACATCCACTGGGGCTTTGGTCTCTGCAGGTTGGAAATGGCCATAGGTCAATGCCAGTGGAGACGAAGCAGAACCTTCTGCCAGGCACGTGGTCTTGAACCTCAGTGCAGAGCAGAGTGGAGGTCAGTATGGTAGTGCTTCCCGCAAGGCCCCATCCTTCTGGAAGGTCACGAGATCATCAGTCCACATGGCTGCCTTTGGCCAAGTGTTGCATCTATAGAGTGGGGATACACAGCCCCCCAGGAAGGTTGGTCGGGAGCCATGTTCATGTCTCATTTATTGATCTTCAACAGGGCAACCCCCAAAACTCACTGAGTTGCCAAGCATAAAAACATGGCTCTTCCTGGGAGCAGACCTGTTCATATAAAGACAGAATCGGCTTGGTCACGGAGAGCTAGCAAGAACTAGGCACATTTACAAAGGAGTCTATGGGTTTGAGACTATAGACATCAAGGGTTCAGGTTTTTCATGACTTTATCACTATTGTATTTGTGGCTCTGTTAGCATCTGTATTCAGCTTTATCTCTTAGCTGTCAAAGACCAGTGATCAGCACAGAGCTGGAGTAAGCCCGGCTTACATCGGCAGCCTCTTACATAGTAAGCTCCTTCACGCAGGCTTTCTACAAGTCGGTGGACAGAGTAAAGGAACGCTGTCAAGACCGTGAGTTCTGCCACAGTGACCGTGTTCGCTGTACCTTCAGCACAATTCATCCGGTCCTTTCCAGGCGTCCTACCTCCAGGTGACCGCCCCACACTCCCCTCATGCTTCCTGTGGGTAAATGGTCTTACCTGGTGCTCAGAAGGGCCAGAACATGGACAGCCAAGGCTGGCCAGTTTCTGCCACACATCCTTCATTGCATATCAAGATTGAATCTGGAATGAGGTTGACTCTACGCCCCCTCCCCCACCATAGGAACCACATCTGGAACAAGTGGGATATTTTTAAAGGAAAATTGCTAAATATGAATTTCCCACTTTTGGAAAACATGATTTTAGGAAAAACAGAGTTGCAATTTGCCCTGGAAAATAAAAGAACAAATACTCCACACCCTTTGTTGAATAACTATTAGCTATAGAGGAGACCCCAGCCCACACTCACTCACATATGCCAATATCACAGTGTCTACTAATCAAAAAAACACCATCCAAGCCTGCAGAGCGATTCTACGTTCCCAGTTGTGTGCCCTGGGTCTGGCTCAGAGGGCGGCATGGCTTCTGTGTAATGGGGAAGTCGCCTGGAATCACGGTCCCCTTTATGTCCTACTCTCTTGTGTGGCCTGAGTCACAGGCACCGTTTGGCGCTAATGTGTGGTGTCTGACTGACATCTGAAATGAGCTGTCAAGGCAAGAGTTTGTTTGAACAAAGATGGGATTGAGAAGAGGTTAGTCCCTTGCTCCACTTCCTAGTGTCAAAAAAATTTGCTCTATTTTGATATTTGCCTTTGTTCCCTTCATTGGGGAATTAGGCTCTATGATAAACAGACATTACAACTTGTTTCAGGAAGTGAGTGGCGGTGGCCTTGACGAATGCCCCTGGCTCGCTCCAGGCTGCCAGTCTGTAATTGCTGCCACCAGGCGCGACGTAAACCCACCTCCCTTCAGCCCTTCTTTTGGACAATGTGCCGTCTTCGGAATCCTGCTAACCCTTGAGCTGATTTTAATAACTCCCTCGCCATGTCCCCAGGCTAGCTCTCTTGGCACTAAACCCTCCATCGTGTAAAGCCGAGTTGCTTGGGTAACACTTCGCTCTTCCAGTGTGATCTTCGGTGCCACACACGCCCTTCCTTCTTCAGGTAGCTTGAAGGGGTAATCACATCACTTCCTTGGAGCACATTCAAGGTAGCTAGCTTCCTTTCTACAGGAAAAGGGAAGATAGGACGTGATTTTAAATCTTCGTATAATAAAAGAATCCCGACAACCAGAGACAGGTAAATCTGCATTCTCAAATTGTGAGTCACGAATGTGTCTGACTTCTGTTTTACCTGGAATGGAATTATCCAGCCCTCTCTCCATCCTTTGGATCAAGGCGCTCTGCAGGCGAAGGGAGTTTTTCCTTGCTTGCGTCTTGGGGGAGATACATTTCCCAGCTGCCGAGAGGCTGTGCAGAAGCGGCGTGTTCAGCTCGCTTACAAAAGCCTGACCTCTGCCCTGCGCGTCAGACCAAGCACTCCTCTGAATGAAACATTCACGAGCAAGCCTCTGTTTCCTGTGACAGTCGGCAAACCTGTAGTGGACGCGGGGGCAACTTCAACTCTCAGGCACACTCAGTCTCACTTGCTAGAATAGGGTGGGCAAAAATGTCTCCCTTCTTACCTCGATAAACCCTGAAACAGGAGCTATGTCAGTGGAGTGTGAATTAGGAGCTGGGGGACAAGCAGAAAACAGAGTCATTTCACACTGATTCACTGATGTCATCAGTGCTCATTGGCTCTGGTGCCAGGAGATCCTATTTGTATTCTTTAAACCACATAGAACAACATGAACCGTGACTTGGCCGTAGACCCGCAGCGGTCGCGTCTGGGTTTAAGCAAACGCCCTGGCTCAGTTCATCCGTTTCACGACGGGTTGGCCTAAAATCCTGGGCAGCATCTTCAAAGTACAAAAGGAGGTGATCACATAGATATTCATAGGTGCCTGTACTTTCAAACCCTCACACCGAGTGCTCTGCTCAATAATTTTATAATTTTCTAAGGGATGGACCCATCTCCGAAATCATTTTAAAGCTTGGGGACTTGAGAATCCCTGTGGAGTCCGTGTCCGGTAGAGCGGCACCTCGCGATGTTTAGAGGTGTTCGGATTGCTTTCTTGCTCAGTGGGCATCTTAGCAATTTATTCTGGCAGGTACGACCAGTTTAATGGTGGCTTGAACTTCCGTTGTTAAAACCGCGACATTGCTTATGAGAGTGAAGAGCTCCCCTAGGGCCCCGAAATGCGGCAGTTAGTCCACCTGCAGGCCCTTCCTCTACCTTCGGATAGTCCTTAAAATGGGGATCTGAGGGAGGCGACAAGGAGAGCAGGGCGGCTACACGGGCTCCGGTGCTCATCTGTCGAACAAGGGGAGGCAGGTCCTTACTCCGATGTTCAAGGAAACTCCTCAGCTAAGCTCCATCTGTTATTCAGTGTTGGCCTCTCATGTTTCATCTGAAAATGTTTCCATCCACATTCTTTTATTTAAAGATTGATTGAGTGATTGATTGATTGATGGGGGGGCAGTGGGATAGGGAGAGAGAGAAAACCTCAAGCAGACTCCCTGTTGAGAGCAGAGCCCGACACAGGGCTCGATCTTAGGACCCTGGGATCACGACCTGAGCCAAAATCAAGAGTCAGACGCTTAAAGGCCTGAGCCACCCAGGTGCCCCACCCACATTCTTACTCAAAGTGAAATATTATTCTGTTTCACACACTTCCTGCTTATTTGCATTTGCACATGCGTGTGCTCTTTGTCACTGTGTTTATACTCTTGAATACCTGCCATGGACTAGGGTCACGCTGTCTCGGAAAGACAGCTTCTCGATCGTACTTCACTGCCTCCTGGGATTTGCATTACGAACGAGTTATTGCAAGTTCACTTAGGCTTCAACATCACTTTCCTACAGCTTTGGAGACTGATGCTGTTATTCCTCAAATCCTTGTCAAAATGAACATATTTCTTACATTGGGCATTTTGGTAAAATAAGACTGCCTCTTGAATTTAAGAGGTTTCCTCAAATCCAAGGACAGTTTTTGAAGCCTGAATCCCCTGATCTCTCTATAGTATTTAACACTCTTGGTCACTCATCCCTCTCTAAGCTTTCTCTTGTCTTGAGTATAGTACTTCCGGTTATAAACCCAACCCCCCTGACTCCAGCCCAGACCTCCTTCTCCCAAGCACTGGGTCCTGAGGCATCCATGTGAAGCAGTCATCCCAGAAGAGTAACCGAGAGGACAATCACTTATCTGATGCTGCCTGACATATCTGAACCAGATCTCTCTCTGTCGGATGAAGATGAGCATTCCTAAATGTCTCCCTGAAGCCCCACGGGCTCTTCGGGATCGACAGGGAGCAATCTGGAAGCGAGTCTCCTCTGACATCAGCTCTGATGTGTAAAAGACCTTGGAAGTCATTGCTCCTGTCCTTGCAAGAAAACAAACAGAAAATCTTAGATCCATCAAAGAATGGAGGTCTCAGAGTGAATTGCCAGCTAGAAATCTGAAGAGACAGATGACTAGAGAATGACAGCCAAGATCAGCTCACCTGTGGGAAAAAGCGAAGAATTTCAAGATGGTGAAAGCAGAGCACTGAGCCAAGAGCAGGACCTGTCTGAGTGCTGGGCATGCGGAGGAAGCCAGCTCTGCCTATCTCTCAGCGAGCACTTCTGCGCTACCTGCGTTACTAGAACTAGTAACAGCAGCAGCAGCAACAGTAATAGTACTCCCATTGTTAGTGGTAGTATTAGTACTACGAGGAATACCACTTCCCCTAGTGTTAGAGTCAGTGTTAGATTTCACCACTAGTACCAGTAAAAGCTGACCACACCTCAAAGAGAAATCTGAAAATATGCCTACATTCTTATTTCTCCTTTTGCCCCTATAACAATTGGTAAGTTATCCAATTGTTTTTTTTTTTTTTTTTTTAATATGGAATGCTTCACGAGTGTGCACGTCGCCCTTGCGAGGGGCAGTGCTCTTCTTGCCTGTGTCATTCCCGTCGTAAAGCACATGCTGCCGAAGCTGGGAGACTGTTGGGGGAACCGGCTAGACACCTCTGGACGTTTTGTTCTCTCTGGCCCCAGCCCTCTCCTGCTGTCTAACCCGGACACTTGCAACTTGACTTATAACCTGCTGTCCTTCCCCTAGGCCAGCCCGTTGCTTTCATCCTTCATGCTGTCTTCCCAGATGGATCATTACAACATGCAACCTCATGGTCTCATCCTAGAGGAGAGCTGTCCGAGGCTTAAAGCAGAGCCCCTCCCCCCACGCTGAGACTCCAGTCCTCTCTCTGCCTGCCTTGAGACCCATCGTCAGCTCTCCCTAATCCTCCTTTCAAAATATTGGTTCCCAAATAATACAAAATTGTGTGTAGTTCCTGATAATTATCTCACAAAAATCCGTACATACACAAATCTTCCAACCCGCTGAATTGTTTCGTGCGTTGCCCCATGTCCTTTACGACCTCATTCTTGTGTTTCTTCTTGAGAACTCTAACCCACCTTTCTCTGGGCAGAGTAAGGCATTTTCTTGTTTTTGCTGGACATCTCATGTTCTTCTCTCCCTAGAACTGCAGCTGCATTGCAGTAATGACGTGTTTTCAGATTGTCTCCCTTACCCACCCACACGCACCCCAGATGGTGTGCCCACCCATGTGTACCTCGATGACTAGGCATATTCTCATCACGTTCTATGCAAAGTGCAGAGTGGGTGCTTCATGCCGCTTAAGGGCTGTAGGGTGAATGCATGAAGGAATCAACGACTAGGAGAATCAAAAGGATATATAACTCACTTTCAAATTAAGAAAGCAAAAAAGAAAGACTCAAAATCATTAACGAAGAAAAACATTCTTACGTAGAGAAGATTTAAAAAGAAAATTCATGATATGAATTTCTTTTCTCCTGGGTAATTTTTTTTTTCTCAAGTAAACTTAGGTAACTTTGAAGATGGAAGAAACTTTTATTTTTAGCTTTTTTTTTTTTTGGAAATCTAAATTTAAAACAATTGCAAAGACGGTAGAGAGAGCTCCTCTTGCCTTTCAGTCTGTTTCCCCCAGTACTAATATCTTACACGATAAAATATTAATTAATTAAAATTGATTTTGTACTATTAGCTGAACTGTAGCATTTATATGGATTTCCCATTTTTTCCACTAATACTGGTTTTGTTTCCAGTGTTCAACCTGGGAGTCCATCTTGCATTTGGTCTTCATATCTCCTCAGTCCCTTCTCATCTGTGAAAGTTCCTTCGTCTTTCTTATTATTTCATGTCATTGAACTTTTGAAGAACGCTGGTTGGGTATTTTGTAGAATGTTTCTCTATTTGGGTTTATCTGAGTTTTGACCCTCACCCTCTGATTCAGGCTTCAGAGAGGCCCTAATCCAATGTGACGGATTTTTTTTTTTTTTTTTTTTTAAGAAGAGGCGTTCAGGACAGAGACATGCTATAGGGATACCCATGTGAGGACAGAGAGAGAAGATGGCCATCTATAGCCAAGGAGCGGGGTCTCAGAAGAAAGCAGCCCTGCTTGCCCCTGCATCTCAGACTTCTGGCTTCCAGAATGTGAGAACACAAATGCCTGCTGTAGAAGTGGTTATTCTATGGTATTGATTCCAGCAGTCCTAGCAAATTAATATACTGAAGTTTTCTCACAATTAGCCTAATGATGTGGATTTGGGGGAAGAATATTGCGCTGGTGCTGTGCCCTTCTCCCTCCAACACGTTGACCTTCACCACATGCTCAGCATGGAGACTTCCAGATTTGCCCACTGGGAAGTTACTATTTTCCCCTTTCCATTCTCTACAAGTCAGAAGCAAGTTATAGTTCAGCCCACACTTAAGAGGAGAGGTAAGCTCCACCTCCCAGAAGGAGAAGTATCAGAAGGAGAAGTATCCTTTCCTCCTTCAAATTCCTTCCACTAATTTTTGCATTCATCAGGGAGTCTTGTCTGCAGTAATTATTACTGTGATGTCGTAATGGTGACTTTTTATTCCCTCATTTCTTTGATATTTATTAATTGGGATTTCTATTTCAAGACTATTTCTCTCTTCTCCTCTGTTTATTTATTATTGTAATCATTTATCAGAATGGATTTTGGGATATTACTTTTATTCTTGGGATTATAATGCATACAATGGTTATTTATCTTTCTGTTCAACTTGTTCCATCTTTGGCCCTTGGGAAAACTTTTAGGTTAGCTCATGAACCTTTCAGACACTTCCTCCTGCCCCCTCCCCCCACACTTTACTCTAGTCTCAGCTTCTATTTATTCTTGACTCAGCCCTAGAATCAGCCATTTTTTCCAAGGAATTTTGATTCTTTTTATTGGAGAATGGTATTTAGAAAAAAGATCTGGGTGTTAAGTGTGCTTGTTGTTACTGGGTGCCAGTGATTCCACACCTTTTCCGTGTGCACTGTGACACAGACACAGATAGACACACACACACACACACGCACACACACACGTATCATTATCTCTGCATCCCTCCATCTGTATGCATATAAATATAAGCCTAAACATGAGTTCACACTGCGGTCTCCAAGCACAAACCACCATGGAGATGTAACTTTTCAAATTGGAACAATTCAGTTTTGCTTTAGCAAGTTTTCTTTGAAATAATGCATGTGCACACCTAGCTTATGAGTACAGAGCAAGCAAATTAAATAATATTTCCATGTCTCCAAGAGGGTGCTGGAACGCTGGCCAATGCGGCTTGGATGCCGTGTACATTGGGCAGAGATGGATTTGCAGTTCTTGGATTCCTTAAGTAACTCGCCCAATGCTGTCCTTCATTGCTGGAGAAATCACCACCCTAGTAGCACCTCTAATAACCCATTAGCTCTTGATAGCGCCCCTAATTACTCCGAGGCTTCCCCTCTTGTCTTTCCTTCCTGAGCCCGTGTTTAGTAAATGCCAAAAGTGCATACAAATATATGCAAATAAATCCTGTTTGGGGAGAAATCCGTTGTGCGGGTCTCTGGTGCCTGCCTGCTTTGGGGATCCACTGCCAGGCTCGTGAACGTTCTGTATTATATTGTCCGTGGAGACGGTGTGCATGACTGACTTCGTATGTAGTTATTCTGAGAAGCACCAGCACATTTCTCTGTTTAAGGCTGGTGGGCAGAGAGCAGAGCAGTCTGTGACTGCCCATCTTCCGGAGGCTGGGAGCGGAGTCGCAGGGCTGTTTAACACGAGCTGCGTGGGGCCTGCACGGGTGGGGGGGGGGTGCGGATTTGGTCTTCCACCTGGACTCGGGTGTGCCGAAAGGTGAGCCGCCAGCCCTCTCACACCTTCTGCAGGCTCCCGTCTGCAATGAGGGGTTGGCCACACGGGTCCCTCAGGCAGGCAGGTAGGTCTCTACAGTCCCAGGCTTCCACCCGGCTCCCGGCTCAGCTCACTCAGCTTTGCTTGCACCAGGATGATGTGACTCTTCAGCTCTGTCGTTACAAACACCGTGCACATGAGGGATTTCCCTCGCCGGCCTCCTGTGCTGGAAAAAGAGACCCATGCCGTGAGATTGCCCCTCAGTTTCCTTAGTCTGTGTACCTTAAACATGGTCAGAAACCACTTACGGGCCTTTCACTGCAGACACCTCGTCTGTGGGAGTAAATATTTGTCAAATGCCATCTTTCCATCCTGCTGCCTCCCAGGAGCCGAGGGCGATCGGTTTGCCGATTCTCTTCGCGTGTGTGCTTCTCGTCCAATCGCTCGGTAACACCTGCCACATCTCCCCTCCCCGTCTGGCTGCCGCTCTTTCATAAAGGATTGAGTTGTGTTTTATCCTCGATCTAATCCTTTCAAACTACCGTGTACCTTTCTAAATGACGGCAACCCCCTGACAAGGCGAGGGAGATGAGAAAGCTGGGAACCGCATCAGAAGGGGCCGCTGAATCTGTTGTGACAACAGGGAAGGATGCTAGGACTTGCTTCCTTTCACTCTGAAAGCACCTTTGCTGTGTTTCTGAGCAGAGGAACAGAGGGCGGAGGCCGGGCAGTGTTTCGAGTCCCCCTGCCTGTCAAGGAAGGAAAAATAAAAGCCGAAGGAAAAATGGGAGCACCGTCTAAACAGA
This sequence comes from Ursus arctos, assembly GCF_023065955.2. NCBI lineage: Eukaryota > Metazoa > Chordata > Mammalia > Carnivora > Ursidae > Ursus > Ursus arctos. Next base: position 3,419,793 of record NW_026622819.1, on the reverse strand, counting down.
AAGACAGAAATAAAGGAAGCGTGTGCGTAGCTGTGAGTACCACCGCGGCTCTCTCTGCTGCACAGAGAAGAGTCCAGAGAGGTGACCAGGCTGTGCCTGGAGGGAGGTCCCCATCTCACCAAAACTGGGTTCCTGGCTTCCTTCTTGACTGGAGAGTGCTTCTAATACTGAACGTGTTTTAAAGGAAAGATGCACTCAGGGGTATTTTTTTCCTTGCTTGCTTGGTAAGGCCTCATTTGCATCAGGTTGTCAAGAGTTATGACATTTAATGTTATTAATGTCACTTCCATTATTCCACTGAATCTCAGCTGTCTTCACCTACAAAATGTAAATGTTTCTGACTACATGACCATAACTAGAGACCCCAAGGAACGGGAAAAAGAAACACAGGTCTCCGTGCTGTGGGTAGGCCGACTGGCTGGCTCCCGTGTCATTCACTGCCACGGATCTGGAAATCGGTTCACTCAGTGTCAGAAGTATGACACATGCCGTCATGTGTGCACATGAACACACACACACACACACACACACACACACACACACACAGATGTTTTTGTTCTAGAAATCCAGTGCAATTCAACGAACACTCAGAGCCAAACTTTTTTAGAAGCAAATTGTGTCAGCACTGTAAAAAGATAGAATGTACTTCGATTAATAAATAGCCTGGGCCAAAGGCGACCAGGAACCGAAGAGAAGAAGGGCAGATCTTGGAGGCAGCAGAACCTGTAATTTCTAGAGGTTAATGCAGTGAGAAGTATTGAATTATTAAACACTAAAATGACAATTATGTGACCCACTGAACCAAATGTATTTATGGACAAGGAATAATTTGGTGATACAATCGAATCTTTAAAGAAGGATGGTTTACTCTAATTTGGGACATATGAGTGAAGTGATAACTTATGATATAGTCATATTTCATATTTGAATGATCTTAATTTTCAGACAAGCCCCAAAATAAGATTCAGGTAATACTGAATCTTTTAAAGTTATATTTAATTAGACATTAGTTTTTACATGTAATTTTTCTTTTTATTATGAAAAATGGTCCATTATAAGAAAAGGCAGAAGATTAATGCAATAATCACCTAGATCCGACAATTAACATTTTACTGCATTAAAAAAAAACAACACTGTTTTATTTTTCTTTCTCTGTATCTGTTGGTTTATGCCTTTATCTTGACAGGTAAATAGGTAGATTGATAGATAACATTTTGCTAAACCACACATACCCCTATATGTAACCAAAATACCACTATCATAGCAGTTAAAATCAACAGTGAGTCCCTAAAATCCAGTCTGTCCCAGACAGCATGAACAATTTTTCTGGTTTTCAAAGTATTTTAGAACTGCTTTTATCAAACTCAGATTCCAAGTCTGTGCGTTCATTACACTGGTGTGCCATTTTTGTCTTCTTGCGACTCAGAAGAGCCCCTTCCTCCCAAAAGCCTTTAATTTTTTTTCATGACAAGGACTTTTTGAAGAGAATAAAGCAGTGATGTTTTCATGTCCCACATTCTAGATGTGTCCGATTGTTTTCTCATGGGATCATCTCCCTTGTTTCTCTAGCTCCTACAATCCCCTGTAAACTGAAGCTTAGGTCTACATTCCTGGCTATTATTTTTAGCAGGAACACTTCACGTGTCACGTTACGTTATTTGACATTTCAGCCCATCAGGAAGTGCCTCATGTCAGGTTGCTGTGTTATTAGTGATGCTAAATTTAATCACTTGGTTAAGGTGGTGACAGCCACTCATCTGAGGTATTTCGCATCCATTGATGATACTTGCCTGGGCCAACAGTCTGACTGGGGGCGGGGCTGCAAAATGATTGGTAGTGATGTTATTGCTTTGATACTTATTAATTGATATTATTATGTAGAAAACAGCTTCACTTCCTCATCGAGGGTTATCTACACTTACACCTGACATTTTTGAGGAAGGAATGAATCTCTCCATTTCATTTTGATTCTTCAGAATATTCAGTCAATGTACTAGTCCCCCACAATGGAGGATAATGGGATCTTTTTCCTTGTTATCTTTTTTGAGAGATCGGGTATTTGTAATATTTCAACATTGTATGCTCAATTACAGTTATCATTTTTTGTTGACACCTAAAGTTTCCCGATTTACCTGCTGAGAGCCCCTCTGTCAAGCTCTTGTGTCATTTTGAGGTAGTCCCATTAGCCTTTGGATGCTGGGAACTTATTCTGGTGCACATGTGTAATTAGCTCTTGTTTAAGGAGCACTGGCTCTTGTTAGTGCTGAATGGGATTCGCAGTCAGCTCCTGGGCATTAGACATGCGTATTGCTACAAATCTCAGTACTTTTAGGCAGCTTCGGCAGACAGAGCTTGACAAAATAAACATTTTTAAAAGAAAACCATGAAATCGTATTTCCAAAAAAATGAAGGGTATTGGTCTTACCTTTTTGGATTTTCCATTTGTCTCTGATTTCTCACATTTGAAAGCCTTGGTTCATGATAACATTAACATACCCAATTATTTTTATTTCTTACAAGCTGCAGAAAATTGTGTCAAAATTACAACCTCTCTATTATCACTAGAAATAGAATTACTGAATGAAGTTTAGGATTTATTTCTTTATAGTCTCTTTGTTCCTTAAAGTATATCCCACTGAGTAAGTACTATCAGAGGATTTGTTAAAAATAACTTGAATTATTTCTTATCTTTATGTTTAAGTTACCCATCTACTAAGTTAGGTTCATCAATTTTTGTTAAAGATTAAAGTTTCTCCTCCTATTTAACTTGATCTGTTGTTATGTGAAACATCGACAGGATCCAACTCTCCCTATTCACCTAACACTGTTTCTATTTGTTTTAGGTTTAGCTTTCCACTGTTTCTTTTAACAAAAATAAGCAGATGTGTCCTGTATTTTTGAATTTCTTCCTTTTTACAAAAACGTAGCAAAATAAATATCATTCTGCTATCTGATTTTATTTTAACCCACGTCACTCAGCACAGGTCCCTTTTTCATTCATATTTGCAACAGCGAATATGCCATTGGGTGCACGCATCTTCTTTCCTTGACAGGTGAGTCCCTATTCAGGCTCCCTTCCCCTCATGTTTCCCCACTTGCTGTCAAGAAGTTCAGAGCAACTTGTAAGTGACATGGACTTTATATGTGAAGGTTCACATATTTTTCTGCATAACTTTTAAAGTTTAACAGTTGTAGTAAAGGTTGTTTTAGAATTGATCTTTCTGGGTCAAACTTTCCAAGTCTACGATGGGCACCTTAATGTGTAGATTCAAGTTTTCTTTGATTCCAGGAAAGTGGGGTGTGTGTGTGTGTTTGTGTTACAATTTTAAATATTAATTCCGTTCCATTATTTTGTTTGTCCTTGGGGGCGGGAGGGGGGAGTTTAATCACTCCAATTATACATCTGTTGGATCCTCTTTGTGTGTCTTCAACACTTTTGATTCTTTTGATAACATTGCTGATCCCATTTAATTTTCTTCGCATTCTAATTTGTATTCTGTCTGATACTGTATTTCCAGTTTTACATGCCCTACTCTTGTCACATTGTAATTCAGTCTTAATACACATTCTTTTATACAAATTCTGTTTTCCTACAACAGCTTTCATAGGTAAATAAGCTACTGCTTTGCATTTTCCCTAACTTTTGTCCAGTACCACAATAAGATATTGAATATTTTTGCCTTTGTATAAATAATCATTATATTTTATCTTTAACACAATCTGTTGTTAAGTCTTCCTCTGCTCCATGGCATGGAGTGTGTGTGTGTGTGTGTGTGTGTGTGTGTGTGTATGTGTATGAAATCTCACATTCTAAAGTATTACAACTCACTACCTTTTTTCTTTTTTTAAAGTTCTAGTATCCTCTTCTCTTGCTGTGACATAGAGTGATTTTAAGACAGATGGGCACACTGTGTGTCTTTTCTGATTCTTTGTTATTACATTGCTTCAGGTGCTCTATTATTTTTCATTACCCAGCTTAAAACAAACTATCTCCAGGTGCCAAAAATGACTTTATGTATTGGTAAAAAACTATTGATCAGAAGATAGAAAAGTCTTCAACACAGATATAATTACAAGTATAACTTTGAAATTTTGAATTGAACAGAGATGAATGAAAAATAAATCTTAATGCTTTAAAAATGGGTATTGAGAGGAAATATAAGGAGCATATAAAAGGTATAAATATAGGGTCAATAAGATGCATCTAAAAATATATAGAAAATAATTCTCAGTAAATAAAAGATTCACATCTTTGTATATTTTTAAGGAGGACCATAAACCAGAGAACAAAAAAAGAATCAGTGCGTTCTAAATGATCAACATGATACCTGATCCCTCACTGCTAAGCCAAAACAAATATTTCTGCATGTTTGGAAATCATTAAACCAATTACTAAATAAGCCTGGAGTTAAGGAAAAAAAACAACAGAGAAATCATGAAAACACTGTAGCAAAATGACAAACAACTTTGGACATGTAAGTTTGTGAGGATAAATTTAAAATAGAAATTGGAGATACATTTTGAACTTTAAATAAAAATTTGAGGAAAAAATGGAAGTATAACAAATGAGCTGAGCATATACGTGAAAATACAGAGAAACCAAAAAGTTAACCAATAAAAAAAATTACAATTTTAAGGATCAACAACTTTATTTTTAAATTTCTAAAATTATTTTAAGTTAGCCACCATACAGTACATCCTTAGTTTTCGATGTGGTGTTCCACGATTCGTTAGTTGAGAATAACACCCAGGGCTCATCAACAGAAACAACTTTAAAGAACAGACGATAAAGGATTATAATGAAAACAATTATTTTTAATGTTCAATATAATAATAGTACTAAGTAAGAATAACTATAAAAAAGAAAAATTATAAAAGTAAACTAAATATTGAATTTTTAAAAAGCATGGCTAGAGATGTAAAGCAGGGGAGATAGTTTTGTCATGAAATAGCGGAAAATAGTGGCTCACTCTATCTCTTTTTAGCAGTCTCCCAAAACTATCAAACATAATATAATTAAAAAAAACATAAAAAAACCCCCAAAACCCCAAAAACAAACAAACAAACAAAACCTATCAAAGATAAACAGGAAAACAAAACACAACAAAAACCACAATAAGGATAAAACAAAACAAAACAAAACAAAACGACTAGTCCTGTTTATCTCACCCTCTTCAAACAATCTCCTGTGTATGGTTTTCCTTCCCCTGTCCACGAGCTGCAGGGAGAGAGCCCACCAAAGTGTAAACAGTGCTACTGAGGAAAGGTGGCACTTCTGTGGCATTACCTCCCCCAAAACCTATGGTTAACTTTTGTTTTGTTTGTTATTTTTTAAAGTCTGTATTTTTTAGAGCACATTTAGCTTCACAACAAAATTAAGAAGAAAGTACATACATCCCCTAACCCAACACATACACAGCCCCCCCCTCACCAGGTGATACATTTGCCACGATTATCCTGCATTGGCTTGCTGTCATCGCCACAGTCTGTGGCTTCCATTCGGGTTCACTCTTGATACTGTAGTCTATGGGTTTGGAGGAATGTATAGTGACATGAACCCACCATTACGGTAGCATAGAGAGTATTTTCTCTGATGTATTTCCATTATGTAGGAAAATGTCCTTTTTTTGGTAGAGAATGTGCAAGTAAGTACCCATGTGTGATGGAGTTCAGCAAGTTCCTCTCTGATGTTTCCAGAATAAAAGTGATTTAACCATACTTTAAACTTTCTTCTGGGTTTTTGTTTTAAAATTTAAAAATAATAGTATTGGTATGCTTTTCCTAGTAATTTAAAATGCTATTATATTAGCTGCCCTGTCAGAATTTTCTAGCATGTTCCAAGTAGTGAGGGACTGTTTTTACTTGCTTGTTAAGTGGATAAAGTGGTCCATGTATTCTGTCCTTGATATAACCTCCTCATAAGTAAGAATTTTTACAATTCTTCATATTTTCAATAAAATACTGACTAGGATTAGATGCCAGCCTGCTGTAAAATCATGTTTTATTTCCTTCACTTTAAACATGCTGAAGAAACACCTGCTAAGACTATGACGGTATAATGGAAGAGTCCATGAGTTTCCAGAAGGGGTGAGTGGTTGTAGTTCTCTTGGGAATGTTTGGACTGGGTTAGCATACTGCTTACTAATTGTCCAGTCTAACAAAACACTGAAAATGCCAAGATGTAATTACTGCTTACATCCTACCTGCTGTGAAAGCATCATTTGAGTGACTCTGTTTGTTGTTGATACCGGAGAGAGCACCCCCAAAGAATGCAAGGCACATAATTACCAGCCTTTAGTGCAAACCCTTTTGGAGAAATTCTCAGCTAAACCCACTCTTTAGAGGCAAATAGCAAAGGGGCTTGTAATTAGATGAGCTGCTCTTTAGACATGAACCAACACAGATAATGCTAGATAATTAGTAGATAATTTTCTAGGTATTTCTGGCACTGAATGCTAAAAGCAAAATTAAGTCAGGCAAAACACTGTGAGAATTGCCTGTGGCCAGTGAGTTGTCAGTGTTGACTGGGAAGAGAGGGGGAGGGGATTTTTACTCTGGAATTTGACTTACTCTTTTCCATTGTCCAATTAACGCCGGGTCTAATGATGGCCAATAGCAGGGATAGTTTGGTAATTGAAAAATGGTTTGTGATGCGAGTTATTTATGAAAAACACTTCTTAGTTTTAATCACTGGCTTGAATAATATTTGCCTTGTGGGTTGGGGGGATGTGGAGAAGTTTTGGAAGCTTTTTTAACAATGACACACGTGTGTTACAGTTTTCAGTAGTAAACTTCATCTAGTGAACTGCTAATTGGTGTATCCGTGTCCACGTTCCGAGAAACCAGTTGGTCGGGGTGGTAACCAAACGTAGGGCTTGGGGAATCTCTTGCATGTCTGTTTTCAGGAATTAAAATGTTACCTTAAGATTTCCCACAAAGGGTCACCGGTGAGATGACTTAATGACATATCTGTAATTTAAACAATGTGTTAAGACAGATGTGGGTCAAGTGTAGGAAAAGTGAAAAAAAAAAAAACTCATGAGAAAAGATCAGAGAAAAGCAATTTAAGATTTTCATTTGTTGAGATTTCTCAAGATCCATCGATTTCATCAGCAAAGATAGACATCCATAATTTGTATGTATGTTGTGAAAAGTGCATTTATTTAGCTGGGAGCTAGGAACTTTGGTTCCAAGTTGAGTTTTGGCACATATCACCTGCCTGAGCAAGGTGTATCATTATCTTTCCTTACTCCTTCACTTCCTCATCCACAAAAATTGAATAATACCCATGCCTGCATAAGGGAAGAATCAAAACAAGATCAGGTCTTCAGTGTTGAAACTTCAGAATGTTATTGTGTAAATGTGGCTGTTTTCCCCATTACTATCATACGTTAGGAAAGCCGTGGGATGAGGAAATTGAATAGGAATCAATCCAGTCAGAAGAAATTACAAAAAATGCTTCAAGTATTTTGAAATACATTGTCAATTAAAAATCAAGGACAGCTTTTCCCATTTTAAAAATCATTTATCCCCATGGAGTCAGTATCCTCTTCAGCAACGTCCTGCTCCCTCTGCCCTGTCCTTGTTCCCCCGTGTCCATTGCATTGACGAACACCCACTCTTCCTGGGCAGGATGTCCGGCAGTCACTTCCCCCTTCTTCCCTGTCTGTGTTTGAGATTTCTTCCCTTAGAGGGCCACCAGCAGTCCCTGCTTGGTTGGCCTCTCCTCACTGCATCTTTTCAAGAGGTTCTCCCAACTGGTTTGGTTACAAAATTCTGCATCATCTCTATGCTAAACTTAAAATAATTTCAGTCTGTAATTTTGTGCTTGAATTGATATGAACGTGCATTTTATTTCAACACAGACAACTTAGGCACGAAACAAAGATTTTTCAATTATGAATGGTTTCAGAACGGGACCCACAGCCACTTGCTTTGCTTTTTCTTGTGTTTCCAAGTATTGCACATGGGGCTTCAGGACCCGGTTCCGGCCTCTGAGCCCGGGGCTGCAGAGGGGCTGTGCTCTAAAGGAGCTCATGGTGAGAACTGTCGCCTTGGAGGGCAGGCAGGACTACCTCCAACCCCACTGTTAAGGCATCTTTCCAGTTAGCCTCCCCCTGCAGAGCTGTCTGATGGGGCCTGCCGTCCTGGGGCTGGTGCATTCCGTGAGCGCTGCGGGAGCAGACAGTCTGCCTGCAGCATCTCCGCCCTGTGTGTGCGTCTCCCCCGCCTTCGTGCCTCTGGACATGGTCGCAGGTGCGATGACATCGGCGATGGGTGGACTCTGGGGAGAAAGGTGGCCCCACTCACCCACTGGAGCCCTGGCAGGGACAGGTGAGCGCCTCAGCAAGTTAGGGTGGTTATTGAAGTGAAAATTGCCCTTTGTGTTTCCAAAGATGTTCTTATCTCAGTGAAGCTGAGAGATTAGAGTTTTTAAAGTATTTTTATCCCCCGATTGAAATGAAACAAGATACTTCTGTCACAGTTTGTAGGTGAACCTGAACCAGAACAATTCCACGTCTGCCGAGACGACCATGCCTGGGAAGGAAGAGCCATCCTAAGGAGGACGTCAGGTGTGCACGCTCCTTCCCAAGGTGTCCCAAACCCGGAGTTGGGCAGTTTGTCTCTGGTTACGAAGTTTTATCCATGTGCTGTAATTATACCCTAGAATTATTTGGAGGCCGTGCTCACTTATCATTAGCATCTAGCACCTTCAGGCAGGTTCGAGATCAAGGGGACTGTTACGGACTGAATGTTTGCATCCCCTTCCCCAAACTTCACAGGCTGCTGTCCGAAGCCCCGCGGGGCTGGGATGAGGAGGTGGGGTCTGCGGGGGTAATAGGTACAGAGGCCCTCATGAGGGTGGGGCCCTTATGATGGGATTAGCGCCCTCATAAGGAACAGAAAAACCAGAGTGCCCCCCTTCTCTCTCTCTGATCTGAAAGGAAGGCGGCCATCTACAAACCACCTTTGCAGACCCCCCATCATCCTGGCCCCCATCTTGAACTTCCACCCACCGGAACTGTGAGAAATAGATGTCTGTGGTTTAAGCCACCAGAAATGGTTAGAACTGCCAGTCTGCTCCAGCCACGATCACGGAAGACCACGGACTGGGGGGCCCAAGCAACAGACACTCATTGCTCACAGTGCTGGAGGGTGGAAGTCTGAGGTCAGGTGGCGGCTGGTCGGGCGTCTGCCGAGGCCTCGCTTCCCGGCTTATGGACAGGTGTTCACATGGCTGACATGGAGCTACTTCCCCTCCTCTCCTTAGCGGGACGCTAAGCCCCCCTAGGAGCTCCACCCTCGTGACCTCAGCAAGACTTCACCACCTCCCAGTGGCCCACCTCCTGATACCATCACACGGGGAGTTGGGGCTGCAACACATGGATTTGGGGGGAGGGGATGCACGTATTCAGATGCATATTTTAAAAATACAATTTTGTATTGGCAAAGACAACTTGTTAAGGAAAAGCCAACACTGTTGCAGAGAGAGCTAATGCCCTGCCTTCCACTCCCCGTGTGAGTTGGGGGACTTGCAGGGGGCCAACGGGACAGTGGCTCGGAGGACCATGGGGAGGGGTGTGGCTGAGGTTTGGGAACATGTGCAGAAGGTCAGGGGGCAGCGTGACCCATGAGCCTGCACCAGGGCAGAAGGCCTTGCGGCGCTGAACGCTGCCTTCCCCACGGCTGGGCTTCAGCAAGGACTCTGGCCCGGGTCTGCAGGAGATGGATTGCCTGTGATCTCAGGTAGGGGCCTGTCTGCAGCTCCACCCCTGCGTCTCCCTTGGGAACAGCAGGCAGGTGATTGATGTCTGGTGACCTCTCAGGGTTCAAGAGGAATCTGCCAAGGAGGCTCCCGGGAGCTGAGGGGCCCGGCTGTTCCTGTCTGCCGCTGGACCCATTTCACTAAGGAATTAAGAGCGAGTCACACAGGAAAACAAAACTCTGCTGGTTTGTTGTCCTGGAGGGAGAGCCTGGAACCACGCTTTTGAGTTGTGTCAACTTTGGAAAGCCAGACTGTTTCTTCCCGTTTGTTTTTTTTTCTTTTTTTCTCTTTTCCCCTCTCTTCTCCTCTCCCCTCCTCTCCTCTTCTCTTCTTCTCCTTTCTTTCTTTTATTTTCTACCTTCTATGTAGTTTCTTTATTTTTAAAGCAACTGTTCTTCTTTCTGGAGTTGCTTCTTCGATAAGCGATTTGACCGATGGCCTTCTGTCCTCCACACACATGGACAGAGCTCTGACCTTTGTCTGGGTCAGGCCCATGTTGTCTGGAGGGGTGATCGGTGATTGCCGCTCCCACCCCAGTCCTCCGCTGGTGGCTCTGTATCTGCAGGTCCCAGCTCAGGGCTCCTGCGTGGCTTCCCGCTGCGGAGGGGAGGCGGCAGGCATGGCGCTTGCTGCTGAGCACAGGGGATTGGCCTGAGCCTCACGCTTGGTCCCAGTGGCACTGGTGGTGTGTCTGGGCGACCGTGGCACAGAACATTTAAGTAATTAGCCCAAGCTGGTATACCTAATAAGAGCGATTCAGGCAGGACCGTCCCAGAGCCCACACGCCTCACCATCCCACCAGGCTGGTGCCACAGTATGGAAGGTTCAAGCCAGCAGTGATACGTGTCCATACTCGTATTGCTGGAGCGAAGCTGACCTCAGTACCTACTCACAATTCCCTTGCTGGCGAGGGGCACCCCATCCATTCATGGTGGGGTCCAGGACCTCCAGGACCACACTCAACACCCAGCTCCTACCTCCAGATTTTGTCTGTCCTTCTGTTCCAAGGACTCTCCCTCTGGAATATGGTTTCTTTATCTCACCTGCCAACCCCCAGCATCCACATACTGTCTTTTGCTCAGGGGTGGTCATCAATGCTCAGGAAGCCCCCACTTCCCCTTTCCTCCATCCCATTGCATTCTTTTCATGGCAGCCTGGCTGGCGTGGTAAACTGAGCAAGAAGGTCATGTGATATTCACTGCCTGCACTGGCTCCAAAGGGCTGCATCGCCTACAAGGCCCATTCTGGGTAGAGAGAGTGCAGGGTACAAGAGCACTGTAGCAGCATATGACAGTGTATGATAACCATGGTTCATGGGAAGTCTTCCCTGAAGAACCACCAATGGAAACGTGCAGGTGGAGGATAACCTTCTTGACTACCTGTTAGTAATTATTCTGGGAAATGCTTCTAGAGGGTCATTGTGTCCCGGGGCACCAGCATGCAGTGAGAAGCCCTCCAACTAGGCTGGCACAGAGCACAGAGGCTCTTGGTCAAGAATGGATGACATCGAGCCTCAGGGATGAAACTGAACTTCTTGAGTTGCTACAGTGCTTATTTTATTTTATTTTATTTTATTTTATTTTATTTTATTATTTTATTTTATTATTTTATTTTATTTTATTTTATTTTATTTTATTTTATTTTATTTTATTTTATTTTATATCTCATTTCATTTCATTTTATTTAAATTCAATTAGCTGGCGCGCCTGGGTGGTTCAGTTGGTTGGGCGTCTGCCTTCGCTCAGGTCGTGATCCCAGAGTTCCGGGATCGAACCCAGTGTTGGGCTCCCTGCTCAGTGGAGAGTCTACTTCTCTCTCTCTCTCTCTGCCCCTCCTCCTGCACGTGTGTGCTCTTTCTCTCACTGGGTCTCACTCTATCTCAAATAAATAAATACAACCTTAAAAAATAATAAAAAATAAATTCAATTAGCCAACGTATAGTATACCGTTAGTTTCAGAGGTAGAGCTCATAATTCATCTGTTGTGCATAACACCCAGTGCTCATCCCCTCACCTGCTCTCCTTAATGCCCGTCATCCAGGCTACGATGTTTTCAATTGTTATTGTCACTTGAGCAATGAAGTGTTGGGATGCGTGTGGGTGACTGAACAACTTTTGGAGTTTTCCAGGAGCCTCCATGTCATGACAACTTCCTAAAATAATTAATTTTTCCTAGAAAATGGACACGGGTTTGATTATCAAATGGAGCCACTGCAGGAACTAAAGTGTCTGAATTAAATAACTATCAGGAGTTACTTACATCAGCGTATTAAAAATAGCTCACAAGCTAAATGTGTGAAGGAGCCTTCTCTACTGTTCTGGTTTCTGTCTGGAGCCCCTCCCCTGCGGCAGGTCACTGGACTGTGCTGTGCCCTCCAAGGTAAAAGCCACCCCCGACGTGCTGCTCAGAACCCCTCTGACTGTGCTTCTGCCTGGAAACTCAGGGCATGTGGGACCCGCTCACCTCGCAGGCTTGAGAAGGCACTTCCTCCTATACATGAAATCCACTCGAGGTAATCCAGAGCTCATGAAAGGGGGTCACCCCTTCCCCCAAAGTCCTCTCTTATTTCCAGGTATTATAATCTCCAGAGACATCGAGATTCAGCTCAGCAGGTGTGCAGTGAGCCACCTCTTTTTTGGCTTGGACCCCATTTCTCCGAAACTCAGCCTGATGCTGTCTCTGGATCTTGACCCCCTTGCAGTGCACTTAGGTTCTAGGCACAAGAGCTCGTGTGTCATTGTGGGTGGCGGCTTGTCTGTCCACTTCAGCTGTAGGATTTTATCCTCTCAATAAGTCGTCCCCATGCACCTCTCTGAACCCAGCATCCTGCTGCGACGGGAAATCAAGTCTTGGACGTGGACCAGTGCACAGGGAGGGAACTACAGAGACCAAAAGATATGGCAAGGTAACATTCCTCCAAACACCTGGAAATAACGTCAATTTTCTTTTCTGTTGCCATCAACAGATCATTTTACCTACCACATAAGCCCAGACTATGAATTGGAAAGAAGTGATAAGAGATCCTGAAAATGAACAGTGATGATAGTACACGAAGGAGAGCCAAGCACAGTTGTCTGCCGCTAGTAAATATTTAGCTTGTCCAAGTCTGTTAACTCCTGCTCCGATGACTTTCCTATTGAAAAGAAGAATCCAAGTCAAAGTCAATGTGCGAGGGCCTCGTGGGGACTAATGCCCTTGTGGAGGGGGATATATGACAGGAAGAGCGCAGCGGTGCTTGCTAATAGAATGGGTTTTCTCCTAGACAAGGAAGGGCTGTCTTTGGAGAGTATTTAAGTCTTAGTTTCTTTAGGAAGGAAGAAGGGAGGGAGGAGGGGAGGCACAGAGGGCAGACTACTTCATATTGGCCAACAGCATGGGAAAAACGAAATGCCTGTTTTCAGCAAGTTCTTTAAAACAAAGTGAGTTCTGGTTTCATCAGTATCTCTGAAAGAAAGGAGAGGCACAGCGTTGAGCAATGGCATTTCCTACTCACTGTCACCGCCCAGCCCTGCACTTTCGGGGGAGTGTCTTGGCCCGACCCCAGTAAGATGTTTCCAGAGAGGTTGTGACAGCCGTTGACTGATGCTTTGTTTTGCCGGCCTGTCAGAGTAATCCAAGAGCTTGCTAATTGAAGGCAAGGTCTTTATTTGAAAACATCGAATGTGTTTTATTGTACACATCTGCGTCAGGGACTCTACCCGCCAGCACGCAAGCGTTTGCTCATTTCAGTAAATCAGCCATGTGAGTGTCCAGAGGAAACTGTGCTTGAGGGTTTGGGGAGCGGCGGGGTCCCTAGCATGCAGAGGCAGAGGAGAGTGCTCAGGGCACTACCCGCATTCCTGGGAGGCATTAATGACTGTAAGCCTGTGAAGAATGTCTCCAGTTTATGCAGAAAAGACAACCCATGGGTTGATAAAAAGGTGTAACATTTCCTACAGGTGAGCTTCACTGATCAAGGGATAAAAAGGACTTCTGGTTCCACTTTGGAAAGATGCATTGTAGATTAAACCAGTGCTTTTGATGTAAGCTTTGAAGGCTTCCAGAAGCTTGGGGCGGGGGTGTCATGTGTTGCTGGAGCCTGGGCTACTCTTTACTGAGGAGACAACGGAGTCCTGCACACTGACACAACGCGTTGATCTAAAATGCCAGAGAGAAGAGTAGCGCAGGGCGTCCTGGGGTCACCACAGGCCAGGATGGTTCCAGAGCGGTTATACATCATGTCTCCTCTAAATCATACCAGCAGCAAGTCTCAACTTTTTACGAAGAAATCCATTGGGTCTAGGAGCACTTTTCAAAGGGGCCCATCATATTCACTGTTAGGAAGGGCTGGCACCTGGCGTCCGCTGGAAGGGCCAAACCAGGGCATCCCATGCTTTGGGATGACAGTGCCATCTTTCAGAGCCTTCTTGGAAACATCGAGTTGTCTCAAGAGAGGTCATAATGTCACAACTGCACAGTATTGCTTTTTCTTAATCTGGGACACCTGGAAGGGGTTAGAATTTAGAGGTGGGATGGAGAAGTCAGAAGACAAGATCTCCTCTTCCATTTATCTGGGATATTGATGACCAGCTCCCCTTCCCAATCCTGCCACACACAGCCTGGCTTCTTCCTCAACCCCCAACTCCAGTCTCCATTCTGGTGGTTGTGGGCGGTTAATTTCATATTATCAAAGATGCATCCCTTCACAGAATAATACGGGTATTTTGCTTCCCTAGTGTCCACTCAGAATGATCTGTCTTAAGTAGAGGGCTTGCATTGTGCTTGTTTTTCTTCATTTTAATTTCTCACAAGTTAAGCAAGGCAAGTCACCAGATTTGTGGTCTTATTCGGAACCACAAATCATTGTGCAGCATTGTGAGGAAGTAGGGAGCAGTGAACAGGGCTGGCTGTTAGAAGATCTACGGCCTGAGTGGCCCGTGTGTTAGAGCAGATGTTGTTCGACACAATGGAGGCAGCGAGGTGGTCACATGGACACCACATTGTGGGAAATTCACAGAAACTGAAACAGGAAACAGACAAATTATGTATTACAATACATCCAGGCATTTCCATCTTTTAAAATGCACCATTAACTAAAAGGCCGTATAGGGTTTCCTCCAAGGGCACTATATCATCAGCAATATGTAAATGTTGTCTTTGTCAGTTTATTTTTCCAGGTGAAAACTCTTCCTGTCTGTGAAAAGAAGCCTTTTGTGGCCACAGACCCCTGGTTTGCCATAAAGTCAGAAGGGATCCAGTTCCTGTGGAAAACGTGCTATCTTAACGTTAAATCTGAAATCCAGCCGTCAGAACACTGAGCAATACACAGACACGTGTGTTCTTTCAAGATTCTAGTACGGGATGGTTGGGGGGTTCTTTCCCCGCAGGAGCGGGACAGATGCTGGGAGAATGCTCCCCTGTCTGTAATGTGAGACTGTGCTCCGTCCTTGGAAGTTAGACATGGACTCCTGCTTTTGGGTAAAGGCGACGGCTTGTTTCTCTCTTTCAGAAATTATATTTAGGGCAATAGCTTCCCATCAAATCAGCCACATCCTTCCAGTGGCTCCCTTTCTATCAGACTTCACTTTTTATTGGAGGATACCAAAATGGGGGACCCTCTGGTAGCATTTCACAGACACCCCGGACACTGTGTCCCAGAGCAGGGCTTGGCTGGAGAAAGAACCGCGAACAAAGGGGAGTCTACAACCAGATGGCCTCAGTCGCTGGACATGTTCTAACTGCAGTATTTTCGAGAAGTCGGCATCCAGGGAAAAGGCTCTGAAGCAGATGTCTCGTGCTGGCGATGTGGGGCATGTTTGCAATGCAGGGACCCCCGAAGCATGTTCTCTTCCTGCACACCCGTGGTTTTAGCCTCGGGGACTGTGTGTGCTGAGGAGACAACTCTTCACGGGCCAGCACCCCTGGCCTCCTCTCTCTCTCTGCCCTTAAGTTCCTCGCAACCGCTAACAACGGTGGCATCAAACAGTTTCGGCAGGAGCAGGATGCTGGTCCAGCACATCAGGGGCTGACCGAGGGGCAGGGAGGCGGCCTTGCCTGGGGTTGGGGTGTCTGGCTTGTCCTGGTCACCCTGTAATCCCCATGCCTGAGAGAGCGAAAAACTGAGAGGAGGTTTTCACATGCAAACCACTTTGATAGCGTGAAATAAGAATACGTTGTAATCACATGCATCTTTTTTACTTAAAAAAAATACCAGAAGGCAGATAATGAGTGAGAGAAGGCTTGAGGTTCCACTTGCATTGTTTGGCGTAGAAAGAGTGAAAAGTGCCTTTTACAGGGCTGCCCGCATAGCATTTCTTATAATGTAATCCACTATGGTATTTGAACACCGGCATTGGGCATGCGCAGTAGGCGAGGCCTGAGTACATCCCCAAGGTCTTGTTCTCTAACCTCACAAAACTCCGTCAGACTCTTGTCAGCAGGTTCCAGACGGCACTGAAGTGTAAATAACTTGCTCAAAATCTCCCTAATAGTAGATTAAGTGCTGGGATGGGAGCTACAGGTGTGCGCTTGGCAGCCACGCAGCCAGCAGATGCTTGGCCTGCGCCCGGGAGCTGTGTGCTCAGACTCGTGGGATCCCCTGGCTCTCCGGGTGAGGGTGCTACACCCTGTAGCCCTTTTTATTCTATCTGATTTTTTAATTTAAATTCAATTTAGTAAACATATAGTGTATTATTAGCTTCAGGGGTGGAGTTCAATAATTCATCAGTTGCGTATCCCCCTAGTGCTCATTCCATCACATGTCCTCCTTAGTGCCCATCCCTCAGTTGCCCCATCCAACCCCCACCTCCCCTCCCGCAACCCTCAGGTTGTTTCCCGGAGTTAAGAGGCTCTCATGGTTTGTCTCCCTCTCTGTTTTTATCAAACACGTGCTCCAGCTCAGCTGAAACGGGGGTCACCGTGGGTCCGCGCAGACGCTCCCTGGGCAGCAGACAGCCTGGGGCTGGATCCTGGCTCTCTGCTGATTAGAGTGATTCCCAGGGAGCTTCTTCCTCTCCTCATGCCTTCACTCCCTCATCCAGGAAATGTGGATTAATCCATCCCTGCCATGGAGCTTTGTGCTCCTGTGGAGGAGAACCCTGGGACTCTGGCCGAGCCGGTCAGCACTCTAGCAGAGTTGGCCACGATCACACCTACAAAACGGGGGGAGGCGCAGCCGCATGGTGCTTTGTTGTATAGAAAACAGCTCTAGTCAACTGTGTTGTGCCCATACTACTTTGCATTCTAAGAATCGTCATGCAGGGACGCCTGGGCGGCTCCGTCAGTGAAGCATCTGCCTTTGGCTCAGGTCGTGATCCTGGGGTCCTGGGATCAAGTCCCACATGGGGCTCCCTGCTCAGTGGGGAGCCTGCTTCTCCCTCTACTGCTCCCCCTGCTCCTTTTCTTTCGTTCTTGCTCACTTTCTCTCTCAAATAAATAAATAAAATCTTAACAAGAAAGAATTGTCATGCAAATTACATAAAGGATTCCCCCCTAATCATCCGTGTAAATTCACTCACCACTTGGGCTTTCTGCTGGGGTTGGGGCAATAAGACATGCTTTCTGTTGCAAGCGACGTTCAGACGGTGTGTGAAAGTACACAAGCCACCACTGAGTTTGAGGCGTGAAGGGTGGAGGCATAAAGCACAGAAGGAGGCAACTCAGAGTGGCCCCCTGAGCCCTGAGCCTGGCGGGTGCGGTGGAAACGCAGAGAGGCTTTCTCACGACGCCACACCGTGTCCTGGGCTCTAAGAGGAGCCATACAGGTCCCTACTGCGGCAGGTGGGTTATCTGGAAGCAGACATGGAGATGGACCTCGAGTTCAATGTTTGAGGGTCAACATCAGTGAGAAGAAGTGGGAAGAAGCAAGACTGAGAAGTCAGCCCGGGATGCAGACTCCCAAATCCCCATCCAACTCAGAGGGATTTCTGGGAGCAGGTTTCTCATCAGAGACTCTGGTGTGGGGACAGAATCCTGCGTCACTTGAGGAGAAGATGAAGGCTCGCCGGGGGCAAGGGCATGACATCTCAGCTGAGACCTTGAAGGAGCTGACACCACGTCCCAGCAACATGTTCTTCCCTGCAAGGGTGTCTGGGAAGTCAGCCCCTCTCTGGGTAGATCACCGCCCACCCACTGCACGTGCCTAGGGCCATAGACATCCGCTCTAGCCAGCATACTGTATCTGACAGCGTGGCCAGAATTCGGTTAACTGCTTGGTGGGGCTTTTGGAAGTCTATGTCATTCTTGACCCATTTTCTATATAGATCAGACTGGTCAATCAAATGGATACATGAGGGAACTACCACCCTGTACCCTTTTGGTCCTTAATATTAGCACTGTCTTCCATAATGGCTTCTGAGATGGAATATGATTTGTGATTTCCTACCTTGGTCAGGGTTGATGACGGGTGGCTTTTGCTATGATAGTGTTCACAATACTGTACAAACCGAGGGCCTGCGTTGAAGGTTGTCCAACTGCCAGGTTTGTCGACCCAACTATATGTTTGCCGCCAGGGAAATGAGCACCAAGTGGGTCCACTGGCCCAACAGATTCATTGTAAGTTGGACCTTGGACAGGACTCCATCTACTATTAGCAGACACCATACACACCCTCTCTAATGCAGGGAAAACACAGTGACACTTTGGGTCTCTGCATCTCAGTGTGATTTCAGACACTATCTCCAACCATTTCCAAAATAGTTGGGTGTTTTCCTTTCTCTAAAATACAATTACCCAGGTAAATGGCTATAGATGCCTTGAGAAAAAGCAGAATTATTATAATCAGTCTTCACTACAGGAACCTGACCACTTCTGCAGTCACTGGGCTCTGGGTCTGACCCTGGCTCAGGTTTGGAATTTGGGCAATGGATCAGGACACTTTTCTGAGGCGAGGGCTTTTAGTCTTCTGCTCATGTGCCCTTGATACGTTCTGCTGTTATAAGCTGATCAGTGTCGTAGCCATCTAGGGAAGCTGTGTTGCATTAACTGGCTCAATAACCCTCATGGGTCAGGCCTTTACCACTTTATCAGCTACTCATTAAGAAAAGTGCCACCCCGTGGCATCAGTGTCTGGCCCCAGTTGTCTCAGGGTCCTATCATTTCTATCACCATTGCCATCATCCCCCATCATCACCCAGACCTGCAGATGACAGGCACCACCCAGCGAACACTTTCGTGATATTAGCAATACTCGTGTCTTCTCCCCAGAACAGTCCTTACAGCTTTGGGAAAGAGTGAGTCCTCTGGGCCTCCTTGGAAAAGGTGGTGGGTCACCTGGCATCCATAGTAGAGGCCCCCTTCCCAGCCTTTTCATCCTCCCTCTGTGGTCTGCCATGGCAATTCTGGCATCTCAGCTGATGGCAGACTGGGCCATCCTTCTGCCCGGGTTTCAGTGCTCCATTCTAGCAGTAAGTATGCCCCGTCCTGTGGGGTCCTTGCGAAAGATGGCAAATTCTTTACTTAATAAGAGAGCTCAAGCCAATATTCTCTTCCCCATCAGCTTTATGTTCCAACACCCCCTTGATCAAGCATCTTCAAAATTCAATCTTATATGTACTCGCTGTGCCTGCTGGTACAAGCTGCTGAGCTTTTGAAGATCCCTGGGGGGTTAATCTCTTTCTTCCTGTATTGGTTTTCTGTGGCTGCTGTAACAAATTTCCACAAATTGGGCAGCTTAAAGCAGCAGAGATCATTCTGTCACAGTTCCGGTGGTTAGAAGTCTGAGATCAAGATATCAGCAGGGCCATGTTCCCTGTGAGACGCTGAGTAGATCTTTCCTTGCACTTTTTAGCTTCTGATGGTGGCCATCTGCGCTGGCCATCCTCGGCTCGTGGCTGCAGCTCTCTAGCCGGCCTCTGTGCACACCTGGCTTTCCCCCTGTGGGTACTTACTGCACTTGGTGAGTTCTCTTCTTATCAGGACACCAGTCACATTGGGTTAGGGATTATCCTAATGGCTTCATTGCTGTACCTGCAAAGACTCTATTTCCAAATAAGGTCAAGTCCATGAGCATGGGGGTTTCTGTGGGACACAGTTGAACCCATGGCACCTCCTTTAAACATCCCCAGGGGAGTTATGTTGCAACTTAACCTGGCCATGGACCTAGACGATGGAATGTCCAGTGGAGACAGATCTTGAGGGAGTACCATTTACTTTTCAGGGGAGAAGCTTCTGCGTTTTCCTCCAGCAGAGGGAGGTGTCCTGCCTCATACTTGGGAAAGATGGGACAATTCTACAGATTCTGAACTTTCTGAGGCATCTGAGGACTCAAAATGTTTGGGAGTATCTTCCAAGACACATCCAGCCCATGGGTCAGTGTCATAGATGAAGTGCCAGTGCCTCCCCATTCATATGTTGAAGCCCAAGCCCCCAGTGTGATGGTATTTGGAGATGAGGCCTTTCCAAAGTAAAGAGGTTTAGGGGAGATCATGAGGATGGGGCACCCATGATGAGATTAGGGTCCTTTGGAGAAGAGGGAGAGACCAGAGCTTGCTCTCTCTCTTAATCCACACTCACACTGAGGAAAGACCACATGATGATATAGCAAGAAAATGGCTGACTGTGTGCTAGGGAGAGAGTCCTAGCCAGAAGCCAAACAGGCCAGCACCTAGATCTGGATATCCAGCCTCCAGATCCATGATAAATAAATGTGAATTTGTTCAGTCACCTAGGTTGTGGTATTTTGCTATGGTGGCTAAGACAGTTGGCGTCCCAGATTTTGTCAACGAGGGCCCTAACCTTGGCAGAACAGAATAACTGTCATATGTCTAAACCTCTCTGACTTATTCTTTAGCGTTTTCCATTCATCTCCTCCAGGAAATGGTAGATTCTTCATATGTGACCAGAGTCTGTCTGGCCTTCACTCAGCTGCGCCTTTTCTCCCAGCAGACCCTCAGGGACATTTGGCCCTGGTGCCCCAATCCCACATGCTTATATCTTGTGTCTCCACCACATGTCTTCAGTGCCTAGGCTGCATAGGAAGGTTGACTTCCTCCACGGGGACACACTCCAACTCATTTCAGAGCCAGCATAGCAATGACACCCCAGCTCCAGGGAAGGTGGGGACTGTGGGCATCGAGTTAGAGCAGGCTTCAGGAACAACCCTGTCCTCTACAGTTT
The DNA here is from genome assembly GCF_023065955.2 of Ursus arctos. Classification (NCBI taxonomy): domain Eukaryota; kingdom Metazoa; phylum Chordata; class Mammalia; order Carnivora; family Ursidae; genus Ursus; species Ursus arctos. Next base: position 3,398,933 of record NW_026622819.1, on the reverse strand, counting down.
GCACACTTAGTTGACCTCATATGAAATCAAGTACTCTATACCCTTCTATGCTAGTCATTCATCAAGGATGAATTACTGCATGAGTCATTTAAATACAGAGCTTAATTTTTAAGCATTACTGAAAACGTCTTTTTTGGTATTAAATATGCTCTAATGTTAAATTAATACCTGATGCCCAAGGAGTCGGCTTCTTTTCTCAACCTCTCAAACTCAATCTGAGATTATCTCTTCACTCAACTACTGAAGAACTTGTCTCACCAGCTTCGAGATTCCAAGACTGAAAAAATCTGCTCTTCGTGTCTGCGACTCTTAACTGAGAAAACGCCTCCAGTGGATGTCTGCCATCTGGCAAACGAGGCAAATCTGGAGATCTTCACAAGGGTTCTCTGTGATTTTTAAGGGAGGGAGGCTCCTTACCTTTTGAAAAGGATAATTACCTTCAAAGAAGAAATAAATACTTGCCCAGCAATAAACGGCATTCATGCTCTCCTCCTGCGGGGAGATGTGCTTGGAAATGTGGAGGTGCCAAAACTACTGCAGACAGCGGACGGGGGGATCCCCAGAGTGAGCTGGGAAGTGGCTGCTGGCCGCGTTATTCCTCCATCAGCGGCACCCTCCTGCAAGCTGGAACCGAACTTCACCCCGCTGTTTCTGAAGGATATCCGTTCTCTTTAGATGAATTCCGGCAACTGTTCCCTTCCTCAGTGCAGATCTAAAGTCTCTTTAGCAGACAGGAAATAAAATAATTGATGAAATTCATCTCTGTAATTTTGAGTAGTGAACCCATAACGTCTAGATTGAGTGTGTGTCTATGTACGGAAGTGTCAATCGGGACTGAGTTCACCACTCGGCTGTGAATCTTCTGATTACACCTTTCTTCACTGCGGCTGTCAGCTGCCCCAACATCTCCCTAAAAGTTTTGCGTGTGAGAGGATGGAGACAGCAGGCAAAAGTTTCTCTTGCAGGAGATTTTCTCTGGGGTTGTGTATCACTGTAAGGAAAACGACACTCGTGGTACAGACCCAAATCACACAGGACCCCAAGCACTTCGCACTTACCGAACTTTGTTCGGTACGTATCATGCCCATTCCTCTGATACAGAAGAAAGAAGAGAGTGCGAAGAGGTATGTGTTTGCCCCAAATCCCAAGGCTTGAGTCTGTTGGAGGAAGAATCCATAGGAACCAGTGGGAGGTCACTGAAGGCTTTCCATACCCATGAGCGCAGCCTCTGGAGGCGGGAGGTTCACGACCCAGCAGCACTGCATTGAGTCTGAGTGGATAGGCCCCCAGACACCCATTCCCCGGAGATGCCGTCGGCTAGCCTGTTGGCTACATGACCACCCTCCCTCTTTCCTGGCCAAAGTAGGAGGACCTTTCTGGGTAAAGACAGCCAGCTGATGTGTGCAGCCCGGCCCCTGACACGGGCACGGCAGGGGAAGCCCCGGAGGAACCAGGCTGCAGTCGGCAGGAGCTGGGGGACAAGCATGGTCTCACAGCCTTGTTCGAAGAAAGCCCACTCCCTTCCCAGCTTTTGTTCTGAGGTGGAAGATTCCAGGACCCATTAGGCATTTTGTTCTCCATCACTACAGCTCCGGAGCAGCTGTCACAGAGCATGTTCTCCATCCCTTGAAGCCCTGATGCGGTGTGCAGAGCACTGATTCCAGGGAGCAGTGACCCCGGTGGCTGAGTGACTGGTAACCGTGGCAGGTCGACGCAATTCCTTCCAGCAGTTCTCTTGAAGGAGTCTTCGGTAAAGGAAAGGGATGATTTTTGAAGTTGCTTTCTTTTTCTCTACCTGTTAACTGCCAGGAACTGCCAAATACAGCCCCTGCTGTCTTTCTGAGTCTGAGGGAATGGAAGCTCAGGCTGGCTCCTTCTCTCTGGGCTCAGTGTGCGTGCGGCGCTCGCCAGCCCCTTCTAATTGCAGAAGTCCTCTTGCCCTCCCTGCAGGAGCCGCTCCCCTTCCCAGCTAAACCCAGTGGCCTTGGATCTTCATTTCTGCCTCACAAGGCCTCCTCTTGGGTTTAAAACCATAGCTTCCACTTTGCTCACAGTAAGCCCTCCTGACAACAGAGGAGGGTATTACCACGTGTTAGATTCCAAGGAGGGACAAACTGTTCCTATAACAACGGAAACATTCCAGACTGTGGGGAGAAGAGCAGATTTTGTGGAAGGCATTGCTATTTTGTGCATGTTTGAGAGAGACCCCACGCTACGTGGGGTCAAAGACTCGACGATCGCGCTGGTGAGCCGGGAGAGGTTTTCCTCAAGGGAAAGCCCCCACACGCGCACAAACCGAATCAGCACTAGTGGAAATTTAAGAACAAAATAGCTAACTCGCTTTATGTTTGAATAAACATCACAATTGGAATACATTTTAAAACTTGTATTAATTTTTTTGATGAGAAAATTGCTTGATGTCTTAATGTTATTGTCACATTATTCATTTCCTTTATTTAACCTATTATTCTCAGAGTTTGGTGGCATTTTGATAATTGCTTATCATTCCTAGAGGATCTCCTGTTGGAACTATTCATTTTAAATGTATCTCAAAAAAAGATACAAAATCATTTTTTAAGCATATTTTCTCCCCTCTTTTTGCCTGTCTTTTTTTTTTTCAACCTTCTAAAAGTGGCCAATTGAGCCTCCCAATAGAAATCAAATGCATCTCTGAACATCTAAATTTACTTTACACGGACTCTGAAGAAGGAATGTCTCCATAACCCTTACAGAAGCAATATTCCACCGCTTTTTTTTTTTTTGATTCCTTAAAAGTGCTTATCAAGATGAATGAGAACAGTGGTGTGTAATTTCAAAGATGAAATTGCTTTTCTCTCCAGCTTTCCCTCAGCGTTTCAAGGTCACCTGTAAAAGGCAAGTAAGCCTATAGTGCGGGCCTTCTCCTGGGTCTGTGTTGGGGGCGCAGCGCATGCCTTTAGATGTTCTGTTTTATTTTTCCTCTCCAAAGAGGGTGTGAAATTCCGACTCATTCACACATTGTTGGGTGAGCTGAAGTGTTAAGAAGAGTAAATAACACCCCTGTCCTCCGTCTGCCACACTGTTTTCATGGCACCTCTACTCAGCTATGCTCTGAAACCCAGGGAAGCCTGCGCGCGCATCCCAGCGCCGAGTCTCCTGGAACGAGTGCTGTCATACAGATGGGTAACGCTAAACGGGGCACAAAATCACACCAGAACTCTGCCTTGTTTGATTTCATATTTAACAAAATATCAAAACAACGTGTTCTGCTTTCTTCTCTCCAATCGCCTGAAGTTCACCAACACTTAAAGCTTTAATCTGAGGGTTTACATTTGACAACCCACTGATGCCCACATTTTCTCAAGCATCCAAGATGGCTAACAGCTCGGGAATTGCCAAGACATCCTGTTCCTTTGTAGAAAAAGACGCCTTGGTGATCACTATACTGGGGAGATGTGTAACTCAAACCTTGACTTTCTGAGATTAAAATGGTTACCGTATTCTCACAGGTAACCCGGCCTTATAAAATGTTAAAGCTCTCTAAAATGTTTAAAAATGTGCTATCTGTTGAATAATAATTTTATAAAAACCAGGAGAATGATAGCTCAGAGTGACAATATTTTGCTTACTTCTATAAAACCCCTGTGTTTTATAGGCCTAGGTCAAAGTAGCAAACCTTATGAAAGTATAGAGGAAAATCATCAACAACGAGTGGATTGAAATTAAAACACTCAGACTCAGAAAGAGACTTTAGGGACATAACAGGGAGCGAAATGCTAGTAGAGGCCCCTGCCTTGTGGCCAGGCTGCGGTAGGGTGGCCCAGTGTACGGAGTTCCCTAAAACTTGGATTCCTGGGCGCTGGAGGTGGCATCAGTCTCACCAAATTGTGTCAAGAGTGAACTGAACGATGGGAGGAACTGCCCAGCAACGCCCACTTGGTAGGAACTGTTCTGTCAGCAGTAGTCAGTATTATGATGAGACCACTTAGGAGAGTGACCTAAGTGTTTCTTTGGTATTAGAACAAGCACCTTAAAGGGAAAGAAACGCCCTAATGCATAGTTTAACATCTGTCTTGGGCCTGGTTTTACATCAACTCTTTCCCAGTTTGAACTGATTCGATGTTTTGGTTCCGGTCCCCATTCCCCAAACTTTCGATAAATGTTGGGATATCGTGACAAAATGTCATTTAGCACAAAGCCCAAAGAGGAGAAGCACATCGAAACACAGCCTCGGACATGGGAAGCGCGTGGCTCTCTGTCAATGCCCCGCTGTCCCCTGGGAGGCTCCAGCAGCGGCTTGCCCTGTTCCATGCCCCTAAGTCTAGCAAATGGCCTCCAGGAAGGCCATGACGATTTTACCAGAATCTTGCCTGTGGGTAAATTTTTGGAGCAAGGTAGTCAAGACCTGTGTTTCAGCGATTATCTTTTTAAGAAGTTAATGACACTTTAAATGGCAACATGCTTTCACCTATAATCATAGTTACCCCTTAAGGAAGCTTATCAGACTTACCATCCCCTCAAGCTGTCACCGCTGTCCCTAAGGTAAACAGGATGACGATAATGGTAATAACAGTAACAATAAGAGGAACTATTATTATGATGACTCCTACTACTATTGTTTTATTGATAAGAAAAACTGAAGAACAGAGAGGTTAAGTAACTTGTTCAGAACAAAAGCTTACCATGTGAGCAAGGGCCTGTGAGGCAGGGCGTATGCCTTGCACATTCGCCCAGAAGCCTTTCAAGGATCCCAGGATCTCTGCCCTGAAATTTGGGACCCCTGAAGCCTCTACTCCATGAGGCTAATTTTTATTTTCAAAAGACTATGATGTTATTTAAATGAACCTGAGTATAACTGCGAACAAATTTACAATCTAGAAATGCTATAGTAAAAAGAATACCAATTTAAAAGAGGAATCTTACTTGAGGGTAATTGCAAAGCCTGTGAGGTGCGTTGTTGCTTTTCCCAAGTTCGCGATAAAGCTTCTAAGGGCCGTAACCTGTTTTTTAAGAGTAGGTTTCCTCCATGATTCCGTGCACTCAAACTCCTATTTCAAGTTTACTAGCGTTCGAAGCGAGTTTCCCTTCTGCTACTCACCAGTGGCTTGGAGCCCATTTTCCACCTTGTGCACCAAAGAAGATTTGTTGTTGTGAAGCGGTGAGTGTGTGAGCCCACGTGGCTGAAATCAGGATCCACGCAGAACCCCTCTCAGAAGCCCTTCTCGCCGGTGGCTACTTCTCACACACGCCTCATAACGGACGTTATTGACGTTATTGACACATGGTTTCTTCTCATCGAAATCAGTCAGAGTAATTCAGAAACTACTCAATCAGTTTTTGTTGGTGGTGCTTCAAATCTCTTTCAGTTACCTGCTTGTCTCTTAACTTTGGTTGAGTTGTTTATACCATACACAAGTATTGTGTGTTTATTTTTTCAGAGGAGGAGATAATTCTGCGTTTTTACCAGATTATCCACCCCTATTCTAAGAGCATGTTTTTGAAATTATTCCAACAAATATTCATTGAGCTATAATATGTGCCTGACTCGTAATTTTTATTCTTGTTCTTTTTAGAACATAGACTATAACATTTTAGAATAGAATATATAAAACTCGTGTGTTTTCATTTGGAACTAGTTTTCCATGTAAGGGATGAGGAGCTTTGTAAGTTTCTTTCTTTTTTAAATACTTGTCAGTTGAATGCACATCATTCAGTGAATGTTCGGCTCTTCCTCGGAGTTGAAAGGCCGTCTCTGTCAAATATTAAAGCTGCATATAAAACTGGATCTATTTTTAGACTCTCAGTTCTGTTCCTTTAATCTCACCCATCCATCGCTACGCCCATACTATCCCATCACATTTTGATTATTTATCTTAAAAGTGCTTTTTATTATCTGGGAAGTCATGTGGTGGTCTTTGCACTTCCTTTTGTAATTCTCAACCTTAATTGTCCATATTTTTTTCTGGATTAGCTTTAGAATTATTTCTGTTGCATTCTTAAAATTCCGGTGGAATTCTTTTAGGGCACCATAACATGTGTGAATCAGCTTGGGAAGACTTGCTATCTTCATGAAATGTAACCGTCGTGTCCAAGAAGCAAGCATGTTTTTCAATATACACATCATATGTTTATGTGTGTAACATGACTTTAAATTCTATTTTAGCAAAATAAAGCACAATAAACATGATATATAAATGTGTTTACCACCAATAGAAAAGTAAGGTCATCCAGGTTCAGCCCAGACATGAGCCTCTCTGCACCTCCTGGAACATTAAGCTGTAAAATCGAACAAAGGACTCAGAGACTCCCTTCCTTTCTCTTAAGACTATTCTATTTTAATCCATCATTTACAAATTAGTGGAATGAATTGCCACATTTTCTGATCTTGAGAATTTGGAGCCCTGAAACCTCTTGGGAAGCATAGAGTTTAATCTACCTGTTGCCTGCTGGTTACAGTGGTGTTTGTTTTCATTTGGTGGAAAATAGTCTTTCTTGCTTCAAGGGCTGCCCTTGCTCACTGACGTTCCTTTATCCTCTTGTCTCCTAACATCATCATCGTGTAGCTTTGATGATATCATGTCTCAGTCTTTACCTTTTATACAAAAGATCCCTAATATGTTTAGCTTGGACTCATGTACAAACGTACCATTTTGATTCTCCTATGGACCAGCAGCTCTATGTCCTAGGTGGTGCCATTGTCTGCCATTTAAAAAGGAAGACTTGAAGCAGTTAAATGACCCAGGTCCCTTTCCACACTATCTGCAACAGAGCCTGGAAGCAAACCCAGGTGGTGGGCCCGGAAGCCCCCCATGTAACTTCTCCCCACAAGGTCTATAGTATTTCCTTTTCTGCCCACTGACAAGAGAGCCCACTAAGCTTGAGCATCACGCATGGAAGGTGGGGTGTCTCTGGATCCCTGCGTAGAACACAGCTGCTACCAGGCAGGATTGCCTTTTTGGACTTGAATTGAAAGAGAAATATTGCTTTTATTGTGTTTAGCCCATTTTACACTTTGGGCTCATTACATCATGTAGTATTAGTAATTCACTTAACAAGTCCTGTTAAATATGTTTAAAAAATACATCCTTGCTGCATGTTTAAATAAATTTCAAATAATTGGGAAACTAATAGAGAGGATAAAGTTAGGAAATGGGGTGGACCAAGAATGAGGCTGATTCTCAATGTGCAGAACATGAAAGCCCTTCCTCTGTCTCAGGGGACAAGTTTATTCTAGGGCAGAAGCTAGAAAAAAGGAAAAGAAACAGGATACAGGATGCATGACTGGGGAGAAACACAAGTGTTGGTAATGCCAATAACGGTGTGATTTCTGCCATTCAGACCGAAGCATTTATCCACGTGGGGGAGCAATTAAGAATCCACCTGCAATTAAAATATCGATGTAGATGTCCATGTCCATGTAAATGACATGTGGATGTACATGTAGATAATATGTACATGTAGATGTGTGTGTGACATGTGGATGCACATGTACATATAGATGATATGCAGACATGCGTGTAGATGATATGTAGATGCATGTGTGTAAATATGTAGATGTTCATGTGGATGATATGTAGATGTGTGCATAGATGACATGTAGACGTACATGACATGTAGACGTATGTGTAGATGACATGTAGACATACGTGTAGATGACATGTAGACGTACATGTAGATGTTATGTAGATATGTGCGTAGATGACATGCAGATGTACATGACATGTAGATGTACGTGTAGATGACATGTAGACGTACATGTAGATGACATGTAGATGACATGTAGACGTGTGCATAGATGACATGCAGGTGGACGTGTAGCTGGTGTGCAGATGTGTGTAGATGACACGTCGATGCACATGTAGACATGTGTGTAGATGGTACACAGATGCAGACGTGCATAGAGATGTGGGTGTAGGTACACATGACATTGACAGAGACCAGGCATCGGTGGCATAGGTGTGATTTAAACACAGGCCTAGACTTAGGTAGAGGCTATGAATACTTTTCTCTCTCACTCACTTGTCCACCTCCAGCAGTTTGTGGACCGTTCTATCAGTGACTCATTTGGAGTACTCCATGACCTCTTCTGGCTCCTTCACTCTTCTGGCTTCTCAGCTGCCTTTGATATAGTCAGCCATTCCTTTCTTCTTCAAACATATTCTTCCTTTTTCTCTGTGCCTGTCTCGTGCCCCAGATTAGGGCGACCTGGGCAGCCACTCCCCCGAGTTCCTGCTGCTTTGATTCCTGCTGTCCTGCGAATGCCTATGTCCCTCAGGCCCTGCCCTGGGTGGCTTCTGTTTTCCACGCCCACTCTGAGTGTGCCCACCCACCTCTGCGGCTTCAACTATGTTTCTCTAAGGCTTTATCACCAACCTCTGTCCCTACCCCAGGCCGTTCCCATACAGTCCCTACCCTGCGCTGTCTCCATGGATGCCTGCCTGGCCTGACACGTCCCATGTCCAGAACCAAAGCTGTCCCCTTCTCCAAATCTCACCACCGGGGCTTCCCTGCAGTGCCCTGCCTGACACGGGCAGCTGTCCAAGCCAGAGATGTACGAGTCATCTGTTTCTCTGTTCTCTCCCCTTTCTGCAGATTCCTGGCACTCCCCACTCATCTCCATCACAACCCGGTGGTGATGCGTGTTAACGAGACTTGCGGTGGTCTTTTCTCAATTGTTGCATTGCACATTGAAACCAATATAATGCTGTATGTCAGCTGTATCTCTATAAAATGAAAGTGTGAGTCAAGGATTTCAAGGTTGTTTTTTTTTAAGATTTATTTATTTATTTGAGAGAGAGAGAGTGAGCGTATGAGCAGGAGGAGGGGCAGAGGGAGAGGGAGAGAGAATCTCATGCAGATTCCCTGCTGAGCAGGGAGCCTGATATGGGGCTCGATCCCACAACCCTGAGATCATGACCTCAGCCGAAATCAAGAGTTGGACACTCAACCCACTGAGCCAGCCAGGTGCCCCAAGGATTTCAGTTTTCAACTTCCTAGAATTTGAGAAATTTTGTATTCAAAAACTTTTTCTGAGCATTCTATTAGGGGTCAAGCTTCATCCTACTAAGAGATGACTGGAAAATTTTGGCAAAAGAAGAGATAATGAGAATTAATTATAAATCTAATATTAAAACACACATGATAATAAGCATTGAAGAACATTATCTAACAAGGTAGAAATACAACTCAAAATGGGAGTGAGAGAAATGTAAAGCAAGTTTAATGGTTACTGCATAGGCTGTAGGTGTGAGTGAAAGACATCAGTGAAACTAGCAAACTGAAAGTTTCTACAGGTGTAGGTGGTAAGGAAACAGGGACTGGGAGCTGCGAGCTGTAGTTATTGCAGGACAGACAACCTCCTCTGCCCACGTTGAGGGCTTCCCCTGAGGCTCCGCAAGCTCAGCCTTGTGGTATCTTCTAAATATTTAAAAAAAGGGGTGTCTGGCTGGCTCAGTCAGTGGAGTGTACAACTCTTGATCTCAGGATTTTAAGTTCGAACCCCATGTTGGGTGTGGAGATGACTTCAAAATAAAACATTTAAAAATCTTATTTTAAAAAAACACTAGAAAAGAAAGAAGATCATGTAAAAATAGGGTCCCAGTCAACCCAGGGAATAGTTATTTTATGAGATTTTGCAAATGTGTGAACATTTAAGAGTATTTTTTGTTCAGGGATAGCCATGAAGATGCACATTATATATTAAAGTAGAAATACATAGCTCCATAAGATTATGAAACAGAACAATGTAAAACACCTCATTTATGAATTTTTAATTCTCATGAACAAGAATTCAAGCTTCATGAGTTGGCACTTCTATTATAGATTTATAGTATAATTTACTGTTAATCCTTAAATTTTAGAATTTTAAAAATTTAATGATTATCTTGGTTGATTGTCATTCTATTTAGATTTTTAAAAATCAAATAAGATGCTCAGATAAGTTCAATGATCTACTTCAGTCTGAATATTTATATAAAAGTAACCAGAACACTTTTCTCACTATACACACCCACACCTACACCCACACCCACACACACCCCTTAGTTATCTATGTAAATGTGTTTTGTGTTTGGGCATAGTCATAGAAACACATGAACTAAAATTGCTCTGTTGTTAATAACAAAATATAAAACACATAACTCATTGGAGAAAATTTTAAGATTATAGAACAGTTTTGCAAAAAAAAAATTTACCCATAATTCTATTATCTAGAGGAAACTCCTGTAACTATTTTGGGATTTTTTATGCCAGCCTTTTATTTTGAATATCTTATTATAACTACTATTTTTGCGATTCGAATCCCGACTTTCACTTAATATTATAGTAAACATTTCCCAGTATATTACATACTATGTGTAACCCTAATCTTGAAGGTTATATACTATTCCATCACGTGAACACCTGGTTATTTTCATTAACAAACTCTGTATCATTTTAAATGTGCATCAACACTCATGGGAGTTATTGTTACTATTATATTTAACTTCCTTGGGATCAATTTATGAAGTGGAAGCATGAGATCAAAGTTCCTAAACATTTTTGAGTTTTTGTGTCCAGATGTCCAATGACTTCCTTACATAATTGTACCAATTAATATGAGCAGGTCTCAGTGGACCCTTAAGTCAAGCCTTCAATGGAAAATATTTCACGTGTTCTGAATTTTTTGTTTGTTTGTTTGTTTGGCAAAATAAAACACAGGTTAACTATCACCCATGCCCTACGTCGTGGTTATTGCCTAGTTTTTGTTTTGTTGGGTTTTGTTTAATCAGTCTTAGTAAATAATTTCAGATATTTTGAAAAGAATTTATAATCCAAAACAGGAGCTTCTGATTACCTGGGGGTGGGGCGACAGGCCCTGAGGCCTCTCCTCTCCCTCTTCTTTCCTAATATAAAAGAAACACTGATTTTTATTGAGACAAGTTTTGGAATACTCAGACACATATGGTTTCATATTGATGATAAAACCTGCTTAGGTCCAGCTACCAACCAGTTTTTTGTACTTTCTATTTTCAGAGATATCCAAATTCAAGATTCAGTATTCAAGAAATTATTTATAATTTTCTCTCTCCCCCTCTCTCTGTCTCTCTCTCTTTTTCTAAGGTGAGAATGTTGAGCATCTTCAGAACTGAAGTATCATAATATTACCCTGCCACCTAGGGGTATTGCCAAAGAAATTTACACAGGCACAGTAAAGAGAGGCATAGTATGTTGGCCAAGATGTAACAATTCTGTTACTATTATAAATAATTTAGTCACTAAATTCCATCACTAAGACAAATAGCATTCACCTGTATGGTTTTATGTTTCATCTCTTCCAAAATAATCTCTTACTAAAACCATATGAAAATAGCAAAATGGAAATGAATGAGATCCCCCTATGTCTGCCATAGTTTTCCAGGACAGCAGAAATGTAAATGTTAACACAATCAGGACTGCACATCGATCTGTTATAGGCCCATAAACTCCACGCCCTTTATTTATTATTCCCCACTGATGACAGTGCTGTGTGCTTGGGAGACAAGTCTCTATTTGGGGACATGGCCAATTGTCCGGGGCAGTGGAGGCGGGCTGTGGACCTAGATCAGAGCGTAAACATACGGTCCGACAGACCAACTCCTTCATACCAGTGAAGGCAATGAAAATCCATCATCCAAACTGTTGACTTCCTATGGCCGTCCTTCGACGATGCCTAACAAGCTTTTCTAGTCCCCTGAAAATAAGCTTTTCTTGATGACATGTACTGAAGTGAGAAATCTAAATATTCAAACTTAATAGCAGTATCTGCCTACTCTGTGGAGAGGGGACTTCGACTCCGAGGGACCCAAGAACTGACACGCATTTGGGGAGATAGTGCGCGAACGCCCAGGCCAAATAGCGGAGTTCTCTAAGAAGCACACTTTGCCACTATTTAAATTCAATGGAGCGTGTAAACCGAACTTCATCTTGAAAATGCAGACTTCCTGAGTTACAGCAAGGTCTCCCTGCTCTGTACATGGAGGCATCGAGGAGAAGCACTGCAGAGGGACCCCTACTGCCATCTGTCGCTCGTGTGGCGTCTCCCCTCTGCGCCGAAGGGTCAAGGAAATGCCCAGACACAGAGCATCTCCTCCAGATAGGCCAATAGATCAGTCCAATCCTCGGTATCGTGAAGGAATGAATGAGCAAGAGGAAGGGAAACAGAGTCTGCACGTCATGTGGTAGCCTCGTCATTCTTAGTGAGGCTATTTGTCCCAAGGAATGGTGACTTGTTCCCTGGCCTCAAACCCTTGTAATGAATCCTAGAAATAATATCAGTCCAGAGGGAGACTTCCCTCCTTAATATTAGGAGAATCCACCCCCCATACCTGTTTTCTTCTATTTCCCTTTTTCGAGGCAGGGAGAGGGAACTGAAAGATGTAGGTGGCCGGGGTTCTGCTTAGCTTGGGGCTTTTCTTCACTGTGACAGGCCTTTGTTCCTGCACAGAGAGAGCTCTAATTACACCCTCTCCAAGTCAAGGCTCCATGTCCGGGCCATGCAAATGCCAGGCGCCTTTTCTCTCCTCATTATGACCTGTCTCTTCCCAGACGCATCACTTTCTCCAAGGGTGGAGGCTCTTCCTTTTGAGTTAAACACACACTTCCTTCATCTCCACCTTCTGCGTACCAGTTTTGCTCCAAATCTCGCTCCTGTTCAGAGGTCTGAGAAAAATGCTATTTTGGATCGTTGGCCAGATGTGTCAGTGTTTGAATTTGGAAACCAGGGACAACGGCATCAGATTGCTCCCTTGTCCCCTCCTGCGGGCTGTGGTTCCAAGCTTATCTCCCTCCGAGTGTGGCTAGGAATGCCACCCCTGTATGACCACCACATGGCCACCTTGGGCAGCGTAAAGACGTCATTTAAAATGCAGTCTGTGCGCTCCAGGATTCCCAAACCCATCTGAAAGAGGCTCAGAGTAGCTGAGCCCTGGTCCATTTGCATTTGTATAGGGGTCTGATTTGTGCTTTTTAATTAGGAAGTTATTCAAATAACCTTTAAATGCAAACATACACCATAACTAGAGGAGGTCTTAGTAGAATGGTAATGGTTGGGCTAGCTAGGAAAAACTACTGAAAGGAGCTCCATAATATTTTGGTGTAATAGAGGGATCTTTACAAGCTCATCTCAATTTCGTAGTTTCTACTATTATTGTTGGCAGTGACTTTATTCCAAAGGATTGCTCTTCCAAGTTTAAAAATCAAGTCAATACTTGATGGAGAAACATGAATGGGAATTCTTTGGGTTTTATTTAAATTTCTTAGTGCAGTTTTAAAATTCAACACCAAAAAGAACTGACATAAATTTGAAAATTTTTGTTTCGTGCAATAGTATCTTATCTGGTAAACAAAACATTCTTAGTAAGAAATGGTCACTAATTTTACAGAGATAAAATATTCAAATTATATAACATGAATAGAAGTTATTAACTCTGCCATAATTTGATATTTGCTGGAAAAAATTTCCTCTTCTCAGCATCCAATTAGACAACAGATAATTTAGTACATATTTCATAAACAGTATTTAAATTACTTATGAAAATCAGGTACCTACATATGTCTTGAATATACATGAAGACAATCAGGTTTTTGAGTAAATAACATTGTGCTACAAATTGTCAAGTTATGCCATCACATGTATAACATGTATTATTTAATATACTCAACACCTTTTCTAATACAATGTAGTGAAAACACTGATGTTAATTAGGCTGCTCTTGACTTGGCAGACTATTTTTTTTGACTTGTGCTTGAACAATTATATTATTCCTTTTCATTAGGAATCATATCTCTAAAATATTCCTAAGTGATAAAATCAAATAATCTTCATATTACTGTTATACTTAATTTCCATATGTCATTAAATAAATTACCATTGTTGAATTTAAGCATTTTCATTAACAGTCAACTCTATCCCCTACTTGAACTATCCTAATTAATTTTTCAGCTTTGTTGTGAGATACTAAGATCACCTCATACGTTACAAGTAAAAGGCACAGGGAGAACAGTTAGGTCCCTAAATTCTTCAAATAGCTGTTAGAGATTGTTCCTCATTGATAGTCCCCGATTACCTTTATAGTTCTTACACTGTTACATTTAATTGATAACATTATATATTTTACATAAAGTGATTGCTCAAACCAAAGATTTTCAGATACATAGATGTATAATGGTAATGTTTCCAATGGTTTGATTTTGAACATTTGTCTGTTTCATAAAGTCACAACTGGGTATTATTTATGAATGACAGGAAAGCGTTCACCATTTTCCTGTTTGCAAATGTCAGATTTTGGGGGCATCGTTGCCAAATTCACGGGTGCTACGAGGAACAAGCTGCAGAACCAGGCTCTGGCGGACACACAAGTTACTCCCAGCCCCGGTGCTGGTGCAGCCCCTGGAGCTCTGAGTGACTGGCCCCTGGACACAAGTCCTGAGCTGCCCCCATGCCGTGAACCTACTCGGAGCATTTTTCAAAACAAATGCTTTTATTGGCCTCTTTGCTTTCTTTCACATCAGGTAAATCAGATTTTCTTCATAAAAATCTGTTTTAAAAACAATTAGAGTCATTTTAGCCATTTTTAAAAAGTAACATGAGTATAACAGAAATCGATTACTTTGTTACTATTGTTAAAATCTAGACTAGCTGCCACTTGAAAATTTTGACTGCCTCACTGAATCCCTGAATGAAAAAAACTTTCCCCAAAATGTAAAATACAGCAAAGTGATCCCTTTTTGGATCATTTCAATCTTAAAATTTTGTGGGTTTTTTTCCCCTCCAGAAAGCATATTAATGGATTAAGTGAGAGTTAGTGAAAGTAAAGAGCATATTTGTCAGTAAATTCTGGGGCTGTAAGAGGTGAATAATTATGCTCATTGCCAATTCAAAAGAAAGAAGAGGAAGTGGGCAACAGCAGCAGCAAGAAATAGCTGCTAAACCAGGTAGACCTGGGATTAATTTATTTAATTCTCACGACGAACCTCTGCAACATGCCGAAACTGAAACAGAGAGGCTGAGCAACTTGGCCAAGGTCACACAGTGATCAAGCTATGGGACCTACAGAGGAAACTCAGACATTATAGCTGCTGTAACCGGATCTGAACCACTGACCCCTGGCATGTCCTGACTCCTCAGAGTGGCTATGGGCTGGCCACCTCCCCAGGGTTATGCTAAGTGCTCTTGTGTGTAAATCAGGGATTACAATACCAGGCTACTGCAGGAATTAAATGAGGCAATTGTTTATTGTCAAATTCCTTGGCAGGTTTGCAGGAAGGGGCAGGAACCGTGCGTGGGTGCACACGTGTGTATACGTTGCTCCTGTGTCCCTGGTCCTAGAACTGTATGTTCCAATGAGTAGAAGTTCCATAATTATAGGGAGAACAAATACATGTATGTAAGATGTATGTATGTAAGTGAATGTTAAAAATGTTTTTAAAAGTGTTCTTGGAAATTAATTTTAATCCTTTTTTACTTTACCTCATATAGTACGGCTTTTACTACTATTACTTGTAAACTGATTGTACCCTCTTCCCCCATCTATTTAGTTCAGGGACTATGACTTGCGAGTTTTTATACTCACACATAGTGGGCACAAAATAAATATTGGCCGAATACAATTAAGTTTACTTTTACTCCAGGACACTGTTATTCTTGTCAGTTTGGAAGTGCGCAAAGAAGGGAAGACTTGCTTTGCAGGCTTGATATTAATAAGAATTCTGGCCTATGCGTTAGGTTCGATTATATTCATGTTCAAACTGCGTTTTTACCAAGTGCTGTATACATGGGGGAGGAACAGGCAAACCCAGCTGGAGTCCCTGGCTGGTGCTGGCCTGGGTCCCACGGGCAGGAGAAGAGAGGGGAGCTGTTGTAGAGGGGCCGTGGCTGAATCCTCAGGCTCGCACCACGTGGGGGGGGGCACAGTTTAGAAAGAAGGGAAAAACAGAAAGAAAAGAAAGAAAGAAAGAAAGAAAGCAAGAAGGAAAGAAAGAAAGAAAAAAGAAGGGATACATACACAAAAAGAAAATAGTAAAAAGCAGAAGAAAAAAAGAAGAAAGAAGGGATAAACTGTGAAGGACAATTTATGACTTCAGGGACGAAAGAGACATCCGAAGCAAACGTAGATGACAGAACTGGGAAAATCATCCATTAAGAGTTTCAGGATCATCGACTAACCCGCTCTGCAATTGGAGCGCAGGGAACAGGTGTACAATGTCTTCCTTTCTCCCCGCAGTTTTCTTGGACGCATTAGTGCACAGATTAAAATCTTCCATGCTCGCTTTCGCCGTGTCAGTGCTTAAGGACATAAACACAAGGAAACAGCATCTTGTCCTGGGGTGTCAAAGGCTGCTCTTAACTAGATAAAGCCGGTTCCAGACCTTATTAGTCCAGTCTTGTCTCTTGGCGAGCCTCCTCCCTCAGCGTGAGAACACCTGACCTCCCCTCCTCTCTCTTTGATTTCCAGGCCAAGCAGGTTCGTGTGTAAGCCCTCCGGCAGGAAGCTGCAGTGGAGGCCTCTCTCCACTGAGAGTTCAAACAAGACAGGCCCTTAAATTGATCCATTGGCATGGGTGCATGGACGCACACACTCGTGGGCGTGGGTGTGGGGTGGGTGCTGTGAATCTCCGTGTGGTGTTCCCGTGTCGTGAGGTTGTGAGTCCCCGGTGTCTATCACCCCAATGGATCCAGAGTCTGTGTGCCTCATTATCAAAATGATGCTGGCAAACTCAGAAGCACCTAGAAGAGAAGCAAAAATGATAAAGCAGCTGAGAGGACTGATTTATGAGGAAGGATGAAGAGAATCACAGATAGTAGTGAGCTGTATTTTGTCTTTCTTATGGAGCACTTTGGGGGAATTCTAAACAGGAAGTGTTGGCAGAAGAACTCAGAGGAAACCTATTTGGAAAACAATAAAAGTGCAAAGACTGGGGAGAAACTGAAAAGAGGGAAATTAAGCAAAGCATCATTTGGGGAGCTGAAAGAGGGAGACGCTTTGTTTGGCACCATGATTCAGAAAATCACACGTAGCTGAAAGAATTTACATTAAAATGAGCGAACACCAAATATGGACACTGCAAACGGGTTATGTAATGCTGGCACGTTTTGGGACGTAAATTATGCGAGGAGTTAAAATCTTCGCACGTTAAATCTGAGAGGAGCTTTCAGCAGACAGGCCAGGAGGGGAGTGAGGCGCCCGCGCCCGGGAGGGACAGTCAGCAGCATTTCCCTTTTCCATACACTTGGCTCCATACTTTATTCCAGAGGATAACTATTTGTCGTTCTGACCCCTGGGAATAAAGTCCATATCAGTCAGGGCTGGAGATCTGCCGGCATCAGGGAACAAAGAAAAACCCTATTTACCTATGAAGTGAAATGCATGCGAGCGAAGTGTTCATATTAAACGAAAAGTTTATGATGCTTTGCAACAATGTATTATGATTTTCCTGCAAACAACTGTGCCTTCACCATCTTCCCAGAACCCTTCCTAGGAGCTGAGCTGGGTGCACACTCTTCTTTTTCTTCCCCCTGACAAGTCCTCACTGCTTTTAATGGAGACTCAGGCAGTGACCGGTTTCCTAACAGCAAATGAGAAAATGTTTGTGTACTGATCCTGCACCAACATGGAGCAATCGATTTCCAGTTAAATGCCCCAAAGGTGGTTATCGTTACATTAGATTTCAGGTGTTTTATAGTAAAAATGCGTGATTAGCGGCGTGCAAAAGCATGTCTCGGGGGCTGTCACATTTTCTAAGACAAGAATACAGAGCATGTTGGAGGCTGTGTTATAACTCGGAGACTGGAGACAGGCCTAATTTTCAGAAATTCATGATATTTTGACTCACCTAATAAAATTGAAAACGACTACTATTAATGCAAAATATCAGAGAGTGATAAAGACGACGTGGGAAAGTGTATTTTGTTCTTGCGGCTATAAGCACTATCAGTGCACTTCTTTCAGTCCCCCCCCCCCAGGGGTAATAATTAAATGTTTGATTTAGAAGAAATACAATGAATATGAGGTCCTTCCAATTATATCAAGTGTCCTCTTCGTACGATAAACTCATATTTCTTTAAGTAACTCATTCCAGAGCACTCCTTTTCACCAGAAGCCAAACTAAAATCTCATACTTTGAAATGTTTTTCAGAAGCTAGTTTCCTAGGAGCCTTTTCTTCCCCGGAAGTGTGGCTGAGCTGGCTGGGGGACAGGCTCAGAGCCCATGAAACACACCCGCTCCCACTATCCTTAGAAGTGGATTATAAGGTTTCAGAGCAATTGCTTTACTTGGATAATGGTGTTTTTCTATTTCTTTCCCCCCCTATTTAATATTACAAAAGCGATTACAAATATCTGCTCTGCTTTTCCATTTACTTAACTGGGATTTCCTTACTATTCCTTCAGAAGTCAAGTGGGGAACGTCCCTTCTCTCTGCCCATTCCAGAATGTTCTCCCTTCCTTGCTGATCATGGGCTCCTGCTTCCCCCTGTCCACCCACAGTACTCATCACTTGGTGTTTTCCTCACCGGCCTATAAGTCACCCTTAGTGAGCATAAGGCCATTACCAAAATAGTGAATTTGGAAGGTGAGCCAAGTATTCGTCTTCCATTCACAAAGTACAAAGAGTACCAACTTTATTTTTTCTTGACCAAAGAACAATAAAAAGAAATATTTGAGAATCTCTTCCAAACAGGATTCTAAAAAAAAAAAAAAAAAAAAAAATCAAAAAAACCAAAGAGCATCTTCCATCAGAGGGCTCTGACTTTGCTGGTAGCAGACCTGCCGTTAAGGAGCAATCAGACAATGAGGCAGGAACTGAGCACGGGGAGTGACCCCAGGGCTGGTGGAAGAAGGAGAAGAGCTTGGGAGGCCCGCGGCTGGTGGAGGCTGGCTTCTGGGCCGCCGGGGTTCCGTGCTCATCTGTGGGGCACATTTCGACGGACAACACACTGCACCATGTCTCAGTACGGACGGCCATAGTTCCTCATTGCGACAGGGCCAGCGAGCCTGTCCCTGGAGGTCGGCCACCTTGCTGAGAAAGAGATTGCCAGCGCGTTGGGGATTTGTTTCTAGCACTTTGCGGCTCGGCTCTGAGGCAGAGCAGAGGCTGTAACTCGAGCAGCCCCAGGAGCAGAAGCGAGCAGAGCACGACAGGCCTGTTAGACCCGAGGCGCCCCGTACCCACGCAGCTTTGGGAACGACGCTCGATGTCGAAGGAAGGCGAGCCGCGTCGGCTCCCAGCGCATCTGTTCTCGCCCTGGCCGCTGCACCTGCCGGAGCAGGGCTCGTCTCCCACAGGGGCTGTGCGCCGGCCCCGTGAGCTCTGAGTCCGGCCGGAGAAGGGCCTGGAGAGGGAAACCCGGGCCGCAGTCTGCACAAAGGCCTGCTCTCCCAGCTCTGGCTCCGGGAGGAAGGTGCCGAGCAGCCCCCGCAGAGCCAGGCAGCAGCAGGTGGCAGCATTGTCAAAGGCCTGGCGGCCGGCGGGCCGGCGGGCGGGGACACTTGGCGTCCTGCAGGAAGTTTTGCATGTGGAGAGGACTCCGACCTTTCAAGAATTTACTGTCACCTCCTGACTGCTCCGTTGTTTGCCTGTGACTGCCTCTAGTGGTTCGTCACCAGGCACTTGGAGTTGACTTATCGGAACTGTTCCTTCCACTCACTGTTTTCCTGCATGACACCAACCCGAATTCCTTCACCTGGGATTTACCAGACAGCGGTCTTGCGACCCAGAGACAGCGCCAACCTCTCTCATGCTAAAGAAAGACAAAACCCAACCAGAAACCAGTGGCGGAGGGGGACTGAATGGAGGGGGGCATCGGCGTAGGAATACAATTTTACGTGAATGTTGAAGTTGGGGTGCCCCTGGGTGTGTGAGAATGGTTTTCTCCCTGCTGTTTTCGAAGTGGTGATTGAGATGAAGGACAGTTGGCTCCTCTTTCTCCTCTGAGTCTGGACAGATGAGTCGGATGTCACACAATGAGGGGAAGCACAGCCACGACCCAGCACGCTCAAGCCAAGCAGTTTCCTCAAGGAAGAGGAGAGGGCATTCTCCTCTCCCCAGACGCCCCCGCCGCCGTGGCCGTGGGGCAGGAGGAGCAAACAGACGAAATCAGAGCGCGGCCGCGTGCACACAGCAGGTTCGCACTCACCTGTCGGTAGCAAGGAACGCGGACCCTCGTGGCGCAGGGGGCAGGCCGGCTTAGCCTTCGATTTTCCACTGCGCTCGTGACATAAAATGCTATTTTTTCCCCTCTCGTTGCTTTTGTTCCCAGGGCTAATGCGCACACAGGACATCTCCAGTCCCGATTAAACATCTTACTCTGGGGGCGCCTGGGTGGCTCAGTCCTTAAGCGTCTGCCTTCGGCTCAGGGCGTGATCCCGGCATTATGGGATCGAGCCCCACCTCAGTCTCCTCTGCTGGGAGCCTGCTTCTTCCTCTCCCACTCCCCCTGCTTGTGTTCCCTTTCTCGCTGGCTGTCTCTCTCTCTGTCAAATGGATAAATAAAATCTTTAAAAAATAAAATAAAATAAATAAAAAAATAAACATCTTACTCTGTCTCCACAACTCAGCCGGGGGCACACTGTCCCCGCCCCCCCACACCTGCGCGCGGGGGCACATGCCCGTGCCCTTGCCCTCTCCATCCCGGTAGATTAGTAGTGATGCTTACAGATGCTTAATAGAACTCCTTCCCTCAGTAGTGCGCCGAGTTGCCGTGCGGAGGCCCTAAACTGCCGAAAACTGACACCACCGAGTTGTAGACACAAGTTCTGTTGAAAATGATGCAAGAGTGAAGCCCCAGGATTCATTAAATCAGTCAGTTTCTCATTAAACGTGTAGATTGACAGTAGGGACTAACTGTCATTTGTGGCTTCCATAGAGCCCCCTACCCAATGACACACACACACACACACACACACAATCACACACACACTTTATTTTGCACAGCTGATATTATATTTAGAATAAAATAGTGGAATTGTGACTATTTGGTGGCTGGTAGACGCCTGCTCAGTATAAAAGCAGCCGCGCTCTTTCCTCCTTTGTCACCTCTCCGGAAGAAGAAGGGCAAACCCACTCAGGAGGCTAGTCACCAACTTTCCAGTTTACATCAAAATAAGAGATAAAATGGACCCACGCTTCCTAGAATATATTTAAATATTAACCATAAACTCAAGAAACTCAGGGCTTGGGCTTTCCATTTTCTCACCATTTAATTCATGCATTATTTCACTTTAACTACAGCCAATAAATCCTTTATGGGAAATTCCTCCTAATATGACTACGGAGGAAGGGTCAAAAATTAACATCTCTTCATGCTTGGAAAAGTGACTTGATGAAGGAAAGGCACACACTCATTACAAAAATATAATTTTTCCTCAAAGATCTGAGGCCCCTAGGTGACACTGTTTTGCATCTTAACATAAAATATGTAATGCAGAACCTTCTGGAATTAACAGATAGCGCTAGAGTTCTCTGCCCTGGGCAGTTTGCAAAGATGCAAGATAGTCATGACTTGAGGTATGTACAGAAAATATTTCTTCCATAAATGTGGGGTCTCGATCATCAATGAGCAGATATTCTGCAAGACGCTGTCAATATGAAATGTCATCTAGGGGCAGAGATGTTTTCCTGATCTAAAAAAAAAAAAAAAAGAGAGAGAGAGAGAGAGAATCATGTATATGCCTCTATGTACATGTACTTACATATTCAAAACTGTGTGAGAATGATGGAGAAAGCTGTAGGAAGGAGACTTCAAAAAAAGAAATGCAATTTTCTAGAGAAGAACTGGAAGGACGGAGTCATTACTTGGAGATCTTCTACTGAGAATTGTCTTCCAGGAATGTAAGCTCTGTTTTTGTTCCCACCCAATTTATTCACTTCCTTAAATGTACCTCCATTAAAAAAAAAAAAAAAAAAAAAAGTTAGGAGAAGAACACTCCTGACTGTGAGAAGCGTCTTCCTTTTTATGCCTACATTCTAGAAGGAGTATTTCAATTTACAATAATGTGATTTTTAGCTCACAGCCTCACTTCTTCATTCTGTCAGGAGCTCGGATTTCTCTCTTAAGGTAGATTCTCTAAGGCCCCCTGAGCTACGACGAATTTGAAAGCACTTTCTCTGGAAAGCTTTTCCTCGGTCTTTCACAGTGAGAATTTATTTCAGAAGGTGGCTTTGTACCCTTGTATGTAAATACAGACAGACGTGGATATAGATACAGATGGGGAGATACAGGTGCAGGTGCAAAAATGCAGAGCTCAGTGCTCTACGCGTCACCTTCTGACTCGCACGCCTGCCTCTTGTCTTGCTAGACCCCGAGGGCAAGAAGGATTCTCTGCTTTTTGTGCGTCTCTGACTACCCTTGTCAAGCGCTTTAAAAAATAAATTATCAGAAATTTCCGAAAAAATCTTCACCTTTGTCCTTGGAACTGAAAGTATTACTTGAACATTCTTTCTGAGTAGAGCACAAATTACAGTAACATGTGCAATCTTAAATCAACAGTATCTTCATGATCTTGACATTCATAATTCTGCAAGTCAAGCCAGGATTGAAAACAATACCCTCCTTTAATTACATAAAAGGTTTTGAATTCATACTGCATGAAAAAGCCTGGAATATCTAAAAGTGTGTTAGAAAAATGAACTTGGCAAAGATAAAATGATTATTTACAAGGATGTGACTAAATTCTAAACTCCTAAAGAATTCTTAAGCTTCATTTTAAAAGAATATTGGGAAAAGAAGAAGAAGAAGAAAAAAACTATCCACAGAATTTCTCATAGTTTTTTGCCATAAGGGATTTTCTTTGGAATATAATTCACATGCAAAAGCTAAGGTACAAATTACATTTTTTTTTCAGAGCAACATTAAACACTGCAATATTTTTATTTGGCAAAAACATATGAAATGAACATATATGGTTATGTTCACATTTTAAATTAGTGGAAAAAACAGAATGCTCACTGAATAGTGTTGAGAAAACTGAGTTGCCATCTAAAAATTAATTCAACTTCAAAAAATATAAAACAGTTGAAATGTGCAGCATGTATTCTTTGACTGCAATGAATTAAACAAGAAATCAACATCCGTCATCCAGACAATCCAACCCTTCCTCCAAATTTGGAAAATAAACATCACACTTCTGAATAACCTATGATCCAAGGAAGCAATCACATGGAGATTTGGAATATATTTTAAAATGAGTTACGACTAAAACAAATCATATAAAAATTTGTGGGATGTAGGGGCATCTGGGTGGTTCAGTTGGTTAAACATGCGATTCTTGATCTCAGCTCAGGTTTTGATTTCAAGATAATGAGTTCAAGCCCCATATCGGGCTCCACACTGGGTGTGGAACCTACTTAAAAAAAATTTGTGGGATGTAGATAAAGAAGTTCCTTGAGGGAAATTTATAGCACTAAAGTTTAAATTAAACCAAGAAATGTTACAAATCAATTGCTAAAACTTCCACGTTAAGAAATTAGACAGGAGGAAAAATGAAACCTAAATGAATCATAAAAGGGAAAATAAAAAACATAACAGCAGAAATCAATGGAATTAAAAACAGAAGGAAAAAAACCCAGCAAAATCAATGGAATCAAAGTAGGTTAATTTTTTTTTTAAGATTTTATTTATTTATTTGACAGAGACAGCCAGCGAGAGAGGGAACACAAGCAGGGGGAGTGGGAGAGGAAGAAGCAGGCTCCTAGCGGAGGAGCCTGATGTGGGGCTCGATCCCAGAACGCTGGGATCATGCCCTGAGCCCAGAGCAGACGCTTAAGGACTGAGCCACCCAGGTGCCCCTCAAAGCAGGTTAATTTTAAAAGATCAATGAAATTGATAAAACTTTAGCCAGACTGATCAGAAATAAAAGAGAGAGGAAACAATTTACTAATATCAGAAATAATTCTAGAGTCCTGCAGTTGTTAAAGGGATAATAATGTAATATTACTAGAGATACACAAAAACATGGCATAGATTATCTAAACAGATTTGTTGAATGATACAAACTATCACAGCTCATTCCTAAGAAATAAATACCTGAACACTGTAATATCTACTAAGGAAATTAAATTTTTAGTTAAAAATATTCCCACAAAATCACAAAACAAAACAAAGACTCTGGACCCAGATGTCTTTACTGGCAATTGTACTACATGTTTGTGGAAGAAACACAGTCCGCCTTGAACAGCATGGGTTTGGACTGTGTGGATCCAGTTGTATGCAGATTTTTTTTTAAAAAATACAAGACTATATTGTAAATGTAGTTTTTTCTTCTTTATGATTTTCTGAATAACATTTTCCTTTCTCCAGCTTACTTTATTGTAATAATACATATAACATGCAAAATATGTGTTACTCAACTGTTTATATTATCAATAAGACTTCCTGTCAACAGTAGGGAATTAATAGATAAGTTTTTGGGGAGTCAAAGTTATATATAGATTTTCAACTGTTCAGGGGGTGGGTGCCCCAAACCTTTGTGTCGTTCAAGAGTCAACTCTAACACCAGTTCTTAAAATCTCTTCCATACAAGAGGAAAAAACTTCACAATTTATTTATTAGTCCAGTCTTATACTGATATCAAAACTAGACAAAGATGCTTCAAGAAAAGAAAATATAGATTAATAAGTCTAATGAATATAGTCACAAAAGTATTTAACAAAATACAAGCAAATCAAATCCTGGATAAATAGATCATGATCGAGTAGAGAATATCCCAGTGATGCAAGGCTGGTTCAACCCTCATAAACTGATCAATGTCACTTATTATATAAATATGTTTTAAGAGAAAAACCAAGTCATCATCTCCATAGATGCAGAAAGAGCATTAAAGAATTCCGGTACCCTCTTCTGATAAAAACGTCCTTAAACTGGGAACTTCTACCTAAAAGAGCCACAGCTAGTATCCTGCTCAATGGTGGAAGCCTTGCCCCCCAGACCGAGATGAGTAAGCTAGGATGTTTCCTCTCACCATTTCAATATCTGTACCAGTTCTCTATTGCTGTCACAACAAATCACCAAAAACTGAGTGGCTTAACACAACCTGTATTTACTATTTTATGTATCTGCCAGTCAGGAATCTGACGCACATCCACGAAGCAAAAATCAAGGTGTCAGTGGAGTTACCTTCCCTCCCGGAAGCCATAGGAGAGGATCCATTTCCTGCTTATTCGAGGTGTTGGCAGAATTCAGTTTCTTGTGATATAGGACTGAGCTCTGGGTCCACAATTTCAATCACATTTGCAAAGTCTTTTTTTCTACTCAATATAACACATTCACAAATTCTGGAATTTAGGGTGTGGATATTTTTCTTTTTTTTTTCCTTTTTGCAGGGGGTGGACAATATTCTGCCTACCACAATATCATAGTGGAAGAAATGTCTAGTACAATATGATGAAAAAAGGAAAGAGTGACATTAAAGGAGCTCGAAAGAAAGAACTAAAACGATCTTTATTCATAGACTATATGATTGGCTATGTGAAAAATCCCAAAGCACTTAGAAAACACCACTGGGTATTTTGTATAATGTGTTAGTACAGGAACGTTGCTGTATAGAAAGTCAACATGCAAAAATCAATGGTATTTTTATATAAGAGAAATGAACAATTAGATATTGAAAATTTAAAAATTTTAAAATTTGTAATAAGACCAAAAAGATCTTGGGATACTTAGGGATAGATCTACTGAAAATTTGTTTGAAATTTTACAATAAAAATGATAAACTTTGAAGAAAGAAATCAAAGAAGGACTAAATTAAACAAACAACAAAAAAAGCTAGTGCTCATAAATTGAAAGTCCTAATTCATTTTCCCCTAGTGGATTTATAGGTTCAAAGTAATCCTACTCCAAATCTCTGCAGGTAATTTGTTGAAATTAAAAGCTGATTTAAAATTTGTATGGAAACACAGTATACCCAACATTGGAAACTCCGAAAGTATAAAATACAACAATGAAACAGAAGAAAATTTTCTTTTTTTTTTTTTTTTAAGATTTTATTTATTTATTTGACAGAGAGAAAGAAAGAGCACAAGCAGAGGGAGTGGCAGACAGAGGGAGAAGCAGACTCCCCGCTGATCAGGGAGCCCAATGAGGGGCTCCATCCCAGGACCCTGGGATCATGACCTGAGCCGAAAACAGATGAACACTTAACCGACTGAGCCACCCAGGTGCCCCAGAAAATTTTCTTTAAAACAAAGAGACTTTCCAGATCCCACAAGGGCCAAAGTTTTTCTCATCCTTTGCCACAGAGAGAGACGCTTCTTGCATATGTATCTGTTTTAAGATTTTTTTTTTTTTCCTGAAACAAAGACAATTTGAATCTGTTTTTAAAGGCTACATTTTCCCGGCACATATTGCATGGAGCACTGGGTGTTATACGCAAACAATGAATCATGGAACTTTACATCAAAAACTAAGGGTGTACTGTATGGTGACTAACATAACATAATAAAAAATTAAAAAAATAAAAATTAAAAAAATAAAAATTCTCTAAAGAAAAAAAAAGAAAAAAAGAAGAAAAAAATAAAGACTACAGATTTGGTCCAGGAAAAATTCACCCTAAGGAGATCTAGCATGTCAAATTATTGTCTGTAGCACATGGAAACTAAGGGACATTTTCCTCCTAAGCTCCATAGAAGGAAACCACCTGATGAAGAACTTCAGCCAATCCAGCAGTGGACCATGGGAAATAAATCCACAAGGTTGGCAGTAAACCTGAAATGTACAGAATATAGTCACTAACCGATGAAGGTGACTGATCAGCGTGGAAGTGTGGTATGTTTCCACCAGGTAGGACGAATTACTAACAAAGACAATAGAAGAGAAAGAATAAGATAATTTTGTACTAGATACCTTTTTAAGTGAGACATTAAGAAAAATGAAAAGATATTTTAATAGCATAATGATAATACCAAGAAAGGTAACATTACTGACTAATATTGATGCTAATAAAGGATAGGGAAATGATGGAAAGTGCTGTCTTTATCACTGCTTATAAGAGGGGACCAATGGATACTGCCTAAGTAATTGAAGAATGGAGGTACTCTGTGAAGTTATAATTACAGAGATAACCACTGAAACAAGCAAAAAGAACAGCCCTCCTAAACATTAGAAAATCTGTTCATAAAAAAAAAAAAAGAAAAGAAAAAAAGAAAATCTGTTCATAAAGAAAAAGCACAAAGAAAATTGGACACAAATCAAAGTCTTAAAAATTCTACAAACATAGAAAAATACACAAAATAATACGGCAAAACTAAAATCAAACATATTTCTTATTTCCGTAAATGTCAAGAAAACAGTTTTAAATTCAGTTAACTTACAATATAAGGCCAAGATTTATGCTGTTTTGTGGGATATACTTAAAACAGTGTGACTTCAAATTAAAAAAAAAAATTGAAAACCAAAGTGTAGGGAAAGTCATACAAGAAAGAGGGGACAAAAGTAGGGGACGTGATCTTAATATCAGACAAAACAAGCAGTTTAGGTGAGACCTTTGAACAAGACACAAAAAACAAAGAAACTATAGAACAGAGACTAACTGTTGAGGAGCGGACCACAGTGGCCAGGCGTGTGCACTCACAGAGCCTCGGGGTCGCAGTACTAATGAGGCAGAAAGTACAGCTGCGAGAAGAAACAGAAGAAACATTAGTGTGGGCATTTCAGCTTATTTTTTTTTTTTGTCCACAACAGACCAAGTTTAAAGTATGAGTACATAAAAATCTAATACCGTAATTAACAAAGGACATCTGCCTTTTATAGAACAAACACTGCATCCTAAAAATGGAGAGAATATCTTCTTTACATGTGATCGTATAATTGCACAGACACTAGGGCACAAAGAAAAGAGCAGAACTTGCAATCCTTCATGTGTTTCACTTTTAGACGAAGGTAGAAACATTTTATCAATTAGGAAATGCACATCTGTTCTTGATTTATTAATATTTCTAAAATTATGAATGGTTGCTGAATGTTTCCAAATGCCTGTCAGCATCTATGGAGATGAGCATATTTTTTTCCTTAGATCTTTCAATATATGGATTGAATCAATAGATTTCCTAAAATTCAACCACCCCTATATCTGGAATCAGGTTCACCTAATTATTAAGTGATTATGTTTGTAAATTGATGTTTGATTATATTTGCTCACTTTTCACTTAGGGTTTTGCAATAGTATTTATAAGTGAGATTGCCTTTAACTATCATTACGCTTGTGATCACCAACATCGTTTACAATGTGTGGGAGGCACCAGCCAATGCAACTGGATAAAAGGAAACAAGTCGAGATGGAATAATTGGAAAAGATGAGATAACTCTCACTATACGACGATACATTACATTAAAGAAAAAAAAAGTAACAGAATCAGCTGAAACGCTGCTGGAAACAATATCAAAATTCAGAAATTGTACAAAGTAGAAAATGAAGTAATACCCATAAACAACATCTATGAAGGAAAAGTCCTCATTAAAAATAACAAACCCAAAACATAAAATGAAGAGGAAAAAAGAGGAAAGAGGCAGTATCTCCCTGGAGCAAATTCTGCAATATTATCAAAGAACAGGAAAATAACTGAATGTAGGAAAAGACATACCAAGTTCTCAAACAAAAATAGTCAAAATTCAAGATATATCAAATGCTTACGATTTCATTTACAAATTTCACAGAAAGTCAATACAAATATGCCAACAGATATTTTGGAAGTAATAGGACCAAAAGATTCCAAAGCTCATGTGGAAGATAAGCTTCAGAAATAGTGGGTGAGAGAAAGTAGGGTGGCTAGAGCTACCAGATCTTAAAACATCTGATAAAGTCTCCATTATGAAAATAGTGTGGTGCAGGCACAGAATAAGATAGACCAAAGAAAACAAACTGAAATGCACTGGGACTTTGGAATATTATTTTTGTGGCAATTAAAATATGAGGGGTAAAGATTGATAAAGATGGACTTTTCCATAAGTGGTGCTGGGACAATGAAGTTGACTTAAGAAAATATTAATGTTGGACCTGTTCTATATGCCATACCCCAGAATGCATTCCAGTGGTTCAGAGATTTCATTATAAAGTATAAACTACTAAAGGACCAGAAAAATGGCCAGGTTCTTTAATAATCTTAGAGGAAGACTTGAATAAAAATCAAGAAGCCATAAAAGAAAAGATTGCTAAGTTGACTGTGAAAGTCACATTTTATGTATAAACCAAAGAAAAAAAGAGAAAAAACAAAAACATAAAGTCTGAGAGAAATGTAAAACCAGAAAGACTTTTTTGCAGTGCATATCACAAACCAAATACTTCTCTCCCAAATACAGAGTTCCTCAAGTTGATGAGAAAAACACCAAAAAACCCACAGAAAAATAGAGGAAATACATAACCAGAGATTTCACAGGAAAGAAAATAAAAATATAAGGAAAGATATTTCACTCAGACTAAGGGAAATACACATTAAAATGATACTAAGTTCTGTCTACCATATCGCAAACATCTGGAAGTTTGATGATGCAATTTTTGTTGAAGTAATGAGGAAGGAAGCATTCTTATCTATGGCTTTTAAGGGTATAAATTAGTACCACCTTTCTAGTGGATGATTTGTCATTATCCATTAGAATTATAAATGCCCTTGTATTTTGACCCAGTAGTACCGGCTTGGGAATTTATGCTTGCATAACAGAAAAAAACATGTTTGTTTGTAGTTATTTATCACAGCATTACTTCTTTTTTTTATTTTAATGTTTTTTTATTATATTATGTTAGTCACCATACAGTACATCCCTGGTTTCTGATGTAAAGTTCGATGATTCATTAGTTGCGTATAACACCCAGTGCACTACGCGTTACTCCTAAAAACAAACCTGAACCAATATAAATGTTCATTCGTAAGGTACAGATTAATTAAATCACTAACTACATACGTCAATATGTATGTACGACAGAACACTCCATAACAAAGTAAAGAAAAAGAACGCAAAAGATTGAAATACATTATAGATTGAAAGACTTAATTTTGTTTAAATGTCCATCTTACCCAAATTAATCTACAGATTCAACACAATCTCTGTCAAAATTCCAATTGCATTTTTTAAAAAGAAGTAGAAAGAGGGGCACCTGGGGGGCTGAGTGAGTTAAGCATCTGACTCTGGACTTCGATTCAGGTCATGATCTCAGTGTTGTGAGATTGCGCCCCACATAGGGCTCCACTCTCAGCAGGCATCTGCTTCAGATTCTCTCTCTCCCTCTCCCTTTGCCCCCCCCAATAAATAAATAAATAAATAAATAAATAAATAATATATTTAAACAAAAAGAAATAGAAAGAAACATCTTAAAATCCGCATGCCATCTCAATGGACACAGAATAGCCAGAATAGCCAGAACAGCCAAAACAGTCTTGCAAAAGAACAACAGATCCGGAGGCTTCATACTACCTGATTTCAAACTATGTTATAAATCTACAGTAATCAAAACAGAGTGATGCTGGCCAAGAGACCAACACGTAAGTCAATAGAACCAATAGACCAGAACAGAAATGAACCCTTGTGTTTACAGTTAAATAATTTTCAACAAAGGTGTCAAGATCAGTAGTGGGGAAAACTTGCAGAGCCGCATGCAAAGGAGTGAAGTTGCACCCTTGCCTAACATTGTACACAAAAATTAACCAAAATAGATGAAAGATATTTTTGGAGGGGAAGGGACAGAGGGCGAGAGAGAGAGAGAGAGAGATCTTAAGCAGATTCCATGTCCGTCGGATGCTTAACGGACTAAGCCACCCCGGCATCCCATAGATGAAAGATTTAAACAGGAGACCCAAAAATATAAAAATCCTAGAAGAAAAGAGGGGAAATCTTCATGACATCAGATTTGGTGATGATTTCTTGGATATGACTCCAAAAGCATAGGCAACAAATGCAAAACCAGACGGGTGGAGTTACAAAGTTTAAAAACTTCTGCACATTAAAGGAAATAATAAAAAAATAAAGCAGATAATCAACAGAATGAAAAGGCAATTTACAGAATGGGAGAAAAAATTAGCACATGACATATTTGATAAGGAATTAACATCCAGAATATATGAAGAACTCCTACAGCTCAACAACCACACACACGTGCACACACACACACACACACACACAAATAAACCGATTAAAAATATTGGCAAAGAATTTTAATAGATATTTCTCCAAATACATACAAATTACCAACAAGCATATGAAATGACGTTCAGCATCACTAATCATTACAGAAATACAAATCAAACCACAATGAGGTATCATTTCACACTTGTAAGGATGACTACTATCCATTTCCCCAAAAGAGACCCCAGAAAATAGTCAGTATTGACATAGCTGTGGAGAAATTAGAACCCTTGTGCGCTGTTGGTGAAAATGTAAAGAGGCCCAGTCACTATGGAAAACCGTATGGAGTTTCCTAAAAAAAAAAAAAAAAAAAAAATATATATATATATATATATATATATATATATATATAAATAATGTAAAATTACCATATGATCCCGCAGTCCCACTTCTGGGTGTATATCCCAAAGAGTTAGAAACAGGGACTCAGGAGAGTCATGCACATATCCATGCTCATTGCAACATTATTCACCATCGTCAAAGTGTGGGAGCAACCCAAATATACAGAGACAGGTGAATGGGTAAAGAAGAATGGTATATGCATACAATTGAACATGTTTCACCCTTAATAAAGAAGGAAATCTGTCACAGCTACAACATGGATGAGCCTTGAGGACATTTTGCTAAGTAAGCTAAGCCCATCCCAGAAGGACGATACTCTGTGATTCGACGCTTATGAGGTATCTAAAATAGTGGAAGTCTTGGAAACACAAAGTAGAATGGTGGTTGCCAGAAGCTGTGGGAAAGGGGCAAATGAAGAGCTGTTTAATGGGTATAGATTGCTAGTTTTGCAAGATGAAAAAGTCCTAGAGCTCTGTTGCAGTACAGAGTGTATTGAACACTTAAAAGTGGTGAAGATAGTATTAAAAAAAGAGAAAGTTTTCATATACTTCCATAGAGAGTATCTTGAGGATTTATTAAGTGAAAAAAAAAGGAGATTACCAATACTGTGCAGAGTATTCTACCCTTTACATAAAAATACGGACATTAAGAACATTTGTTTGCATTGGCTACAGTACGCAGGGGGATCTTGAAAGTTTACTCAAGAAACTAAACTGTTGACCTATAATATCCTTACAGTGCATGGCTGAGAACTGACAGATGGAAGATGATGTAAGAGAGACATTTACATAGTCTAGCTGTTCATTTTTATTCATTTGTAAGTCACAAGGATTAATTCATTTTTAAAATTGAATTAAAACATTATAATTTTTTTTTTAAGTCATGGAATCCTTAGCTTGGAAGTCCCAGTTATAGGAAACCATTACTTAGAAAAATAATAAGTGTTCAGCAAAAGTGGGTGGGTTTGAAATTTTAGATGAGTTTTAGTTATAAATTATGGTGTCTTCCAGAAATATGGCTACAGGAGTGCGTGGCTGCTGGAAAATGACCATTGGGCGTGATGAGCTACCGGGAACCTAGGCTATTGGCTTGGTCTTCCACAGGGATGCTCAAGTCTTCAGCAGGCTGCTGGGGGTAAAGAGAGCAAACCAGAGGCTGGACCCTTCCCCGAGGGAGAGTGTCTAGGTGGCCTGTCCATGTCTACAGTAAGGGCACAGCATAGTCAGTCTAAGACATTCAAAGGGACTAAAGGGAAATGCTCCAGAAATGGTCCCCAGGCTACAACAAAGAACAGGAAGGCTCTCTCCCTTCAGTGTCCTGTTTCCTCATCTGTAAAATGGGGTTGTTGAGAGGATGGAATGTGTTGACATATGCAAAATGTCGAGAACAGGGCCCGGCACGTAGCAGGTGTCCCACATGACATGTGAGAGAACAAACAGCAACCTCCTGAGGGAGCTGCAGGTTTCATGTGTCTTCTGGAGTTTGCAAGTGTCAGAGCAAGATGGGGCAGGCAAAGGAGGAAAAGTTGAGCATAGAAGGGATTCTTAGCCTAGTGGGAGCTTTGAGAGTAGGAAGGGGAGTAGCTGGTGGGGCCAGGAGATAGAGACCTTGATGATGGGGGAGGGGGCATGGGGCTGGTGGGGCCAGCAGGAGATAGGGACCTTGATGATGGGGAAGAAGAGTAGCTGATGGGGCCAGTAGGAGATAGGGACCCTGATGATGGGAGAGGGAGGCCTGGGGCTGGTGGGGCCAATAGGAGATAGAGACCTTGATGATGGGGGAGGGGGCATGGGGCCAGCAGGGCCAATACAAGATAGGGACTCCACTGCTGGAGGAGGGGGCCTGGCGCTGGACTGATGGTAGGATGGAGGTGTCAGGCATGATGCTCTTGCAGGTCTTTGGGAAAGAATGACAGCACCGCCATAGTCACTGTAGCACTTGCCATGCCCCAGCTCCGTCGTTGGGTGCTCGGAGTGCCTTGTGCAGAGGACAGGGGGTGGGTGGCTGACCATGGGCTCTGGAGGGCAGAGGGCAGTGATGTGTCGGTGCTGGCTGCTGTGCCTGCCCCTCTGAGGGGACAGACGGTGGACCTCATATACCTTATGGGAAGAACACAACTGTGAAAGAGGATTTCTTTTCTTGTCACTGTGGAAGTTCCATACTTGGCTCGGTTCTTTCTCATTCCCCTCTTGGGGATAGAAACCATGATGCTTGAGGTGTAGCCTCAAGTCCCTTCACAGCATGAGTGACGGAGCTTTCTGACATCCACATGGCTTATTTTAATGAAGAAGGAAAGAAGATAGCGCTCCCCAACGTTACAAACAAGTAATTTATATATTAGGAAAGGATTTCTGCTGCTATTTCCAATGTGAGCTACATCTGTGATAAAAACCGTATAATTACTTTGTACCATAGAGGACATTGAAAGATATATAATTTATTTTTCAATGTTTCCTTATCTGCTGACATACTGTGTTTCCTCTGTGAGGAATAAGCATTGTATGCTTTTGCCAACGTCCTGCAACGTGTGCCCGAAATGTCGCCACAAACATATTTTGGAAAGACATGCTATAAGCAGGAAAGGATGCTTTACTTGTAATCAGCACACGGTTTTTAAGCCATAATAAATTCTGAATTTTATTGAGGCGTATACATTTAATTTATTCATTAGTGCTTGTATACACACTATTGAATTCTATCTAACTCATTGTAGTTTTATGGTAGACCACGACATACATGGTTCAAGCATTATTAATTAAATTCAGTAATGTTTATGAGATATTTATTTCCAAAGCACTAAAAATTGCATTTGCAAACAATCCCTTTAGAGCACAGCAGAGGGAAGTTTGGAGGAAACGCAGTGCCATCCATTAATTTTAGAGCATGTGTCGCTGCAGAACCCGGATGCTCAGTCCCTGTGTCCTTCAACGATCTTTGTTTGTTTTCGTTTTTGTTTTCTTTCTTTAAGACACAGAAAGAACTAGTTTTATCCGAGGCAACATGTCCAGCCACGACGAGGTGATAGAAATAGAAAGCTTATCTGCATGTCTATTTTTGGAAGTAGGTGCCAGTGAGTCAATGTCATGAACAATTCCCCCACTGCTTTGGCTTCCGTCGTGAGGACAGTGGCTGATTTTTCAGAGTCCCATAAAGTTCAATGAGTGCTTGCATAACATTCCATAAACCGAATTATCTTTGCATCAGTGCATAAAGCACAGATTAGCTTGGGGCAAAAGGTGGTCCAAGAATGAATCCAGGGGCCCAGTGTCTCATGCCACATGCTCCAGGAGTTAATGCTAGTCCTCAGGAGGACTCGTGTGTATGTAACAGAACGTGAAGCACTGACCGCAATTTTTAAAGGGCTGTGAAGGTAAACTCATCGACATAGAAGTCAAACAGTTAATTTCGACCTTCTCTTCACGATGTTCATACCGAGTTTGCATTTCTGCCCTGGTGATTTTGAGCAGCTTTCCAAGCTCTGTGCTAAATGACCATCTATGCATATGCTAGTGCCGTTAACACAGGAAGTAAGAGGTATCCCATTGTGCTCCTTCATCACGTGGTCAGTGGCTTCGTGAGTGTCCCCAAGACTGCATCTAGCCAGTGGGCATCACTGTGCTGCCCTCCTTATATGTGGCTACAGAGCATTCCAGTAAGTGCTCAGAGTGGATGCTCAGTTATTTACATTTTCCTCCTCCAAGAAAGTCTCCTCCTGGTAATGCCTTGCCTGGTAGTGAAGGTGTTCCCACTGACACTGTGTGCAGAAAAAAGCCCTTGGTCAACACAAGGAAATCCTGTTAGCAGTGGCCTTGGAGAGGAGTGCAGATGGCAAAGCAGGAGGCAGGTCAATCAGATAACATTGCAAGAATAGTTCAATTAGCAGGTAATACAGGTTCTAAGTAATACATCTTAGACTGCATCTCACGTTCTAAGGTTCTCCTTAATGTTTTCTGTTCCATTTTTGGCATGGGGGTGGCAAATAGAAATAATTATGTAGAATAGGACCAAACCATCACCTAAAAAACAGATTCTTGGGGCTGGCATTAACATTTCACTGCTAATACTCTTTTCATAAATCTTGGCATTCCTGTTAAATTATTCATACGGTGTTCTATGAGAACATATGACAATTTTTTGAAATGTATTCTTCCCAGCATCTTGCAATCAGCCAGAATGCCACTCCATGGGTTATTTTTCTGAATCTTGCCATCTGAATGTTCTGAATAAATTTCACTTTATTCAATAAGTTTCACTGTTGTTTCCAAGCATTTCTTTTATGATTTCTACAGCGTCACTTCTATTGTATTACCCTTCCATTTTATTTCTTTCCCGTCGTCTTGATTTCCCTTTATATCTGCCGTGTGCTTCACTTTACCACGTTTGCAATCTATCATTTCAGCTTTGAAAAAAGATATTTCCTATTATCTGATCTTCTCTAGATGTACTTAACTTTGTGACACTCGTATTTCTCTGAGTGACCTTTGTGATATAATTCTGTGGTGCTACATCTTGAGAGTGCCTTCTGACAGATTTAGCGGGTGCCCTTTTAATTCCCAGAGTGGAGCCACCTTGCCTGCCTAGAATATACTTCCTGCCAGCCCGTACTGTCTTCAGTTCTTCAGTCCGAGACAGCCCAATAATAACTCTTGCATGTGCCACTCCCTTGCTTCCTTACACATTTTTCTTTTTGGAATTGTCAGTTGACTTTTTCATAGTTATTTGCCTAAAGAAATCTAAAGTCAGTGTAATGGAAACATATAGACATCCTCACGGAGCACCCCCTCTGCGGTGGGTGGATTGATGGACGCCTTGCAAACCATTCTTTGAAGCCTGCAGTTTCAGGGCCATGTCCAAGTACTTAACACCCATTCTCCTCCATGTCTGTGTGTGTGTGTGTGTGTGTGTCTGTGTGTGTGTGTGTGTGTGTGTGTGTGTGGTCCCTCTCTCTCACTCCCAAAGTCCTGCCTGGGACTATGGGAAGGGTCTTCAGTTGATTGTGGACCATACTATTATTCTGCTAAGGTTGTCTCAAGTTGTCATCCATTCGTCAAGGCGATGACAACTCTGTCCTGCTGCACTGGATGATGTAGGGCCAACCTCCTCCATCCACTGTCAGCGGGTTAAAAACCTCTGTATACACCAAGCCGACAGAATGACAGAATCCCGTCAGGAGCTGTCTCCACCCCACCACCTGGAACTAATATTGTTCCCTGTTAATAGTTTCGTGCTCTAGTCTAGGTCGTGATGTTCATGTTTTCAATAAATTAAATTGTTTGTTTAGTAAATAAGAGGTTACAAAGTGCCTCGTACTATTGTTAGGAAAGTCACATTCACATGAGCTCCTTGGCTTTAACTAAAGGAATTCTATTACGAACTTCATTCCACAAGATCCTTAGTTTTTCTTTAAGTAGTTATATAACACTGGCGTGACTGCCAGCTTTTAACGGGAAGAAGTAATGAAATGGGTGAGGCGGGCATGTCTGCCGGTGCATCTTGGGAGGACTGGGGAGAGCTTACAGAGAAGATCTTCCTCCACAACCAGAAAGAGCTCCTGAGCAGGAGCCTAATGCTAGCCTGGGGGGTGAAAGAATTAGGTGTTTGATTATGTTAATCCTATTGAGATGATATGAAGAATTTGTTATTCAAACGGAATAAATGAATACATTTCTTCCAGCTCTGAAAATGGGTATAAACAAAGTGACTTTTCTGTGTTGACCTTGGGGAGGATATAGGCAGCTCCTTCAGCAGCTGGAATCAGACTTCTCTAGTTCGCTCGGCTTCCATGCTCGTCCCGCACAGCACCATGGCTGCACCTGGAACCCCAACTAGTCGAGTCCTAGCGGCAGGATGACTCGACGTCTCCCACCGTGTCAATTTTCATGTCCCCTGCACCTGGCACCATCATTGCCACGACTGCTGGAAATTGCTTTAAGCTTTCCAGAGGCTCAAACGTCCATCCCTGACCACAGTTGTCGTCTTTTACCTCCATTCCAATTAGCATACATTTCCTTCTCTCTTTGCCTTCTTTTTGTGTTCATTTTATACCTAGTCCCTCCAGTGTTCTCAGTGTCTGGTCACAGAGCCAGTGAAGCTGACCTTTCAACCCCTCACCGATGCGGGGGCGGCCATTATCATAGTGCCTCCAGTCTTAGCCTGGAATTCTCACCTCCGCCTTCTGCAAACACTGCCTCTCTGATCCTCAAGGCCCTTGCCTGCTTCTTCTCTCCCACCTCCACTTGTGGACGTTACAGCAAAGGGTTTTAAAGTCGTTCTACTAGAGATTCATCAATTTGGCTCATATAAATTGAGTTTATGTGGATGAGACAATTCCTGAGCTTTATTATTAAAGATGAGTGGGGAAACCAGGGGAAAGTGAAGAAGAGAGAGTGCGATACGGACAAGACAATGTCCAGACTGATGGAAGAGCAGCCAATGAGAGCGTCCCACCAGCACCCCAGGTGTAAAGGCCATGTGTGTGGGGCGCTGACACGACTTGGTGAGGAAGCAGCAGTGGGAGTGGCACGCGTGACTGTAGGGTGTTTATTTGGTTTGCTGGGCCAGGTGGTGACTCAGTGTACAGGGAAAAACAACACCAGGATAAAGTGTGGGTGGCGAGATGGTGAGTTTAATCCGGCACAGAGTCAAGCTGAGAAAAACATGGGTTGTGATGGTTGGAATCCCCAGAGGTAGGTTGGCACAGATCTATCGGGTTGTTAAGAGAGAAAAAAAAGCACTGAAAAAATAGATTTGGGACTTGCTAAAGCATGCATGAGCTAAGACTCTAGTTTCAAGTTGCGGAAGCCATTTTGTAACTAAGTAAGAATGGAGGCTTTGCCATAGGGCGGGAGGGACAGGAGTCTAATGGGTCCTGTGGGGGACTAGCACTACAACACGGCACCCCTCAGGCACCCAGACACTGTCTTTCTGCATTCTCCCTGCTTCCCTTGCCAGTCAGTGCCAGTCACTCCTCATTCTGCTTCTCTGTCCGCTGGGCAGGGTGTGCTGACCCACAGCCCTGCATCCCCTTCTGGCCCAACAGGCTGGCGGCGGGGGATGGAGTCATAGAGCCTGAGTAACCTGCCCCGGGGCCATCCTTATTACTCAGAAAGCGTTTCTCAGAGAAAACACAGGGGCTCCTGGGCTGGGCAGCCCTCCAGGAAGGCCTCGCCGCACGACGGGCAGGAACCCGCTGACCTTGAAATTGACCGAGAGCGAAGTGGGCCCAGTGGCCGCACGCCAGGAAGCTCCATGCCTTCGTGCTCTGAGAAAAACGGGGTTCTCGTATTTGTCCACCTACTAAATTTGTCCTCGTTCTTTGGGCATCGACTTAAAATCTTTCTTCAGTACAATCTCTTTGGTTCCTCTTCTCCCAAGTAGTGCTGGGTTCTCTATCCTCAGCACAATTCTACCACTGTGGGCGGCGTATCATTCGTTTCCGTCAATGCAGCTTCCGTGCGCTCCATTCCCTGTGTGACCGGGTCGGATTCTTCTCGTCTTTGTACCTCGTCTTTCTTCTCGGCCACTAGACCAGCACACAGGCCCCTGCACGAGAGTCAAGCCCCCAACAAGAGTACTTTTCGGTGTATTGTTTAGTCCTCGCGGTTGTAAAAGCAGGGGGCAGAACAGACACTCGACGAGCACCCCCTGAAAGAGTGAGAGAGCCTGCGGTCCCTAGCGTGTCGTGACCCGTCTGGAGGGCTCTGAAGTCACGCTAAGTCAGTTGCAGAACTGCAATTGTAGAAAGAAGAAAAATCCACTGTTTCTTGAAGATGATTTTAAATTTCCTAGAGAACTAGGCTTCTTTTACTTTATTCTTCTCCCTGGGTCCTAGATGGTGGCATATATAATTAATTCTTCCTTGAAATGTCAGCTCATAAGAGTACATCGAGGACATAGAATACCAACTAAAATATGAAGTTGCTTTTTAACACACACACACACACATGCACAAATACACAGAGAGAGAGATTGGTCTGCTAACTATGTATTGAGTACCTTTCATTTCCAGGAACTTACTTTTACAGCGCCCGTAATTCAAACCAATCTACGCTTACTGTGGGAGACAGCTTTGTTGCCATAACACAGACCTGAGGCAGGAATGGGGCAGCAGAGAGCGAGCTGGCTGCCTCCTTCTGGAGGGTTAAGGGAAGCCCCACCGGGGAGTGATAAGAAAGCAGGTGGACAATCTGCCGAGTAGACCATCTGGGAAGAATGGTCTAGAATCCTTTCTAGTCGGAGAAAAAGGCATATATAAAGGCATGCAGATGCGGACCTGTTTTAGAGGAATTTAAGAAGAAGGCTGTCCTCGTAACACAGATGCAGCACTCCCCACCCCGAGTTCAGGCTCCTGGGTCCTTTAGAGCCTCTTCTT
Source organism: Ursus arctos (assembly GCF_023065955.2). Lineage (NCBI taxonomy): Eukaryota > Metazoa > Chordata > Mammalia > Carnivora > Ursidae > Ursus > Ursus arctos. The sequence goes on along the minus strand of NW_026622819.1, from coordinate 3,359,118 downwards.
ACCTACAGTGTGATTTGATGCCCCTCGGAAGGTCTCCTGACACCAAATATAAAGGAACACAAACTTTTATTTTGCCCAATTTCAAAGAATAGGAAATACGATCTCAAATAACTCAGAGAAGTCATGCTTACATCTAAATTGACATCAACTCCGTTCATCTCCCAGTACATTTACCCTGTGCTGTGTTGCTCAAATCAGGTAGACAGCAGTCAACAGGACAGACAGGGTTCCTGCGCTCGTAGAAATCACGGGCTCGTGCGGGAGAGTAGCCCAGCCACAGTGCTGTCAGGGCAGAGGCGTGCACGGCAATGTGCGTTCTCTTTATCGCTGCCATAACAACGTGTTATGAATTTAGCACCGTAATACAATACAAATGCACTGCCCCACGGTTCTGTACATCAGGAGAACTCTGGCACAGGTTTCACTGGGCCAAAATCAGGCTGTCCGTATGGCCGGGTTCCTTTTCTGAGGGTCTAGAGGGGAATCTGGTTTCTCACTTTGTCCAGCTTCCAAAGTCTGCTCGCGTTCTTTGGCTTGTGGCTCCCCTCCCCCCCCAACTTAACGTCAGCAACAGCAGGGGGAGTTCACATGTCATCTCCTCTTCTCCTACCTCCTTCCTCTGCCTTTCAACCCTTGTGACGGTGCTGGGCCCACTGGATAATCCAGGATGATCTCCCTATTTTAAATCCAGCTGACCAGCAACATTAATTCCATCTGCAAGACAATTCCTGTTTTTAATGTAGCACAAGATATTCACAGATTCTGGAGGCTGGGATGTGGATATTGCTGGGAGCCATTGTTCTTCCTTCTACCGGAGTGATGCAAAAAAGAGGGTCTGGCAGTCCAGGGTCTAAGAGATACAGAAAAGCTGGTTATGCCAGAGGAATCACACACAAAGTGGTGGAGGACAGGGAAGGATGGAATTTCCTGACAGAACCTCCACTGTCTGATCTGATCTATAAGGTCTCAAGGGGAGGTGGAGAGCGTGATGAATTCCAAAAACTGAAAAAAGGGCAGAGTGGGACTCAGTGGTAACAATGATGCAATAAGGTGCACCAGGATGACCTTCCTCATAACGCAGAGCTAATTTAAGGGTGTGGAACCTTACCCGTGGGGTCATGAGAAGTTATTGGTGAGCATTAAGTAGATACAAGTACAGTGAGAATGGTATTTTTGAGATAAGTGTTCAGAATTAACATAAAAACAGAGGGGGCGTGTCGGATGTACAAAATGACAGAGAACAGAGAGGAGAGAAATCTGGTGACAAGGGCAAGAGGTAGAATTTTTACAGGTCGCATAATGCAAGCAGGCTATAGAAAGAGAGCTCTGTAGACTGACTTGCCCGTGATAATGTGGAATGTCACCAAGTGCGCCATTTACATTAATGTCAAAATGACGAAAGGAGGAAATGAGTCCTTTTTGACCAGATGGATCTGGATTTGGTGTCTTGTGCAGATAGCATCTCAAGAATATTTCATCTCTTCTCCTCCCTGCCTCTCCCACTTCAGTGGAAAGGTTGTCACTTAGCTGCAAACTACTCCCAAGAACCGGGGGTGGGGGGGGGTCGTTTTTTAAGATTCATTTATTTGAAAGAGAAAGAGAGAGAGAGAGAGAGAATGCAGTGGGGAGGGGCAGTGGGACGGGGGAGAGAGAATCTCTAGCAGACTCCCCACTGAGGACTGAGCCCCACTCTGGGCTCGATTCCACGATCCTGAGATCATGACCTGAGCCGAAATCAAGAGTGGGACGCTTAACCGACTGAGCCACCCAGGCGCCCCCAAGATCATCTGTGTTTTAGGAATGTGGTCACATTCCACCCACGATGTCCCCTGAGCATGTGCTCGCTCCTTGCTTGGATTCTGTTTCACCCGCTCATGGACCACAGCGGGGCAGTGTGGATCATTCCACAGCCAAGAACACATTCTGGTTCTAAGGGATGACCTGTGATTTCTTACATCAGAGAAGACTCTTCCATTTGTGATCTAACGTGTCTTTGAGATGAGGAGAGATCATAACTGAAAGGCAGCCTTCACTATGGAAAAATAATGAAAGAACTCAAAGTTTTAAGACATGAAGAAAAGAATAGTGTGATACAAATTTGTGCTAAAAATCCTGAAATACAACAAATATGGGAAATTGTTGGGGCTTTGAAAGATGAAAAAAGACAAAGACAAGGGTTAGCAGATTTATATAGAATTCGACACATTTACAGAATCTCACATGGGACCTTGAAACTGCAGTATGCAAGGAGATTTAAGCAGACTCTATGACAGTGTCCTGAATGCAGAGATGTAACGGCTGTTAAGAAGCACCACAGGTGTTTCAGGCTGCAGCCGAGTCAGAGCTTCCAGGGTTTAGGAAGCTTGGATGTAATTATACGTAGTGCCGCGGAGGGATGGGAGTGTAGGTGTTTCATGTTCCAAGTTGGACCTCTAGACATATCTCATATTTTCACAGGGGCGGTATGCTCCCCTTTCCTACGCTCAGAGGTGGAGATGTAATGATAGACCTGCGTGTCTGGGGAAGGTGGGTGGTGCTCAGACAAATGGAAAGCCCTGCCACAAATGACATTTATGAAATTGAAGAGGGCACAACTTGAGAATTGTACAGTTTAAATCTGACCTTTAGATCTAAGATTAATTAAGAATTATTTTGTGTCTATGCTGCAAACTATTTATGTTGGTTTTGCTAGTGGTTTTTTGTATATGGTTTTGTTTGTGTTTTTGTGCATGGATACCCACTCGTTCCAGCACCATTTGTTGAAAAAAAAAAAAGAAATGATGCCTCTTCATTGATTCGTCTTTGTACCTTTGTCAGAGCTCGGTGCCACATATGTGTGAACCTACTTCTGGACTGTATTCTGTTCCAGTGATCTGTTTTTTATGTCAATACCATACTGTCTTGATGACCATAGCTTTGTAATAAATATTAATAGCAAGTAATATTAATTCTTTGAGTTTGTTCTATTTCAAAATTGTTAGGGGGTATATTTTGGGGGCAAGAGAAGTATTCCAGTTGAATCTATATTAATCTCACCTCTCTGGTGCATGATATTCATACTTTTTTTTTTTTTTAAAGATTTTATTTATTCATTCGACAGAGAGACAGCCAGCGAGAGAAGGAACACAAGCAGGGGGAGTGGGAGAGGAAGAAGCAGGCTCCCAGTGGAGGAGCCTGATGTGGGGCTCGATCCCAGAACTCGGGGATCACGCCCTGAGCCAAAGGCAGATGCTTAACGACTGAGCCACCCAGGCGCCCGTCATACGTTTTGTCTATGCAATTTATATGAATCTTCTCATGACGAACATTTGATTTCAATGATTTTCTCTTTTATTTTTCTGGTGTTCATTCCATTCTCATCTGCTGTTCCCCATCATTCACTTTTCTGTTACATGATTGGATTTTTTTCCTTCTATTCCTGTTCTTAGTGGAAAAGCTGAAGCCATTCATATGAGATTCTTCTTTTCTGGTATGGAAATTTATTGCTCTAAGTTTTAGTCTGTTTTCTACCATGCAATGTGTAAGCCACCTCCCACAAACTGAGATATATTTCATTTCCTTTTCTTTTTAGACTGAAATTCTTTCCAATATCTTAATTTGTGATATATTCTTTGATACGTGGGATTTTTAGAAGGAAGTTATCTCAAATCCCCCAAATTTGAGATTTTCTAGAGCTCTTTTTATTACTGATTTCTTTTTTTGAGGGTGGTCCCTCCTTTTTATTTTATTTTATTTATTACTGATTTCTAACTGAATCCATTGTGTATGAATCAAATTAGTCTATATTTATTGAGGCCTGCTTTATGAGCCAGTATATGCTCTGTTTTGCTGGGTATTTTCTGTGCATTGGAAAATCATTTGTATTCCCCACTTGCTGGATAGGGTGCACTAGAAATGTCACTCAGGTAAAATTAGGTGATAGTATTGTTTAAATATTCTGTGTCCATATTGATTTTCTCTCCACTTGGCTTATCAATTACTAAGAGAAGGGTATTAAAATCTTTAAATGTAATTATTGATTTTCCTATTTCTCCTTATAGTTCTTTCTTTTTTTGCTTCATATATTTTGAAACTCTGTTACTAGGTTGATAAAACTTAAGGATTGTTGATTCTTCTGAATACAAAGACTCCTTTGTGATTGTGGAATGGCTTTCCTTATACATGGTAATATGATTTTTTTCTGATAGATACTTTGTTTTCTTTTGAAACTGTCAGCACGACATACATTTTCCATCTTTTTTTCCTAACCAATTTGTGTCTTGACATTTAAGTGTGTTTATTACAGACAGAGTATAGCTTGGTATTTCTCTCTCAATGTTTTTAAATTTGATCATCTCTGCCTCTTAATTTGGGTGTTTGAATCGTTTATACTTAAAGTAATTTTTGATATTGTCAGGCTTAAATCTAGCATCTTGCTAGTTGCTTTCTAATTGTCCCCTCTGTTCTTTGTTCCTTTTATCATCTTTTTCCGACTTCATTTGAAATAATCAATTATTTTTTATGACTTCATTTTATCCTCTTTTTGGCTATTTGCTATAATTCTTTGTTTTTCTGAGTTAGTGGTTGTATTAAGATTGGTAGCGTACATTTTTAATTTGACATATGCTATTTTTTAAATTGAAGTATACGTGACACAGCAGCACTTACTTGGGACTTACCACAGTCCCACTTTAAGGGACTTTGTACCACTTCATCAACAGAATAAGAATCTCATAATCATAAACTTAAATTTCTTATTATCTCTCAAATGTTGTACTACTATTGCCAAACATCTGAGTTTTACTTATAAACACTGTGGTACAGTGATGTTATCTTTATACAAATAACCAATAGGTTTTGAAAGAAGTTAAATTACAATAGAAAGAAAAAAGAAGAAGAAAGAAAGAAAGAAAGAAAGAAAGAAAGAAAGAAAGAAAGAAAGAAAGAAAGAAGGAAAGGAAGGAAAAAGAAAGAAAGAAAGAGAGAGAGAGAAAGAAAGAAAGAAAGAAAGAAAGAAAGAAAGAAAGAAAGAAAGAACCTACCCGTGCCCGTGCACTTTCTGTTTCTTTTGGTTCTACTGTGTATAATCCCATTTTGGGGGTTATCATTTTCCTTCTGCCCCAAAGACTTCTGTTACTGTTGTTTTTTAGTTTTTTAGATCTGCTGGTGATAAGTTATTTCAGCTTTCGAATGTTACAAAAGTCTTTATTTCACCTGTGATTTTGAAAGATATTTTCTTTGGATATTCTGTGTTGACAGTTTATTTTTTCATTCAGTAATTTAAAGATTTGTGCTTGTTTTCTTTATTGTATTTTTGAATTATTTTCAATAAGTAATGTGCAATCATTATTATCTCTGTTCCTCTCTATATAATGTATCTTTTTTCTTTGCTTATATGATTGTTTTTTTCTTTTGGAGTAATGTGATTATGATGTGAGCTGATGTGGGTTTTTTCTTCTTTTTCATGTTTCTTATCCTTGAAATTTGTTGAGTTTCTTCAATCTGCTACTTGGTGATATTAATGACACTTGAAAACATTCTGCCATTATTTCTTCAGTGATTTTTGTTTTCCTCCCAAGTCTCAGAGCATCTAAGTGCATGTATGTTAATCCACTTCCAGTTGCCTCATAGACCATTGATGCTCTATTCATTTTTATTAAATTCTCTTTTCTGTCTTTCATGTTACATCGTGTCTTTTGCTATGTCTTCAAGATTGCAAATGTTTTCTTCTGCAATGTCTAAACTGAAATTAATCCCATTCAATGAACGTTTCATTTCATAAATAGAATTTTTTGCTCTCAAATTTCAATTTCTGTCTTCTTTGTGTTTTTTATTTCTCAACCTAACTTTTGAACATATGGAGTACAATTTAAGAACTTTTTAAATGTCCTTGTCTGTTAATTCTGACATCTGTGTAATTCTTGGCTCTTCTTTTCATCATGGTTTGTTTTTCTGCTTCTTTGTATGACTGGTATGTTTAATTGGATTGTGGACATTGCAAGTTTTACTTTTCTGCTTGTTGGACATTTTTATATTCATATAAATATCATGACTTTTTGTTCTTGGGCACAGTTATGTTACTTGAAAGCAGTTTGCTCCTCTTTTAGGTCCTGCTTTTAGAGTTTGTAAGGTGTGATGGGAGCAATGCTCAGTCTGTGACTAGTTACTCCTCTCTGCTCACATGAGACCCCCTGAGCATACAACTCAATGCTCATGGATCATGAGTTCTTCTGGTCTGTTTGGTTAAAATAGGCACCCTTCCATGACCTGGATGAGTGCCCAGCACTGTTGCCTTTTATCCTTTCTGGTGGTTCTTTCTCAGTCTTGTATGTTTTGATCAGAGTTGAGCTAAATTCTCTGAAGAATCTTATGCAATTCCCCAGAGGAGTCCACCAGGACCCATCAGGGATTACCTCCCTGCTTTCTGGTCTTGACCCTCTCTCAAGGCTGTAAGCTTTAAGATGATTGTAAGCCATCACAGGGCTGGCCAGGTTTATTTCCTGTATCTTAAGTATCTCCACTGCCTGGTGTCCAGTGCCTTGAAAACCATGTATCATACCATTTATCTGTTTTAAGTTGTTTCACATGGACAGGTTAATCTGGCTCTTGTTACTCTGGCTTGGTTTGAGGTGGAATTCCCTACAACACATATATTTTAATGACCAGAAACCTGGCATTCTATTCAGCCCTTTGAGCTCAACTAGAAAGTGTTAAAAATAACAAATATTTATTTTATTTCCTATAATGTAATCTATTCTAAGGATGAGGAATGTAAAATTCCTAAAAGTAATTGAAAATTTCAAAATTCATCCTTCAGTGACCAATAGAACTGAGGAGATCTTGTATTGCACATTTATTACATTGAAACCATTACTATACTTGTTCTTTTTTTAAATTTAATTTTTAAAAACAATCTCTACACCCATCGTGGGGCTCCAACGCCCAACTCCAAGAACAAGAGTCACATGCTGTACCAAGTGAGCCAACCAGGCGTCCTTACACTTGTTCTAATATAGTGAAGCCACACCCTAGTTTTTCATTACTATTTTGTCATCAATCATGTTCACAGATAGAATTTCATTTGGTACCCGTTCATTGATATTTCCTAACAGTTTTCTTAGCCAGAGCTTAAAAAAAAAAAAAAAAAAAAATCCCCTGCCAAGTCCTCCATTTTCCTCTATTCCAGACATTGTAAATATATGTGAAATAATATGTATTTTCCTAGCTACTGGTTTTTATATTGACCAATAAGTTGATTTAAAGTAAGGAACTACTCTAGAGAATCAAATTATATGCAAACCAAGCACTTCCTGCCCATAATATTTAGTGTTTAGGTCGTTTGGTTTGTGATCCATTTAATTAACATCTTTAATTAAAAAAAAATAAATTAAAGGTAAATGGAGAGCCATAGTTGCTAAATTCCCAGCGAGGATTTTCTTTCAGCACCTAGGTCATTGGAATTCTGTTCTGCTTCATTGCACTGCCGGCTGTTGTGGAAATTTTAATGGCGCTGTCTTATGCAAAGGGTGTGCTCTACAAGTAAAACAAATAAAAATGGGGAAATGTACACTTTGTACCTTTGAAAGGTTGCATGCAGCGGCCCCTGGGACTTGGGTTACAAAAACATCTGAAATGAGCTGGGCAGTGGGAACGTGGTGGGACCTGCTTGGGAGGAGAGACAGTTGACTAAGCACTGAATGATTTAGTGCGTCATCCGTTATTCCCTGCCTGTCATTTAAACAGGCTATCTATATGCATGGTAGGACCAGGAGTGCGGAGAGGAGGCAGACACATGATTTATGGGTGAGGGCAAACACCTGTGGGTTAACCGGCTCAGAAATTAGCCACAAGTAGCATATTAGCACCGCTAATCAGGCACGGTTCAGTATTTCGGTTTCTTGATTTGCCCATAAATAAGCTTCTATGTGGCTGCCCCGAGGCCTCCTAGTGATTAACTGCCTTGACCTACAGTCAAATACACAGATTGAGCAGCACAACGGGGTTTGCAGGTGTATGCTGTAATCATATGACTCTAAACTTGTACCTTTGTGGGCAGAAGGTCTACGAGTTTTGAGAATCGTGTTAAGAAGGCTTATCAGAGTACTTAACAATCAATTTACTTTTCATTCCCCTACTCCTGTTATTATGTTGACAACTTGTAGACTCAACTGCCCTGTGACCAGTCACTGGCCATAAAATATTTTCTCCCCTAGTGTCTATTGCAGAGCCTTGGGGGGATGCATACATGTTAATATCACCACCTGTGAATTAAATCTTTTTGTATTCCTTTTTTTTTTTTTTTTTTTTTTACATGGGGGCCTCTATCACTGGCTGGTGTGTGTTGGTTATAACTGGAAAGATCCCTGAAATCATCTTCCATTTGGAGTGATTAGGCTGGACTGTTACATGTTTGAAATGAAAGGCAACACAAGCCAATAGCCGTGGAACTAAGAGAAACGTACTGCAGTCAGTCTGTTAAAAATGTGTTATACATTATTGACTAGGTATTGCCTCTTTCTTTGATCTTAGAAAAGAGACAAGAGGATTAATAAAAACCAAACAGTCAGGACCCTGGGGCAAACAGTCTCTGTACTTGAGTGCAGGGGTTGAAGTTAATTATAAGGACAAGATAATCGATCTAGATGACTTAGGGTTGTACAATTTCACAGGTAAACGTAGGCACTCTAAAGCAACTAGCAAGTCATCAGGACAGTGAATATTCCACCTTGTATTTGGAAGGGTTTTGTTTTGTTTTGTTTTGTTTTCCTGAACCTCCTGGTCTAATTTGTACATGTCGAATGGCTCCTGAAATTCTGCCAGGCCATGTCAAACTCTGGTTATGTTGGGAGGGTCCATACGAAGAAGTTTCCCCATGACTCACCTCAGTTCATCCTAAACCCGGGAAGACAAAATAATAGTGTAACCAAGCTGCTCGTATTATCTTTAGTTAGCAGTGAGGAGAACAGTTATGTGTTGTTACAGAGTGCTTAGAAGTGGGAGTTGAAACGTGGACAGAGAGACAGTAAGGACTCAGAGTTGTTAAAGGACCGTTTGCAGAGCGGCAGGCAGGTGGTACCCTGAGACCCCATGGGAAGAGAAGGCAGAGGCCCTCCAGGATTTCAAGCCCAAATAGCGGTGCCACTTCTAGAAAAGACAGTAAGGAGAGGTGATGGAGCGATAGGAAACTATTTGAAGTGCGTTTGCATTTGAAAGTCAATGAATTCAAGAGAAACGCAGTGGAGACCGGCTCTACCCCCTCTGCCCAAGAGTTACATTGTAAACCAAGCAGGACTCTGTGGCCACTATTCCTCATGGCAAGCACGGGGTCACATGAATTGCAAATGGGACCTGCCGAAGGTTTCCCAGGGTTTCTGTTCCTGTTGGGCACACCTTCCATGATTCCATCCACTCACGTGTGCAAGAGCATAGCAGTTGCTGGTCTCAGTCCCACACACAGGATGTTTCCGTGGTATTAGTGATGTGCGAAGGCCACAGGCTTGGAACCACTGGCTTTCTTTCATTTTTTTCCCAGAGGAAACAGGGACAGGCACCCTCCACCTGCCCCCATCCTTGCCCAAGAGGTGCTGCCACTTTGGCAGAGAACTCTGAAGGGTCTAGTGCTTCGCCTTCTCACAGCACCACGTGCAGTCCCCTCAGCTGAGAGCTCCAAATACCGATGCTCCATGATAGGAGGTGACGAACAAATGTTCATCTGCCTGAACTCATCGCTGGCATCCCCCATAAATAGCGTAATTTTCCAGATTCCGTTGCTCCGGCAGAGCCAATAGTCCCATCCAATAGCCACGTGGTTGTTTCTATCTTCACACCTCTAAGCACTGCAAGGGAGTCATATCAGTAATTCTCGCCTATGGGCCTTGCGTGGAAATGATGGGTCACTTCCATGTCAGTGCAATTGAGGGTATGTGCGGCTTACTGATACTTGACCGCCTGCGTCCCCCACCCCAATCTTCCAGGTTGGAAGCAAACAACTCCAACACGTGAGGTTTCCATTTGTGGTAGCCCGAGCCCGTGAGTCCCCACTTGGAAGTGAGCTGCTTATGCAGACCAGCAGGTCCACACGGGACCAGCCTTTCCGTTAGCAATACATTCTTGTTCCTAAGTCCAGCCTCGCCCTAATCTATCCTTACTGATGTAACCACTTTCTGACCTGTGCCAAGGTCCCCATCTGAAAAATGTACCGAACGATACCACTGCATTTAAATGAATGAACCCATGCAAAGCCCTATGAAAGTGCACAGTGGTGCCCGATCAAAGGTCATTGTTAAAATTATAACCTACAGAATGTTGTTTCTCCACGGGTTTATTAAGAATGGAGTAGGTAAGAAAGCATTCTTCATTTCTCTAGTGAACAAAATAAGTGTTCTTCCCAACATGACTTTTTCACCATCACTTTTTAAAGTGGAAAATATCAAGATGATTTCCTTTTGGTTCTTCTGTTCTCTTCTCATGATTGGTATTCTCTTATGATCAACTAACATAAACCTATTTCAATTGTACAGTATTTTATACTCTGATTTGTACGAACATTCTTTTCCCCTCAAAGCTATTAAAAAAGTCCAGTCTGCCAGGAATAGTAAGTCTGAAATTCTATTTGAGAGAGAGGGAACACAAAGCCTCAGGTCTGTTGTCGACTCCATGAATCCTGGGAAGTCAACGATAGCTTACAGTAGTTTCAGTTAATTCCTAATTGCTTTTGTGTTGTCTTTACATACGAGGAGACATATTCGAAGTGGAGAGGAATAGTCCGTCATACTGTTTCTTTCACAGAGCTGAAAGAAGGCCCTGCTTATTATGAACACTAAGTAACGAGCCTGATCTTTAGTAATTCTTTACATCTGTATTTACCTCTGAGGAGCTTGGAGCTAACGAATTCTGCACATATATAAATAACAGGAAAATCAAGGAGAAGATCTCATTTTTTTTTCCATGGACGTTACATATTGAATGTATTCGTCAAGGCATTATGAGCTTGCATAATTGAGAAAATCCTCGTGGGTAAGGACTTGCCATTTTTTTTTTTAATAATGATTTTTTATTATATTATGTTAGTCACCATACAGTACATCCCCGGTTTTCGATGTAAGGCTCGATGATTCATTAGTTGTGTATAACACCCAGTGCACCATGCAATATGTGCCCTCCTCACTACCCATCACCAGCCTATCCCATTCCCCCACCCCCCTCCCCTCTGTAGCCCTCAGTTTGTTTCTCATAGTCCATAGTCTCTCATGTTTCATTCCCCCTTCTGATTACCCCCCCTTTCTTTATCTCTTTCTTCCCCTACTGATCATTCTAGTTCTTATGTTCCATAGATGAGAGAAATCATATGATAGTTGTCTTTCTCTGCTTGACTTATTTCACTAAGCATTATCTCCTCCAGTGCCGTCCATGTTGTAGCAAATGTTGAGAACTCATTCTTTCTGATTGCTGAGTAATATTCCATTGTATATATGGACCACAACTTCTTAATCCAGTCATCTGTTAGGACTTGCCATTTTCTGACTTTGCAAGCAGTCTACATGACATCCCAGCATATTAGTAATATTATAAAAAATTGGCAATACTCTCAGATTAGGCCACCACCAGCTCTAAAGAAAGAAAAGGTCTTCAAACTTTTTTTTTTTTTTAAGACTTTAAGTCATCTCTATATCCAACGTGGGGCTCAAACTTACAGCCCCAAGATGAGGACTACATGCTCTTCCTATTGAGCCAGCCAGCCAGCCCAACTTTCAATTATAAGATGAAGAAGGTCTGAGGATCTCATGTTAAACTTACATGGTGGAGGGATGCCTGGGTGGCTCAGTCGGTTAAGTGTCTGCTTTTGGCTCAGGTCATGATCCCAGGGTTGTGGGATCTTGTATCAGGCTCCTTGCTCAGCGGGGAGTCCACTTCTCCCTCTCCCTCTGCCCCTTCCCACCCCGCTCGTGCTCTCTCTTGCTCTCAAATAAATAAATGAATTAATTTAAAAAAATGCCCTGAGGACTTGGGGCCACTTTGGAGGGGCTGGGAAGTAGATTATCCAGTCCCAAGAAAGGCCTGGCTGCAGCCCGAATAGCAGCTCAAATGTGGCCTCATGTAGGACCCTGAACAAAGGATCCCAACAGGTTATACCCAGTGTCCAGACACACAGAAACTGTCAGATAATAACTCTTTGGTGTTTGGGGGACAGCACATGTTGGGGTCATTGGTTACACAACACTAATAACTAATAAACACGTCTGCAGAAAATTATAGACCTGTGGACTGGATGACCATTTCTCTCTGTAGGTTGTTCTCCATTATTTTTTTCATTTTAGAATTAAAGCTAGATTTCAATACATATGGTGCTGAATGACAAGATAAAAAATGTCCACTCTCAAGAAATGAAGTCTTAGAAGACTTATATAAAATAAACAGTTTAAGTCATGATCTTAATTTAATAAAAACGATATCACTTGCTGTGGTTTATAAGATATTACTACGTTAATATCATTAGGAATTTTTAAAACATGATCGTGTTTAATCATACAACCATTCTTGCACTGACATCATCGATATTTGCAGAGCATCCGCTAAATGTCAGGTGCTCCGGCCACGGAGAAATTAGGACCCAGAATCTACTCTCAAGGAGATCACAGGTCATCCTTTTATTTTTCCATTTTTAAGCTGTTTCAACAGAACAGAAAAAATCTTCTGATAAGTCTGATGGGAAATTTAAGGGGAGGATTAGCACTTCAAATTATGAAACTATCTAGATTAACCAATGGCAAGAGTGACAAACATCTTTCAACGAATCCATTCTTTTAGCCAAAGGGAGGTTTATATCTCAGGTACAGACAACTCAAAATGGCTACATGAAATCAAGAACTGTTTGAAAAGAGAAAAGAAAAAAGAGAAAAAGGAATTTATTGTAAGAACCCTGAACTGATATCTGATGATTCTTGGAACAGCCCTTGAGATGTCAAAGATGATAATACAGTAACAGCATTTGGGAAGTATTTCTAGTCTTACACTTAGCCTTTTGGCAGGAATTTATTAAGACAGAATAAGCCTGTGACTTTTCAATTCCGAGTACAATTTGTTTCTCTAATACATCCGCAGGAGTAATGTGTGATGGAATTTTTCCTTCTGCAGCCCCTCCGGTGTGGGTGATGATATGCTGTAATAGGTTCTCACAGGCCATATCTCAGCAATATAAAACCCAACACATGTACATCTGTGGCCCAGTGTCAGTGCCTTAAATGTACATCAGAAATGCATTAAATCTTCTGATTGCTATTCTGTTTGTACAGCTTGTTGGTTCAGATTTTCCCCTGTAATGTACTCTGTTGATTACCTTGAATTATCAGGATATCCTTGGTAGAACAAGCACACACCTTATTCAGAAAAACAGGCATACAGACGGGGCTGGAGCCCTTTGGCGTGAAGGAAAACAACAGAAATATTTCTTGGAGGTAACACAGGTAACCCTGTGCTTACTTACAATCCCATCTCACAGGCATTTTTGCTTCAGGTAATCTGGTCAGCAAGATCCTCCCAGAACGCTCTCAGGATTCTCCTGCATCTCCTGATGCGGGGCAGGTAACGCGCCTACATGCAAATCCCCCTCCTGCAAGGAGAGGAAGAAGGGACAAGGTTTCTGTGGCTCCAAGCAGGAGGAGTGCCCTTGTTTCTTCTTGCTTGACTTGAAGGATGTACAAATACATGTCAATATACGTAATGTCAAAGATAAAAGTTGGAAATGTGTTTTGAAATCTAGGCGGCTTGCATTGATAACGGCTAACACTTCTGAACTGTATGATTCAAATAATTATGAATAATGTCAAATATCTTTGCTGATATCAGAAAGTGTGTGTTGCAGTAGAGACTGTGACCGCCAGTGCGTATAAAAAGTCCATGACCTGAATCGGTGAGATATTTTAATATTCCTGTCACAGACCGTGTATGTGTGTGTCTGTGTGTGTCTGTGTGTATATGTGCGTGTATTTAAAGTACAAGAAGCCACCACACCACATCCTTTAGGTTGGTTTCTGAATAGTGAAAATATAACTGTAATTTTGTTCCTTTTTTTCTTTTGATGAGTGGCATGACTTGTAAAGTTTAGGAACATACTCAATGGTCAAAGGACAAAAAATAAGGTAACATTAATAACCAAGAAGGTACTCTAAAATATTACCATCTTTTATTACTTATAGGAATTAAAAAAGAAAACAAAAGGAAAGAAAAGGGTATTAATCCTAATATACCTGGGCCTTAAGTGGAATTTGTGATTTTCAAGTCTGCTGGCATTAGTATCACCCCAACACTAAAAGTTTTAGAGAACTAATGATTCACAAAAAGAACTATCGTTCATTGAGTGGCCCCAATGATCCAGGCTCTGTGCCAGACCCTTGAGAGAGAAGCAGGAGCAAGGCGTCATCTTCGTGCTCTGCAACTAGAAAGCAAGTGGGGAAAACAACAAACAAGCAAAGCTCCTAGAAGCAGTAGTGTGTTAAGAGTGAAACCCGAGGACCCAAGCTCACGGGAAGGTCAAAGTGAGCCCTGGCAAGGGAGAGGGGGTGGTAGGTAAGAGTTGCCCAGGACGCAGTGGATGTGGCCATGGCGGGGAGAAGAAGTGTCCTTGGGAATCATGCCCTTATCTGTAAACACAGGACAAGGAAACAAAGATCCAAGATCTTTTCAAACGTTTCTCTCTCTCTCTTTCTCTCTCTCTCTCTCTCACATACACACACACACTCACACTCATACACACATGCACACATGATAACTCAGGTTCCTGATCTGTGATCGCACTTACAATGATTTTATTGATATGAACACCTGATTTTTCCTATTATTTCCAATTCAGTACAAAACATTGTGCACTTGAAATTTCCATCCAATCCAAATATAAAATTATGGATTAATGTTTAATATTGTTCTATGCCTTTCTATCGTAGAATAGCTGAATAATACCACCATTGGTTATCTTTTTTCCCTTTAATTATATTAATTTTTTTTAAGTTTGGTTCCATAAGAGTTTTTTCCACTTAAAAAAAGAATCTGTTTCTCTTTTCTTTTTATTATGTATTTATTTATTTTTTAGAAAGAGAGTGGAGAGGGGCTGAGGAAGAGGGAGAGAGAGAATCTCAAACAGTCTTCATGCCCAGCGCGAAGCCCAGTGTGGGGCTCAATCTCACAACCCTGACATCATGACCTGAGCTGAAATCAAGAGTCAGACACCACCCAGGTGCCTCAGAAGAATATGCTCCTAATTATAATGAATGTTGAGTAGAGAACTCCTGGTCATATACTAAATCACGTTAATATAATCTGTTCCAGGGACTAGTTAATACCAGGCAATTTTAGCTAACATTATTAGCAAAAGAGTAAGAACCTACAGATGGCATCGGGGCATTATTTTTGCTCTGAATACATGTCTATTTGTATGTAGCGATCATTAAAATACAATATTCAAATTAAATAGTTTCTTATCGAATCAGAAGAACTATGTTTTCCCCAATTATAAACAAGAAGTGGAACTAAACTGCCCATAGTATATACACTAAAGTCAAGTGGATTGGTCATGGGGCATGTGCGTACTAACAGGAGTCTTCTCATGCAGCCGATTTGAAGCTCTTCGGATTTGTGACAGTACTGTGAGAAGTACAGGATTTTCTTGATTGATTTCCTCCCCCTGGGTTGCAATGCCACAGACAAGACTTGACTTGACTGTCCTGTTGGGCTATCTCAAATGCTGAAACAGCAACATCCCAAGCCTAAGCTCTCAAATACTACTTATTAGTAAAATTATCGATATTACTGGTAGATGAGAACTGTAGGAAAATATTTTTAAATTATGAAATATTACTTGCATTTAGGAAAACATTTCATAATAATAAGAAAATTCTAGAATACCCTCGTATATGCACTTAAAGAAATTTTTCTGTTAACTTTTCTGAAAGAATTTTAGATTAATCTTGTTTATTTACCTTCAATACACTGAGAGCTCCATCTGCTCTATATTTAACCAATTGACCTCATGGACATTGAGTTAACATGATAAAATTATCACTTTCCATTAGACTAAACACCTGTTTGGGCTATCAGTCAAAGCTGTGACACTCCTGACATTGATTGGGAAGAGTATAAAAAATCACGTGACTATATCAATACATAATTATAAGTGTGATTACAGATCAGGAAACTGAGCTATCATGTATGCATACGTTTATGAGTATGAGAGAGAGAGAGAGAGAGAGAGAGACACTGAATCGTATCCACTGAACTCAAATGATCTAATCTTACCAAAATCCCTCCCCGATACTTCTCTCTCTGTTGAACTCTTTCCATGCTAATCTATTCTTTAACATAAATCATCATCTATCGAATAATGTTCTAACCCCGTCATAGCCTGAGGTTAAGCAATCTCAAATACCTGCCGTGCGCATCAGGATTAAGCACGAGGTAGACAGAAGAATGCAATAAGACTACGTTGGCTTCACTTTCTGCAAGAGCTGGTGGGGAGGAGGGTGGAGAATCAGAGGGTGAGAAGAGCCGGGTGCTTGCACTGAACCTTTTAGGACTGGTAACCGGGGAAATTGATCTGGACAACATCCAGATTCTTAACGTGCAGGAGGGAGCCACTGGCAGCTAACATTTCCATGCATCTGCTGATATGACTTCGTTGTAACATTGCATTTGGAAGGCAAAAGTCCTTCATTGTTTCATTTTCTGTAACTAAAACCCAGACTCCCTGTGAAAGGCTGCACCCATACTGAGCACTGCATTTATAGCCAATGGATATTTCAGTGCCTGTTTTCTTGAAAGTAGAGAAAACATTGTCCAAAGCAAAAGAGCATTAATTTTGGAGGTGAAGGAAATTGCTTAATTCACTGGTACGATCTCCTCGGTCCATGTAATTCAAGGTCCCTGGAACAGGGCCTGAGGCAGGAGGTCAGTAGCTGCTGAAATGTTCACACAGACATTGATTCTGTCTAAAAGCTGCTTTACTCAGTTTTAGCCATGAACTGTTCAACTGTCTTTCATACGGTGGCAGGGCAAACTTTCCACCCACGCTTGCTCGAAGGAGCGGAACCTAAAGCTGTTAGGAATATGATATTTGGTCAAAATTCTAATTGAGGGCACGTTTAGGACTTGTTTATGATCACCTGTTTTTTAATATTTATTTTTGTAATGTGTTGGGGCATTCTTACAAACTCATTAAAATATTATTTATTAATAAATATTTGGTGCGCTTAAAATGAGGATTATTTATGTGGTAGGGTTTTAATCAGACCTTTAAGCTCTAGACAGTGATCTCTTTGGCAGTTCTAATGTTAATACAAAAGAAATAATAATAAGGAGAAGGAAGAGCAGAGGTAGGAGGAAGGAAAAAAACAACTAGCAAAAACTATGAGTAATTGCAAGGTCTTTTGCGGACTCAGAATCTGAATCGTTAGATTTTCTGCTCTCAGCTATGCCACCCTGGACAAGACAATCAATGTTTTGTAGCTGAAGATTCATCATCTTTAAAAATGGAGAAAATCATAGTTTCCCTCCCACCCTCACAACCTATCAGACTGTATCAAGTGCTTGGAAAAGCTTGGAAGACTCTTTAGATGCAGACATCTGGTATACTTGTTAATCTCTGCATAATGAAGATAATGAACACTGACTATGATGAACGTAGTGAATAAGAAACCAGCAAAACCAGGGCAGCAATGTGAAGGACGCAAGAAAAGAAACAAGGACAGAATGTAGTCCTGGCCCTCCTGTTTATCTTTGAAATAATAGCGCAAGCAGCACGGAAAAGTGTAAAACGTAGCTTTCTCCAAACGCTGGTCGTGGGCTGGCCTGTTGCAGCTGCCGAGCACCCCAGTGGACACAGGGAATGGCCCATGTCATGGGAAATTACATATGTGCAGTATGTTAATGTTCCCTAGTTTGCAAGCCATAGACATGGGCACTGCTACTGACATCAAAGGTAGAGACACTTGAAAGGGAGTGTAGCGAATATGGAGTTGTAGTTCCATAGTTTCTATTAGACGCGCCATTTCTTTCCTTCTGTGTCTTCTAATCATCTAGAAAGTGTTGTCTTTTTTCAAGCTGTGGACATTTTGAGAAAAGTATCATTACCAACCACAGTATCTCTGTGTTGTAAAGTTTTTGCAATTTACAAATATCAATTTTTGGCAGGGAGAGGGGGGCAAGCCTATCTGCTTTGCATGTGTAAATATTTAGGCAAGCCTCCCTCTCAAATGCTTCTTTGCATGCATCTGTGTTGCCATTGGGTGGCTCTGTTCCTTCCACGTTCGAGGAAATTCATAAGATAACACCAAACCTTCATAGTCAAGCACCGCTAGTATGTGTGCACACGCTTGTGAGCTCTTGCATGATGCTTTTTAAATACGTAACTGTAATAATCGACCAGCCGGAGACAGTGCGGCCTCGGAAGATTGGCCTCTCTCTTTCTAATGCCATCATTCTGAAAACGGTCCTGATGTCCCTTGCTTCTGCCCGTTGGGACGTTAGCCATGCATCTGCTTCTCTATCCAACATTCTATGTCTACCTCTCATTGGTGTTTATGTCTTTGTCCCTAACTGTTTATCTATAGAGCGTCAGCATCAACAATGCCACGGACACCCGCATCGACGTTTATATCTAACTTCTGTCTATATTTACGCTGATGTTGACACACACTGGCATCTGTAAGTACGTGGAAATCCACACCCACGTCTGCATATGCATCTCTGTCTGTCGTACGTTTTTAGCTGGTCTCTATGTCTATGTCTGTCTTGAATCTATCTCTGTATATCTGTTTCTACATCTCTATGACTTTGAGATTAGCACCAGCATCTACGTCTGTGACCGCTCCCATATCTAACCTATGTCTCCATATGTATGAACACACACGTGTGTGTACAGTCAACTCTGTCCTGCATCGATTTCATTTTATCTGCATCATTTACCTCTGTATATCTACATATCCATAGGCATAAGTGTATGCATACAGATGTCTATATAATGTCACTGAGATCTATAATCTCCGTCAACAGAGAGAGTTATGTGGGGACTTCACACAAATTTCCCTCTATCCTTAATGAGCACATAGTAGTGGGAGAGCAACCCCTTCCTCCTTTCCTCACAAATCTACTTTTCTACTTCTCACCTAGGAAGGTATTAAAAGGAGCTCGTGGTCAGACTTTACAAGAATGTGCCATAATTTGGTCATAGGATTATCGAAATACAGTGAAACACCCACATTGCATTCACCTCCAGCATTTCTGTATATGGCAACACAGAATTAAGAGCTATTACAGAGTTTGGCACTCACTCCATGGTGACAAAATGAACGTTTGCTGGACATTGTTGGATGACAGAAGTCTGATTTTTGTGTAGCAAGCAAGTGCTCCCTAGGACAGGGCCAACTTGTCTGTTCTTGTCAGTGTGCTCTTGTCCCTGCACGTTTGTGGGGCCACAGCTATGTGCTATGGCCAAGGAGACTTTAATGCAAGCTTGTTAAAGAAGGACAGAGAAGAGATATAGAAGTACCCCCCATATCAATGCTAATAGAAGGATTGCACATTCTTATCAATTTATCTGTAATTAAAAAATACTAGTCTTTAATGTACAGATGTCATTTGCCACTACACAGAATGTTACACGGTGTGGTTCTTATTTAATTGTTTTGGGTGTTCTCTTGAAATCCAGTGAGAATGTGTTTTCATACCTAATCTCTTGCAAAATGTTTAGCATAAGGAAGAACCATAACTTTTGTTAGGGAGACAGAACTTCCAAGCTTTAAAGAAGCAACAGCTACATTCTAGACTGAAGCCTGTTTTGTGGTGCCTGATTACTGTCTCATTCTTGTCTTTCCTGGTGATCTAACCTATGTTTAGCTCTGTGCCTAACCTTCTAATTCTAAACTTTGAATACTTATGCTTGACAGCCATTCCTGAGATGCACCCTCTACTTGGGACCTGGGCAATCAGGTAAGCAGTCACACTTTCCTCTAGGGATGGGTAGTGGGAGAGTTGGTCCATCTGACACACAAGCGTCTGGGGTCCTGAACTCTCTCTGTGTATCTATCCTGGGTTTGCCTTTGGCTCAGAATCTGCTTGTGCCTAGTCCCTGACTTGTGCTCCAGGTGGGTTCCAGCTCAATCTTCCAGTCTCTGGGAGAGATGTGGTTAAGTCCTAGGAGAGCCTGACTTGCAATTGACAGAGGATCTCCTTCTACCTGTAGTCTCCTTGCACATGGTATGAAGCGTAGGGCTACTGTCACAGGCATCTCTAGAGGACATCCCAAGCCTTCTATTTTCCCACAAAGAGGCAACCTTATTGTACCCACCGTACCCAGAATGAGTTTGGGAATCCAGAGTGGATTAGGAGTCCTAGAAATATTCTACTTCCACTTTTGGGCGCCTCCCTGTCCCACTCCCCTGGGCTTTCGCAGCCATATCTCTTGGGAAGTCCAAGGCTCATACAGCAAGTGGGATATTCAGACTGTTCTTCCAAGTAGCTCCTTCTCCCATGCTTTTTTTCTTTTCCTTTTAAATTTCCTCCATTCAAATGTCACCTGGCCTTGATCCATCTTTGCCTGTAGAAGACATAGTCACGTAGTCTGTGTATTGTCCTGTCATTGCTCCCATCCGCTCTCTGTGCCATGCTAGCTTGCCCTTGCTGTGGCTTGCCGAGCAGTTTGGAATTGATCAAGGAGTTCCCTTACTCTGTAGCTTCTGGTGAGTCTAGCCCGGTGGGAGGACCAACAGAGATTCAGAGGGACATCAGATAGCGAAGTTGACGTATCCTTCCTTGTGGTGTTTCTGTGGCTAGATCTATCCCTGAAGTGCAGGCCATAGGTTCCGGTAGTTGGCCCTTTACATACCATCCCATATCTAGTTTCTGGTAACTACCTCTCTGGTGGTTCTTCAGTTCTTGCAGATGGAAACTAAGTCCAGCTGTCGCTAGCTTTAAGCACTGTGTCATCTCTGTGATTCCCTGACATCTCCTCACTCCAATATAAATGCCCTTAATTAAAGTCTTCCCAAATTATCTCATTCAGAGTGTGCCTTCAATTTCCTGCAAGGGCTCTGAGTAATACAGTGGTCCCTGAGGTTAGTCTTCGCTAATCCTCAGAATCTTTGATTTTAGTGTTTGATCTCAGCTAAACATTAATCTCAATTAGACTTCGAGTAAATAACATAATTAATTTAATCTGGAGTTCATTCACTTATTCATCATTCATTTATTCTCTCGATAATATTAACTGAGCTCCAGCCACTCTTCTAGCAATGACCCAACAGACCCTGATTCTGCTTTCTGGGCCTGTGTCTTTGTGGAACAAACACACAAAGATAAATCAAAACATACATACCTATTAGATGGTCAGAAGTGCTTTGGCAAATATACAACAGTATAAAGAAGACAGGGGAGTGCAAATTTGGGGCAGTTACAGGGAACACCTCTCTGATGATATTGAGTTGGGACCTAAAGAGAATGAGTGATGATTCTTGCTTAGACTTTAAGAAACAGATGTCCAGGTAGAGGATACAACAAGTACAGAGACCCCGAGATAGGGGCTGACTCCACTGTCTCCACACATTGGGAGTCAGCAAGAGGGGACGGAAGGCAGTGGGGATAGTGCGCCCGTCATGTCAAGGAAACACCTGTAGGCCACATCAATGGCTTGGGTTTCCCTTCAAGTGGTATAGGTAGCTAGTGGGTTTACATAGGGGAGCAGAATCATGTAATTTGCCTTTTGCAAAGATCTCTCTGGCTGCTGTATGGAAAATTGTGGAGGAATAGAGAGGATGGAAAGAGAGAAACCACTTGGGTCTGGTTGTGGTAATATTGCCAGTGCAGTTGTGCCATTGCTGGGTAGATGATCCCCAAACCTCTTCCTAAGCACACAAACCCAGCTCACCTTTCAGCTACTTTGCATCTGGTGGAGGGAGGGGAGCATGTGGCTGGTGCTTACACTAGTGTGAGTGTAAACATCCTGTCAATTTTGGTCCAAGGTGGTTAGGTCCCTCTCTGTTTCTTCTTTCTCTCATCTCCTGCCTACTATTTCCATGTTGGTGCCTAGGGAAATATTGGGACGCACATCCCAAGTGTTGTAGGCTGTGTCAGATCAGATCGTGACAAGACAGTGTGGAAGAGCACATTCTCCACCCACATCAACCCTCGTGAGCTGTGACATGAAAAATAACTTCCTTTATGGGCAGCTAGTAATATGCAAGTTTTATTTGTTACAGAATCTAACATTACTTACCCTGACTAATACTGAAATTGGTACCTTGAAATGAATGCTAATGGAACCTAAAACTCATGGCTTTGGCTTAGCAGTTGGGCACTGGACATTGACTAAGCATCTATCTGAGGTTGAAAGATGTTGGTCCATGTCACAGAGAAGAAAATCATGAGTTAAATGAATCAGCAACTCTGGGGGAATGCTTGAAATCAAAGTGCTGGTGTGACCTTGACCAGCTCGCAAGGATAAATGGAAGAAAGTAGGGTAAAAAAATGTGGGGCCTTAATGGGTTGGAAAAGCCAAGTCTTTCTAGATCTTAAACAGTTGGAAAATGGTTGAAAAAGCCTATAAGCAAGCGAGGCCTCCATCTAGACTCGGCCATAAACTGAGAACCACATTTAAAGCGTGGCTTTCTGCTCTAATCATGTAGTTTTAAGGTGTGACTATCAAGTTGGGAAGGAGGCAAAGAAATAAAACTAACTTGGGGACTTTGTCTAAGAAAGAGCTTTGGGTTGAAGTACACACTGTCCAGCGCTCCAATCCTATTGCTTTCCTTTTCCCCTCTTGTACCTCTCTCATGCTCTTCTACCCCCTGCCAAAAAAAACCCCCCAAAACCCAAACACACACACACACAACATACACACACACACACACACACACACACACTCACAAACAAAACAGTGGTGCTTCTTGATGGACATTTCAATTCTTCACCATTTTCTTTATTAACCTCCAAATAGAATTCTTCAGAATTGTAGGTTTAAAAAATGTGCCATAAGAACTTCTAGATTTTCACCACAGAGGTTTTGCTATAATTAAAGATCTATGTTTGTCATTATTGGGCTATACGTACAAAAGCAGCCTCCTTTCATATCTCCTGTAACCTTTCATACTTGACCTTTCCAGTCCTAATTACTTATTTAGAAAAACGGGGGTCGGGGTGCCTGTTACATAATCTTGTGTTGGCAGTACAGCGCCTGAAGTCACTCAAACAGTGGCAGTTTCCTCTCCCCTTGTTTCTTTTCTTGATAAACACAAAGTGTTAGGGATGTGCCCTTGACGTGTAGTATGGAAGGTGATCAGTTTGGACATCCGTATACCACTGTGAAACGTCATCACAATGAAGAAATGAGCATTTCTGTCGCCATCAAAAAATTCCTCATGCCTCTGTGTCATCTCTCCCTCTGCTCCTCCTTGCCTCACACCCTCCTCCCCGCCCCAGCAAACAGGGAGCTCCTTTTGTCCCTTTAGATTAGTTTGCATGTCTCAGAGTATAATATAGTTGTAAAAATACAGCATTGCACTTATTTCTCTAGCTTCTTTCACTCAGCGTTTTTTGTTTGTTTTGAGATCCATTCATGTTGTAACAGGTATCCGTGATGCATTATCGTGCTAGGGCTGAGTAGTATTTCGTTATACTGGTACACCAGAGTTCATCCATCCACCCATTGCTATGCATTGCGCTGTTTCCACTTTGGGGTTATTAAATGAAATCTGCTGTGAACATTCATGTAGACGTCACTGTGTAGATGTGTGCTTTTTTAGTCTTTGGTAAATGCCTAAGAGTGGAAGTACTTGTCCCTATGTTCACCGTATGGTTAACTTCTTAGCAAACCGCCAAACTGCTTTCCAAAGTCAGTGTACGTTTTTCATTCCTACCAGCAGCACAGGAACGTTCCAGTTCTTCCATATACCCACCGACACTTAATATGGCTAGTGGTTTTAATTTTAGCCACTCTAATGTGTGTGTAATGGTCTCTCACTGTGGTTTCATCTTGTGTTACCATAATGATTAATGAAGCAGAGCGTTTTTTTCATGTACTTACTTACTTTTCATATATCTTCTTTGATTACCCATTTTCAACTAGGTTAATTTTTTTTTCAATTTTGAAATTGGAGAATTCTTTATCAGGTTTATGATTTACAAATTGTGTCTCCAAGTATCTGGTGTGTCTTTCATTCTCTTAATAGTATTTTCCTAGACCAATATTTTTTAATTTTTATGAAATCCAATTCATTGACATGTTCTTTCATAGATCATGTTTTGTTGTTGAAAATGGGAAATCTTTGCCAGCCCCAGGTCACAGAGGCTTTTGTCCTGTGTTTACTTCTGAAAGTTTAAGGGTTTCAGATTTTGCATGTAGATCTATGAACCATTTTGAGTTACATTTTATATATGATTCATGATGTGGATTGCACTGCCTTTTTATGTGTGTGTGCACTTGGATAGCTGACTATTACAGCATTTGCTAAAAAGGCTGTACTTCCTCCATTGAATTACTATCGCCCTTCTATTGAATATAAATTAACTGTGTATATTTTGGGTCCATTTATGGATTTTTAAAATTATGTTCCATTGATCTCTTTGTCAACTTGAAGCCAAATCACATTTTGATTAATGTGCATTTATAATAAATTTTGAAATTAACTAGTCTTATGCTTTAATTTTTTTCACTCTTGCTGTGACTATGTGTTTGGCATTTCAATGTGAGTTTCAGAATCAGTTTGACAATTTCTACAAAAAATGCAAATTTTATTAAATGTAAAGTTGATTTGGGAAAAATTTACGTTACATCTTTCCATTTGTTTAGTCCTCTTTAATTACTCTCAGCTGTTTTCTATAATTTTTAGTGTATAGGTCTTGCAAATATATCTGTAAGTGTTTCATATATATCACTGATATTGTATGTGGTATCGCTCATTTGAGTTTGTGATTGTTCACTGATGTATAAAGAGGTGAAACTAATTTTTGTACATTAATCTTATATTTTGCATCTCTTCTAAACTCACTCATTAGTCTTAGTAGTTTTTTTGGTAAATTTCATAAGTAAGTAAATTTCCTTAAGTAAGCATGTTGTCTATAAGTAGACACAATTTTACTTCATTCCAAACTTGATGTTTGTATTTTTTATTCTTGTTTTATTGCACTGGCTACAGCCCCCAGTATAGTATTGAATGAAAGTTCTGATGACAGACCTGCCAAGATTTTGGATTTATTTTTATATGATTCCATGTTCTCTCTTTTGTAGTTTATTGTCTATAACTCATTGGGTTTTTATCTTAGTGGTTGCATTAACTGAAGACCATTTACCATCAAACGATATGACAGCACTTCACAAAGGGAATAAGAATCTTCCACTAGTATAGTTCATTTTCCACCTCCCTGCCCTTTGTGCTATTGGTACCACATTTGCCTTTACATATTGTAGACACCGACCTGCATTGTTACCATTTTTGTTTACTCATGTAGTTACTCTTTCCATGGATCTTCACTCCTGTGTTTTTACTCATAAATCCATCTGGTTTCATTTTTTGCCTGCAGAGCATTGTTTGCCATATCTTCTGCAAGGCAGATATATCAGTGACAAATTTGTTAAGGTTTGAATATTGGAAAACATTTTCCAGGCCTGTTTTCTTCTGGTAAAAACTTCTAGGTTTATATATTTGTTATTTCACTTTGTCTTTATCTTTTTTTTCTATCAGTAATATAAAAATGTTGCTCCACTGCCTTCCCATCTGTCCTGTTTCTAATGAGAACACTATTGTCATTCTTATTTGTATTTCTCTTGCGGTAACCTGCCTTTTCTCTGGCTGGCCTTAAAATTTCTTCTTATCAATGGTTTTGAGCAATTTGAATATGATGTGCCTT
The DNA here is from genome assembly GCF_023065955.2 of Ursus arctos. Taxonomy (NCBI): domain Eukaryota; kingdom Metazoa; phylum Chordata; class Mammalia; order Carnivora; family Ursidae; genus Ursus; species Ursus arctos. Next base: position 3,333,255 of record NW_026622819.1, on the reverse strand, counting down.
GGGTATAATTTTCTTCCTCTTTCTTGTGGTTGGGACTTTTGGACCTGTTGGATCCTTAGGTTTATTATTTTGTCAAATGTTAAAACTTTCAGCCCTTATTATTTCATATTATTTTACATAATTTTCCTTCACTCACACAGATCACACATATAAGAGGCTACTTGAAATCTCATGGTCCACTAATACCACTTGTTCTAAATTCTTTCATTTCTCTTTTTAATTCCGATAGTTTTTGCCATGTCTTCAGGTCTACTGAACTTTTATTCTGCTATCTAATCTGCCATTAATCCAATCTAGTATATATTTTATCTCACACCTTTTAGTTTTCACCTCCAAACATCAGTGTTGGTCTGTTGTTGGATCTTTCCTGTCTCTACTTAACTTTTGAATGCACGGGATGCAGTTATAATGTTTAATGTTTTAATGACCTCATCTGAAAATTGTAAATCCTCTGCTGTGTCAGTGTTATGTGAATTTTTAATTTATTCATTTTTCTCATCATAATGGCTCATATTTTCCTGCTTGATTGCATGCCTGGTAATCTTTGATTGGATGCCAGGCATTGTTGGATGCTGGCTACTTTTTGTATTTTTATAAATATTGTTGAGATTTATTCTCAGGCACTTTACTTGGCAAGAGTTTGATCCTTTGGCATGTTGCTTTTAAGATTTGATAGGTGGAACTGAGGCAGTGCTCAGGCTAAGGCTAATTATTCCCCTCTACTGAGGCATAACCATTCTGTGTGCTCGGCCCAATGCCCCAGGAAACATGATAATTTCTATTTGGTTGATGGCAACAGGCACTCCCTCTGGCCCTGTCTGAACAAGGGTACTGGACTATAATCCTTTCTAGTGGTTCTTTCTCTGGCCATGGGTAATTCCCTCACAGACAAGAGCAGATAAGTACTCAACAGAGTACTCAAGAGTAACCTCTTTAGATCTCCAGTGTTCTCTTTCTGGGCGTCTCTCTCCTGTGTACTACTCCAACCAGCAAAGTCACAGGTTTGGTCTTGTACTCTTGGCTTTGTTTCCACTCTCAGGGAGTTGACCAGGCTTTGCCTAGTTCTTCCTCTCTTTGACTGGGCCTCAAAATCTCCTCAAAGCTTTTGAGAGAAACAGCAGGGTTCCTTCTATTTCCCATCTCTCAGAAATGACATGCCCTTCGTTGTCTGATGATTTATGTCTTAAAAACCATTAATTCTTAAGTTTTGTCCTTATTTTTAACTTTAGGGAGGAAGATAAACAAAGTCTCTATTTATCTTGGTCCAAAGTAGAAATAACTTTTGTTACCTTGTTTCTATTTTAACAGCTTTATTGAGCTGTATTTACGCATTATCAAATTCACCAACTAAAGTGTACAAATCAATGATTTTTGGTAACTCTACCAGGTGGTGCTATCACCACCATAAATCACTTTTGAACATACTATCCCCCCATGAGACCCGCATGCCCATTTAATGAATCCACTTCAGCCCAGGCAACTGCTAATTTACTCTCTGTCCTTATAAATTTGTCTTTTCTGAACATTTCATAAGAGTGAATTATCCAATATATGCTGGACATTTTTCATTTAAAATAATGTTTTTGAGGTTCAGTCATGGCATAACATGTGTTAGTAGCTGATTCCTTTTTAGTGATGAATAATATTCTATTGCATGAATACACCACACTTTGTCTACCCATTCACCAATTGATGGGCATTAGATCATCTCCAGGTTTTGGCTATTATGAATAATGCTGCTATGAACATTCACATGCAAGTTTTGTGTGGAAATATGTTTTTATTTCTCTTGGGTAGATATCTAGGAACACTGTTGCTGGGAAGTAGGGTAATATTATATGTACCTTTTTTTTGAGAAATTGCCAAACTGTTTTGCAAAGTGGCTGCGCCATTTTACATTCCCAGCAGAGATGTGTGCAAGTTTACCTTTCTCCACATTGTCCTCAATGTTTGTTATTATCTGTCTTATTTATTATAGCCATTCTAGGAAGAGTGAAATGTTACCTGGCCGTGGTCAAATACTTTCTTTGTTGAAACATTTGCTTATATCTGTTGCCTGTTATTTCTTTGAACCGTCTTATTTTTACCAAATTGTAAGAATGTTGTGTGAACTCTGGATACCAGCTATTTGATGAGTAATAGTTTTGAAAATATTCACTCCAGGCCTGGTTCTTGTCTTTTCATTTTCTTAATGGTATCTTTTGAAGAGAAATGTTCTGAATTTTGACATAGCCCCCCTCTTTTTTTTCTTTCATGGTCGATGCTTTTGTTATCACATCTATGGGACATTATTCTAAACCATAAATCTTGATTATTATCCTTTGTTCTATTCTAAAAGTCTTGTTTTATCTCTTACATTTGAGTCTATGATTCTTTTTTATTTAATCTGGTTGTATCACAAGAGGTGAGGGCATAGTTCATCTTTTTGTATGTAGATATCCAATTGCCCCAGGACCATTTCTTAACAAGACTATCAAGGAATCGCCTTGGCACTTTTGTGTCTGTAATTGATTGTAAATCAACTGTATTGATGGTAATTGACTGTGAATATAAGTATTTAATTCTGGACTCTCAAGTCTATGTCCTTGATTTGCATGTCTATTGTTAGACCAGTACAACAATGTCTTTATGACTGTAACTTTATAGTAACTTTAGAAATCAGTAAACACAAGCTTTGTAATTAAGATTTTTTTTTTTTTCAAATATCTTGGCTCTTCCAGACGAACTTGAATTTCCATATACATTTTAATCTATGCTTGTCAATTTCTGCAAAAAATCCTGCCAGGAATTGGATAGAGATTATATTTGTTCTATTGAGTCTAAAGAACAATTTGAGGAGAATTGCCATCTTAATGACATTGATTCTTCCAATCCATAGACATAGAATTCCTTCCTATTTTATTTAGATCTGCTTTAATTTTCCTCAGGAAAATATTGTAATTTTCAGTGTACAAGATTTGCGTCTTAAAAGAGTTTCCTAAGTGTTATATTATTTTAATACTATTGTTAATAGAAATGTATTCATAGGTTTAGTTTCAGATTTTTCATTGCTCGTATATCAAAATGCATTTTTTAATATTGATCTTATATCCTGCAATCTTACTATATTTGATCCTTAGTTCTGATAGGTTTTTTCTGATGAATTCTTAAGATGGTCTACATTTGAGATTATGTTGCCAACAAATAAAGACTGTTTTACTTCTCCCTTTCTAATTACAATATCCCTTAATTATTATTATTTTTGCCTAAAATCATTTTGAATTATTATTTATCTTTTTCATTAAATCTAACTTAATTTTTTTCAACTATTTATTCCCTCATTCTACTAGAAAAATGTCTGTTTCTCTCCTATTTTTCTAACATATTTCCAAATTCCAGTAATCTCACATATGCTTATATGCATTGAAATATAGATGTTAATTAATAGTTAGAATTTGCATGCATTTATCAGGAAACAATGTGATTGGATAACACCCTCAAGTGGGTATGTTAACTTTTCCTTCCTGCCTTAAATCTAATTTAAAATACACTTTATTCTTTATTGCCTCAAATTGTCCTCCTCCATTTCTCTTTCCTTCCTTCTCTCCCTCCGTCTATATCCTTTTTCTCTTCCTGGTGGAAAAGTGCGATGCACTGGGATGGGAGCACCCACTTTCCCGTTGTGTGAGGTGCTGACTGATTCGCATTACTGGGACTACAAAGACGTGATTAGCGCATTGCTGTCTCACGGTGCTGAACCTCAGCCAGAGATAACCGTGTGAGCCTCTGTTAGTACTTTATTCAATAAGATCTGTTTATACCTTCAGTGGAGGCTGTGTTTTCATTTTAAAATGGCTGGAATCTAATTTATTTGCAAGAATTAGGATACACTTTCCCCTCAGAACTGTCAGGTCACACATGGAATAAGGTGAAGCTTGACAGCAGTTTCTAGGGTACCACGATGAGGCATAAAAGCCGCCCTGGAAATCGACTGTGCTGGCATTCATTTTCAAAGGGTGTTTCAGAAGTTTATCAATTTGTTTCTAGTTAGGTAGGACATAGATGTCAGTTTTCTCCTTTGAACAGTCTTCAGGGCTAGAATGCTGCTTTATTATGAATAATATGAATATGAGAAAAATAAATCTCATCTCTGAAATGAGACTTTGGAGCTCATATTGAGAGGGAGGTGGGGAAACTAGTTTTGAAAGGACTTTCAGAACCTTGAAAGGTTGGCCATTAGAGCAACACGGGAGTGTCGGAGGGCCATTAACTGAAGAGCGGTTTTCTGTCATTGTGGTTCCTTTTCAGTTTACTGCTGAAAAAATACATTCTTACCTGAGGTAATGTGTTATAAAAAGGAAAAAAAAATTTAAAAATGTGGAATAATCAGTACTTTCCAAAAGATTTCCCTGAAGGATGAAAAGATAAGAAATGTGACAAGACAGAGTAGGAAAAATACTTAAGTGTCACTGAAAGGGAGATTTGGGGCTTGTTTTTTTGTTTTGCTTTACTTTATTTGCTTGTTTTCCAATTTAGGGGAGGTAGAAATGTATCAGACAATAGTAGAGCTCTGTTAGTCACCGTGCACATTGCTTATGCATTTTGGTCTCACTCACAAATCTGGGATAAGACTGAAATGGTAGAACTATGGCCAAAATGAAAAAGGAAACACTACTCAGTGAGGAAGCAAAGGGGGGCAGGAGTAAGAGAGAATGACACAAACAGCTATTACAGGACCAAAACTCTATGTGCAAGAAAGATGTTGACAGCAATGCCCCTTCCCTTCCCTGCAAACTATACATTTGTTTCTGTTTAATGCTTTGTCTAAAGGTTTATTTCCATTTTCAAATCCAGTGTACCACAACTGAAGGGATCAGACATGTATCATCACTCAATGCAGGAGCCTCAGTCTTGTGTATGATGCAGGTGGATGCTCGTGGTTCTGAACCTCTGTCCGTGTGGGCGGACATAGCTACAGACATGTGAACAACTACTTTGATGCAGACATTGGAAGAGTAGGATTTTTGTGGAATGATTTAAGAAATAATATGTCTAGCTCTCCTTTCTGCCCTGAATAAAGCCTACAAGTTCTCCCAAGGAAGACTCATGTTCCCTGAGGAATTCCTGAGTGCAAAGGCATATATAGCCATGCAAGAAGAGTGTGATGCAGGGACGTTAGCCATACCAAAAGGATATACGTAGATATAGTGGAAGAAGTGGGCCAATTGTCCACGAATGAGGCCCCTCATAGGAGAACTATCTAATAGTACAAAGAAGCCAAAATTGTTAGGCACTCTGAGTGGAGGAACATCAGATTCCACAGGGAAATTGATTTTGCCCCTGCAGGAAGATCATGTTGGAACTTCTACAAAACGGTGCACTGACACACTAGATTTACTTAGGAAGACAAGGGCAGAGCTCAGAAATGAGAAGTTGACATAGTTGGTAGTTTGCTCTGCAACACAGGGCTCCTCTGTGTGGCAGGCCAGGGACCCGTGTTTTCCAGCTTTGTATTTCAGTCTACAGGAACCAGCTTCAGTAGCTTCCAGAATAATGGCAGTGGTGTTCCATTCCAGCACCTCTTTGGTAAAGACAAGTTCCTTATGTTTAATTTCATCAGCTCTATTAAAGTATAAGTTTGTTCTCATTTTTAATGTGGAGTTCATTGACTTTTGAAAATTGTGTCCATTCATGTATGATCTACAACAAACAAGTAGTGGAATTCCCACCCCCCAAGGTTCTCTTGCCCCCCTTGGAGTCAATCCCAGCCTCCACTCCTGGACTTAGGGCAACAGTGACAAGCTTTCTGTCATCAAAGATTCATTTTCCCTGCTTCCCAATTTATGTAAATGGAAACAATCAGTATGCATTGTTTCTTGAATATTTTTCTCAAGAACAACTTTTGAAAATCGTCCACGATGTTGCATTTATCGGTCATACTTTTTGTTTTTATTGGTGAGGGGTGTCCTATCATATAAATATACCAAATTTTATTTATTGATTTATCTCTGGATGGACATATGGGTTGTTTACATCTGGGGGCTGTTACATATACCTTATTAATAATGCACATATCACTGGTGGTTAATAATAGAGAGCATCTTTTCAAGGGGGTGTTTACCATACGTGTGTCTTCATTGGACAGGTGTCTGTCCAAGTATCTGAAAACTATCCAGGAAAATGGGGCCTGGGGGTCCCCAGTGTCTGGCACCTGAAGCCCAGATTCCAGGGCTTGGCTACTTTCTGGTCTCTGCATGTCTTCCACATTCTTTTTTTATTTAGCATAAAATAAAATAGAGAGCTTTGTTTGAAGGAAGACTGATTTCTTTAAGACTTGTGTGAGATAGGTCAGTGGCCCACACGCGCAGTGGTGTGAACGGCTTCTGAGAGGTCGCGGGGAGATAATATCAGACCCTTTATGGTTTTCTATGGCTGTTCGGAAGAAGCATGAAACAGAAGATGTTGTGACTGACCTCACTACCCAGGGCTTGATAGAAACAAATTGAAATATTGGCATCAATAAACCAACACTACTTTAAATGAATATCCTCAATAAACTCTTCAGGCTTCTTTGATTTATAAAAATCAATAACCTCAGTGTTAAGTAAAGCTATGTCCGTGACCACGTGCAGGGACAACCTTGCTCTGTAATAGTGGAATGCCGCACACTGCGCTCACTGGATATTTGAGGGAATCGATATTCTTGGAGTGGAACAAAGATGGTGCAAGGAAATGACATCCCAGCGAACAAAAACATGGCAAATTGTATTTTTGGTTTTGTTTTTTAGGTTGGCAGTGGGAAGTTGGTGGGAAGATTGCAAGGAATTGACATGAGAATGCATCTGAACCGTCATCAGCTGTGCCACTGGTATAAATGTCCTTTATTGGAGTGGCAGGAATCCTCAGTGAGGAGTTGTTTATAAAAAGAGAAGTATCACTTTATCTATGGGAATATCTACATTGCTAGATACATGTGTATATTTAAGGATTTCAATGGAATGTTATCATATTCATCAAGCTACCTGTACAGTGTCTGACGTAGGGGTGCCATCGCCTCGACCTGAGCCCTTCGGGCAGACCCTCCAGCTTGACACGCATAGACCCCGTCACGGTAATGACGCTCGGGTAGCTTATCCTATGTCGTGGTCACCCAGTTTCTGCTGAACTTAGAATTTGTCTTTTTTTTTGCTATCTCATATTTTCTTCAAATTTTAGCAACTACAAATTGTCCTGAAGGTTCAAATGTGACCCCAGAGAAGCACAGCATGACATCCCTGTGGTCACACAAGCTCAGCTCAGCTCAGCGGGGGGGAGAGCCCAGAGGAGCTTGTCTTCGCCCTCACCTGGCCTTTTTCTCTAGCCGCTGATGTTGTCACAGATCTGGGGCACTGTCCTGCCTCCCCCTCCCCAACCTGGATCCACACCCTTGTCTTCAGTTTCAAGCTCACGCCCTAAAACCAAGAGCTGCTGCTCTTACCTCACCGCGGACAAAAGATTCCATGTTTTCTCCCCAAACTTTGCCCCATCGTGTCACACATCTTCATGTTCGCTTGGCCAGCGGAAAAGACCTTCTAACTGATATCCCACTTCCTATCTCCCCAGAGCAAACACATCTCCTTCCTCACTCCATCACCAAAGTGCTGTAATTAAAATAAAACCATGATGAGGTCACACAAAGGTCTGCACTCTCCGGGCTCCCCTCGCCATCAACAGGAATGAGTCCACATCCCTAATGTGTCCTACGTCCCGCGTGTCTCCTGGACTCACATGCCTGTCTGCCCCACCGCCCGTCCCTCCCGCCTCGGGCCTCACCTGTCCCTTTGCTCAGTCCCACATTCATAATGCATCTGCAGCACCTCCTTTAAGGAGGGGCCCACTATTGTCGCCGAATTCCCTGTGCCTCACACAGAGCCTGACATGGGAAGGGCCAGACATTTCCAGAGCTCTGTGCTATTTCACTAAAACTGACCCCATGAAAGTAGAAAACAGGATGGGAAATTACCCAGCGGCTGCCAGCATTACTTGCCCCTGCCCACTGAATGGAACTCGTTCTCTAAAGCTCTAGTAAGCACGTGGGACACCTGGGGGGCCCCGTCAGTGAAGCATCTGCCCTTGGCTCTGGTCGTGATCCCAGGGTCCTGGGATCGAGTCCTGCATCGGGCTCCCTGATCAGTGGAGAGCCTGCTTCTCCCTCTGCCTGCCGCTCCCCCTGCTTGTGCTCTTTCTCACTCTCTGACAAATAAATAAATAAAATCTTAAAAAAAAAAATAAAGCTCTGGTAAGCACAGGAAAGGTGTCGGCATGGAAAGAAAGCCGTGGGTGTGGACCCCTGAGCAGAGGGTGTTTGGATGCCCTTTTATATCACTCAAACTTTTTCTCTTTGTCTTTTGTCAGAAAGGAACCAGAGCTAGAGTTAAAAGGTCAAAACGTAAAGACAAACCCCTTTGACTTGACAGCATATGAATTATTCACACTGCAGGAGCCAAGCCGAGATGCCCAGAGATACGGTTTTCACAACCACGAGAAGGAGAAAGGGCTCCAGGCTGGGATGTGCTCGGGGCTCCAGAGCAGCCAAGAGGGGGACGCGGTCACCGACACAACATGCCAGTTGAGCTCAATTAACTTCACGCAATGTTGTTTGTATTTTCCAGGGCCCAGCCACCCACCCAGACCTCCCTTCTCTCCTTGTGACACACACAGTCCCTTAACCCTCTAGCCCCGACGTGGGGATGACTGAGATCTGCTCTGGGATTCCACCCTGGACACCATCTCACCGCAGGTCCTGTCTCCTTTAGCGCCTCTTGGCTCGGACGGTTTCTCGGGCTTTCCTTGCTTTTGAGCACAGTTTTGAGGAGTCCCGGTCAAGTATTTTGTTATTTTGTAGTGTGTCCCTCAGTTGCAATTAGTCTGATGTTTTGGTCTCTGCCAGGCAGGGGTCGTGTGTTTCGGGAGAAAAGCCACAAAGGCTGAGAACTATTCTTACCCCAGCTCCCCAAAGGCGCACGCTATCCGCACGCTTGTCACTCTGGATGTTAATCTTGATTATCTCACTTAGGTGGTGTTTGCAGGTGTCTCTGGGGCAAAACGACTCTTGCCCCTCTTCTGTGCTTTGTGCTCCTTGAATGGGAAGAGTACTATGCAAAACCCAGATTTAAGTTGCCCACCTCCTTGGGGGCAACGCGGTGACACAGAATCTTCCACAGGACGTTCACCTCCTCTCCCACGTGTGCTTATGTATGTCTGCATTTGATTACATCAGCATTAACTTGCTATGGATCGTGTCCCCCAGATTCATACGTGGAGACCCTACCCTCCCACACGATGGGGTTAGGAGGCAGGTCTTTGGAGGGGCTTAGGGTTTGGTGGGGGCATGCAGGTGGGGCCCCAGGAATGGGATCTGTGCCCTTCTGCATCAGGAGCTGCTTGCCTCCCCTCCCAGCTCTCTGTCCTGTGAGACAAGAGGAGAAGTGGGCCGTCCATCACCTGGACCAGGGGTCCCCCAGGACCCGCCATGCTGCCACCTTGACCTGGGGCTTCTAGCATGTGGGGAAATAGGGACTACATTGGGGCCACACAGTCTGTAGGGTCTGCTCTAGGTGGGGCACAGCCCACGAGTGGTTATTGTACATTTGGGGTTAAATCCCAACTACCTTGGTTATTTTGTCACAGAAATTGTTTCAGCCTTGGCCACTGGGCACCTTTCACATGGCTCCTGCATCCTCACGACACACCCCCATCATCAGGGGGTTTGTCTCCGTTTGTTAGGTCTGAGCACGGCCTTACTTTCTGGCACTAGAAGATGCTCCAGTGTGTGTGTGCGTGTGCGTGTGTGTGCGCGTGTGTGTTGAGTGTCTCCTTCCAGGCCCCAGTCCTCACATCAGCCATTTCCCTAAGGAGCCCTGGTTCTCCCCACTGGGGAGTGTGCTAGGCTCTGAGACCGGGGAGTTGGGGTGCTGCTGCTCCCAGGCCCTCCCAGCTGACCCCACAAGGGTGTGTATGTGTGTATGCTGACGCGGGTATATTCACACATCTGAGGTGTGTACGCCGAACCGTCTGTACCTATGCTAGCCAAGCGAGAGTTCCTGCCTACACCCCGCTGCCCCCGGCTGTCTCATGGGGTGCTCAGATCCCCTCCCTTCCTTGTCGTAGGCCCCCCACCACCACTCCGGCACTGAGAAGCCAGGCTCCCACCACCTGCCATCTACCGCTGATTTCTCCCATCCTGGTGCTTGCCTGGCACTGTCAGAGCTGCTAGCCCCCGGTGACCGTGACACGGGAGTGAAGTGTGCTGTGGCTCACATACTTCCCTCATTGGCAGGCACATAGGCCGCCGCTTCCGTGCAGCCCTCCAGGACGTGTTGCACCCAGCCTGCTTTATCACGCCCATGCTGGGGGCCCATGATACCTTCAATGATTGTTTCTTTCATTTTTATGCACAAAGATTCGCGTTTTTGCTCTCAGGTTCTGTGGGGTTTGACAAAGCATCAGATCCTCACCGTGAGAAGCTAGTGGCGTGGGAGTCCTCCTCAGACCGAGGCCGCCAGGACTTCCTCACCCCCTTACTTCCTGGGTCTCAGCAATTCCCCAGAGTTAGCAGGGAAGTGTCCTACCAGTTGACGAGGCAGCCGTTGTCGCCCAGGCGAAGCAGATGCAGCTGGGACGGTCTTGGATCTGCTGGCTGGCAGAGCTCACAGCAGGGCTGGACCTACCCCCTCCCACCTTTCCACACCCATTGTGTGCTCGTACTCAGCTCTCTGTTCTGGTAAAGTCTTAGCAGGTCTGAACGGAACCTGGAATTCTCACCTTGATTTCTGTATCTTGTGGATACAGAATTTGTATTTGACAAGATTTGTGTCCCCGTTTTAGCACTTGGGATAGGCCATCCTCCTGCCTGCTGGCCTCTGGCTTCTGACGAGTCAGCTGTTTGTTGTCTCCTTTTCTCCTGGTCTTCTTTCTCAAGCTGAGTTCAAGATTTTCTCTTGGTCTTCAGTTTTCAGCGGTGAGCCTGGATGTGTCTGGGTGTCGATCCTGCCTGCTGCTTGTCCAGGTCCTTTCCGGGCTTTTCCCCCTCCAGATGCATCTTTTCTGCCCCCTCCTCTCTCTCCTGCTGTGAGTCCCACCGTCTACGCTGCAGGCCAGGGCCACGCAGACTCCTGAGACTATCCACTTCCCTTCCTGCTTTTTCTTCCTGTTCTTCGAGTTCGAGAATTCCTACTGAAGCAGCACGAACTCCATCGAGTTTTTCTTGGGACGCCTTAAGTGTATTGTACTCTCCAACCCCGCAACGTGGGCACCATTATTTTTGTAATGTGTGCTCCTTTATTGACATTTTCTATTTGATGAGTCAGTGTCATAAATTTTCTTTAATTCCTTTAACATGCCTATTAAAATATTTTAAAACATACTTATAAAGTGGTTTCAAGTCCTTTCCTAAGTCCAACATCTGGATCCCCTCAGAGAAACTTCCTATTGACTGTAATGCTCTCCCTGTTCCTCTGCTTGTCTTCTAATATTTGGTAATTGCATAATTTAGGTGATAGTGTCGTGATTCTGGATGCTTGCCTCACCCTGAGATCCACTTTTATCCTCCCTGGGAATTATTGCTGTTGCTGGGTTTTTTACTTAATTAGTACGTTACCTGGATATATTCTGTGAAGCCTGTCTCTTCAGCAGTGTGCAGCCTCTGAGGTCTCTGCTGACTGTCTAATTCTTGCTCTTGTTTTTAATTTTGGCTTTAATGTAATTTGGGTGTTACATTATGTCAGTGCCGCTTAATGTTCAGCCAATTAGTTTGTCGGAATATTTGCTCAAACACCTTGACCAACAAGACTTACGGGATTTACTGTGAGATCTGGGAGAGCACATCCAAACCAGGTTGTTTGAAAGTCTTCTCTGGTTTTTACTTGACCCCGGATCCTTCGAGGCCACAGAGTCATGTGGGAATTTTTATAACGCCGCCCCTCCGACCCCACTGTGGTCTCATTCGTGCATCTTCCTGCTGTATTCCTGGCTGGCCTGCTGCTGTGTTCCTTCTCCCACTCAGGATCACAAGCTCAGGCCTCCTGTGACTTTGGTTTCCCCATTCATCTGACTCTCAGCTGCTGCTTATAGCAACTACTGAGCACCCGGGGTTTTCAGTGTCTCTTCCAGATCAAGTCAGTTCCGTCCAGCAGCAAAGCTGTTGTGTTCACAGCTTGCACAGCTCTTGAAAAGCAGTCGATGGACTGAGGGTGGTTTGAGAGCTTCCCCAGACACAAAACGCCAGAGTGTGGAACAGAATAGTAGTATTCTTACTCCAAGTTGCATATTATTTCCTGAATAAATGCTTCTTAATTTTTGAATATCTTTGGCCAATGTCTCGAGTTCTAAAATGATGGATTTTGACAATTGTGTCCAATATGATTATTGGCTGGGGCAGAAGAGTGGGAGCGCGTCACCACGCCGTTCTGGATGACCTGATGTCATTAGCAATGAAAGTTTAGTAACCTTACTTCTCCTTCCCAATTCGCTGCATTAAGCAGGCTCTGGGAAATAGGTTTTCATGTGTGCCCCAATAATTTCCAAAGATTAAGGGAAACTTATTTGCTGACTTATCCTAATCACTTCTGTGGCTAAAACAAAAACATATATCCTGCGTCTCAAAGTTTGAAATTTATACAGTTGAGAGCTTTCCTAAGTGTTGCTCTGAGTTTACCCCCCACCTCCCCCACTGTCATTTTTAAAAAAGACCAATTGAAATATAATAGAGGTGCTGAGAAGATTTGCTATAATCTTTTCTTGCCCAGTTTTGCAGTCCAAGTAAAGCTACTTTAAAGTCCTTTTACATTCCTGAATGGAGATGAACTGATTAAGAAAATCCGTGGAGAGAGTCACGCTGCTGGTTTGTGTGACTGTTGGAAGCTTGCATGCATAGAATCTCACAGACAAGCTCACCCCTCCAGTTCCATTTGGGACCAGTGTCTGTGCCTGGAAGGATGATCTTTATTGAAAGGTCCGTCATAAGCTACAGGCATACCATAGATCAGGGCATATTTTAAAATTTTAGAAAGCTAATCTTCTGTGTTTCTATTCAAGATAAATACAGATTTTAGGGTATTTAGATATACTTTTGAAATCAAGTTCTGAAGGAGATACTTACTATGCTAAAAGGCATACTTTTGTTAATTCAATAGAAACATTTGAAAAAGTGTATATTCATTATATAGAAGCCATATCATACAATATGCTCGTAAGAAAAAAAACTTTCCTTATGAGCCTTATTTGGAATGTCAAAGCTTCAGACATCATCTCTCTCTATATAACTTCACGGCTCAGTTCATCTGTTTGAAGGAATAGGGAAGCGTCAATAAATTCCCAAGATAGAACAGAGAATATTTTCTAATATACAGGCCCAAATACTCAGCTGAAACAAATGTTTGTGACATTGCCTTTCTGTGTCTCTATCATCAGTTCAAGCTTTAAAAATAAGCATTATTAAGCATTGCTGATAAGGTACTTTAGAATCCTAAAAAATAATTCTGTATCTGTTCACAATTACATCTTCCAAAAGAACAGAATGTTTAAATTCATTACCAGATAATCACTAGATAAAATAAAATTTCTGTCTCTCAAAATTGCTTTAGGAGCTAGTCCTTTAAAAGATTTTTCACCTGAAAATCTTGCTAACAATTATTTTATCAAACTCAGTTCATGAATGGTGGAGATTCCAAGGTCATTTTACTGGAATCACTCATGGTATATGGTCTAAACTCTTTTGACATGGATGTTTAACTGGTATTTTGGTTGTTTCCCCTTTTTGGTAATTTTCTGCATCTTGAAGAGGAGAGGGGTGCATTTTATTTTGTTTTTAAAAATATCATAAATGTAAGCCCTATGATTGTCTAATGGGAAAAGCATAAATAAATAAATAATGAATGAATGAATAAATAAATAAATAAATTAGGCATTTGCATTATACTTAATTCCTCTAAGTTTTGTCCTTATTTCTGAGTATTATTTTATTCACACACATGTCAATTTCAGTAACAAGAACTCATTTGACAAACCTGTCAGAATCATTCTCTCCACTAGGTAAGGGAAAGCCACGGCATTTTAGAGATTGTGGGGTAAATATGGTATATGTGATTCATTCGTTTAAAGCCCACCTAATGCCTATGTTCAAGTACTGTTAGATATGCTAACGGTGCTCAGTGTTTGGGATGGAGAACTAAGTGAAAGGAGAAACCTGCCCACAAGTACGTCCAGGTGTGGCAAGCAAAACAAAACAAAACAAAAAAACAAAAACAAAACAACACAAAAACCCAAAAAGCAAAGCGTTTTTGTGGTATGTGAACTGTTCTGTAAGTACCCTGATAAAGGCAAGCCCAGGATACAAAGGGAAGGAGTGTCTGGCCGTATCCTGGGGAAGAGCGGCTGGGGAGGTGCATAAAGGCTGTTAGGAAGGGGCAAGTGGGGCAGGCAGTTAAAAAAAAGAAGTGTATGCAAATACACAAAATGACCTCAACCTTTTGGGAAAGTTCAAGTGGTCTCTCTTAGCTGGAGATGGGGGTTAAGGGGAGTCAAGAAAGGTAAGTAAGCAATGGACACGGATGGGCTCTTAACACATTCAAGGCATCTGGCCATCACCCTCCTGATAATGTGCTGTTGCTGAAGGGTTCTTAGTGGGAGGGTAACATGCAGGTAACATGGGGGTGAAACAGTAACACAGACAAGGAAGCTGGAGACAAGGTAGGGCCGTATCTGAGTAGACATCACGAAACAGGGTCCTACCAGCCGAAGGAGCGCCATTGGGAGTTCTGATGGGAGAAGGACCTGGGAGTGGTTTTGAGTTAGGACTCCCAGGTTGCCAATCATGTTAGGTGGTTGAGAGAGACAGAGCGGTCAAGGTTGATGCTCACACTTCTTTCCCAGACACTGGCTAGGAAGTCACAGAGTGGTGAGCACAGTAGCAGGAACGAGATCTGAGGAGTGTGGAAGCAGGGTGGAGTAAGCTGGCGGCACGTTCAGTCACAGGAATATTGAGTTTGGGGAGGTTCTCCCATGCATTCAGAAAAAGAGGGCCAGGACTCATGGTGGTATTTCATTAAGGTTAAAATTATGATTCAACAGAGAATATAGGTCATAGCTGAACACATCTGAATACAGTGAAGAAAGAAAAGTATTTAACCAGGAACGGCAGAAAAAAAGTAATATTTGTCATAAACAATCTCTAAAAATGGCTCCAGTGATGTCTACCTCCTGGTAGTCATGGCCTTGTGTAATGTCTTCCTCACGTGTACTTGATTCTAACCAGCAGAAGATGGCGAGGCTAAGGGGATGTCCCATCTTAATCAAGTAACAAAATACTGTTCCTATCTTCTTGCTAGCAGACTGGCCTTGTTGTCTTCTTGGCTCGCATACTTTGATGATGCAAGCCACCATGCTGGGAGCCCAAGGTGACAATAAACTAAGCCCTCAGTCCAACAGCCATCAAAGAATTGAATTCTACTGAAAGCTATTCCAGCTTGGAAGCAGACCCTTCCCCACTTAAGTGTTCAGATGAGATCTCAGTTTCAGCAAACACCTGACTCTAGTCTTGTGGGGAATGGAGAGAGAGGGTCTGGTGAAGTGGTGCCCAGATGCCTGACCCACATGTAAGATAATACACCTGTGCTATTTACTAGGTATCGTTCAATAACTAAGGCCACATTAGACAAAAAATATGTGTGATATTTTTGAAAGCATGACCCAAGAAATGGAAAGAAAAAAAGAGATGGTGCTCTTTGTGACATGATAGAAGACGGAAGTTCAAGGACAAGGGAATGGGTATGATGTTACAGAAAAGTCAACTGACCGAGAACTGAAAATTTACCAAGGAGGATGTTCAATTTAATAAGAAGGATGTTTTTACCTCCTTTCATGTTTCAAGGGGGTGGTGTTCTTAGTTAAAGGAAGAACAAGATGATGGTGAAACAAGGTATAAGCAAAAGACCATGTTGTGAAAACAGAAAAGGGGAAAAATGTGTGAGAGCTACTATTAGGGATGCACTAGGATTGGGAGAGGGAATTTTAGGGGAAATGTCAAGCTGGGAATGACCTGAGTGTCTTTAGTCAAGGGAGGTGCTGGGGAGTGCTATTGTGAGAGCATTGCTAGGGTGAGTTTGAAAATTAATTAAATTAATTTTATTAAAAATTAAATGTATTAAAAATTAATTAAATTGATTTTAAAAATTCACAATTGTTGGAGAAGACCCAGGGGGTAGAATGGAAGGGAAGTCATGCAGGGCTCTCTGGCACATGAGCGTGTCCGTGGCCCATGGGAGGCACGCAGTGCCTTGGTAGTATCTCTCTCCCTTCAGCCTGATTCCTGCAGCCCAGCACAGTGGCACTGGGAGGGGCCTGACGCGCAGTGAACCAACAGGTGGGAGTCACTCTACGCGGAGATGTTCCTCTATATTTTGCTTTTTTTTTTTTTTTTAAGTTTCAGAAGTAGAGTTTAGTGATTCATCATTTGCATACAGCACTCAGTGCTCATTCCATCACATGCCCTTCTTAATGCTCATCACCCTGTTACCCTACCCCCACCCACCGCCCCTCCCGCACCCCTCAATTTGTTTCCTAGAGTTGAAAGTCTCTCGTGGTTTGTCTACCTCTCTGATTCCATCTTACTTTATATTCTGCTTTTTTAACCCCTTGGTTCTCTTTGGTTGCTCTTAGAAATGGTTGTTCAGTATGTCCCACATTTATTTCTTCATTGTTTTTGCCTGCCCTCGTGTCTTGAGGTTGGGCTTTCCAATTCCGATTGCTAGGGGAAAAATGTGTCTTTCAGGAAATGTATGCAATTTAAAAATTGCTACCATTACATTTTAGAATTTTAATAATGCATCTGTTTTTAATCAATATTTGTGATAAAACCGGCTTTGTAGTTTCTAGTATTCTCCCAGCCATACTTATAAAATAACAACAACAAAAACCCTGAGAAAATTAGAAGGCACTGAACTGGTTCTGCTTTGCATGTGACACTTTTCAGATAGAGGTTTGTATTTATTTACGTAGCTAACCCCCTCTCTTGCCTAAAATCTGCGATGACTGTGGTGAGGGGACCATGGATATACGTGACCCACAGGGCCTGCAGTTCTCTGACATCGAGTTGATTTTTCTAAACCCGCAGCGTGATATTCTAGCACTTAATTTCAGAATGCAGCTTAAATCACAGAAGCCATAATATGTCAAATGATCCCACACTCGCACGGGGAAAACAGTAAGTAATGAAAAAGCTATGATTGCTTTTCTGTCCCTCCAAATGACAGTTATCACCTCAATGACCTGCTCCGGGCGGACCGGTCTAAGCCTGACACACTAAGGGATAACGTCATCTAACAGGGTAGTTACAAAAATCAATACAAAACCCATTTCAGAGATACTCTGTGTAAGAATCCTGGTGTAATGTTCATTTATTGAATAGGCCTGGGGAAAAAAACACAACAACTTTTTCTGATATATATGCCTTACCTCTCAAGCAAAGGAATTCTGTAGGTAAGCAATAATTGTATTTTTCAATCTATTACTTAGACTTGCCATGGCTCAGGCTGCAATCTAATATATGGATGACGGCTGTAACTCAATTATGGGGGCCTCCACAGAGTCCTAGGGTATTCAGAGAGTAAAGGAACGGACAGGACAGCTCTCTCTGCTTCTCTGGATGAATGAGTGTGTGTGAGCGTATGCGTGCGAGCCCTTTTCTTTATAAGCTCATCTTGTTGCCTTTTTGACGACAAAGAGATTAGAATATTTAAATAGTCATATTTAACCAGATCATGTAACTTGCTTGCATTCCTGGCCCCTGCCTGCTTATCCCATGCTAGGTCCACAATGAGAAAGGGATGAGTTTCTTTTGAATAAACAGATGCGCAATCTCTACAAGAGCGATTGGCTGGTGGGGACTGTCCTCTTAAATGTTGGAGGCTGACAGCCAGCTGGCACCGGGGCTCCCACGTGCACGCCTGATGCCAACCACCGAGACAGAGCCCTGGGACTGGTAAATCTTGGGCTCAGCCAGAGTGGCAGTTATTATGAAAAAATTAAAAATAAAAAAGCTAAAGAAGGCATGTAGGGAGGTCGCCCTATACAACGATTTGCAAAGAAATATTTCGACAGCTGGTGAAAAGATTTTGGTTCAAATTAGTGTTACTCCTGGGAAATGCTAATGAAACCTGTTAAATCAACCTACACACCAGAAGTCCAATCATCTTAACCTTCACACTTGATGACCATCACAGTGTTTCATTACCTGGACATTCTGATTCTAAATGAAGAGCCATCGTGACATTCTTCAAATCACAGAATATTAACACCAGCATTGTATGGTCAGAGTAATTCATTTTCAGATTCTTAATGCTGATTTCATAGGGCTAATATTCACTGACCATCCTGCTTATTAAACCTAATAATCTACTGGATTTTAACTATTCTCTACCTCTATAATTTTCCAAACAAGTATTGATGAAAAGACCTAGAAAGTCTTATTACTACAGCTCATACTTGCCTGTTCAACAAGTTCTAAAATTTGGAAGATATTTTGGCTGCTGTCCAAACACTTACATGCTTATGTGAACTGAAGGTCACATTCAAATGTCTCAGGTTACTCTAATCAATCATAATCAGGGTATGTGTGTGAAGTCTGCACGCTAGCAATACACAGCTTCAAATATTTATGTTTGCATTGAATATCATAAGGTGAGAGCATAATCGTACTCTAGTGTAAAAGCCAATTCTGTGTTATTGCCTCATTTGAAATATTAAGACAATTATATTTTAAGCTGCAAAGTGATTTCTCCATTGCCAGAGGGTTGACTACTTTTGATACCGTTATTCTTTTAGTGTCTATACTTGGGAACACAAGCACACAGATTCTGTCCCCAGCACACTCAAGTTCAAATTGTGACTTCAACTTGCGCTGCATGTCTTGGGTAAATCACCCAGCCCTCTCTGCCTCCAGTTTTCTCTTTGGTGCAGTGGGAGTAGAAACAGCACGAAATTCACAGAGTTGTCAGGAACCTTGAATGAGTCAGCCTTTGTAAAGCCTTAAGATCAGTATCTCTAGTATTTTTCTGTTTCAGGTGTGTCACTTAGGTCTTTAATCCACTTTAAGTCGACTTTTGTATATGGTGTCAGGTAAGGGTCCAATTGCATTCCTATACATGTGGATATCCAATTTTCCCAACACCAATTAATAAGTAGACTGTCCTTTCCCTGTTGTGTGTTCTTGGCATCCTTGTCGAAGATCATTTGACTCTAAATTTATGGATTTATTTCTAGACTCTATTCTGTTCCATTTTTCTGTAAGTCTGCTTTGATGTTAGTCAGTACCACGCAAAACTACCTTATGAACTCAGGAAGCGCGATGCCTTCAGCTGTGTTCTTTTCACTCAAGATTGCTTAGCTATTTGGGGACTTCTGTGGTTCTATATGAATTTTAGGATTGTCTTTGCTATTTCTGTAAAAAAATGCTATTGGAATTTTGGGAGGGATTGCACTTAATCTATAGATCATTTGGGGAGTAGTATGGACATTTTAACAATATTAATCCTTCCATTCCATGAGTACGGCATGTGTTTCCATTTATCTATGTCTTCTCAAATTTTCTTTATGCTTTACGATTTTTAGTGTACAAGTCTTTGACCTCTTTGGTTAAGTTTACTCTTAACTGTTTAATTCTTTTGTTGCTATTGTGAAAAAAAATAGGAAAAATGTTACTGACATGGGTTTGAGCAATGATATTTTGGATATGACACCAAGATCACAGTCAATAAAATAGTCAAGTGAGATTGCAGAAAACTAAACAGCTTTTGCATAGCCACATAAATAATCAACAGACTGAAAAAACACCTTACAGAATGGGGGGGATATTTGCAGTGTATATATATACACACACACACATAAATATAAAAAATAAAAAGTTAATATCCAAAATATGTAAGGAACTCAATAATTCAACAGCAAAAGCATCAAAACAAATAACCTGATTTAAAAAATGGGCTAAGGACCCAAATAGACATTTCTCAAAGAAAGACATACAAATGGCCAGCAGATATATGAGAAGATGCCCAACAGCACAAATCAGCAGAGAAACACAAATCAAAACAACAGGCAGTATCACCTCACACCTGTTATAATTGTTATTACCAAAAGGACAAATGATAACAAGTATTGGCAAGGATGTGGAGAAAAGGCAACCCCTGTGCACCATTGGTGAGAATGGAAATCGGTGCAGCCACTATGGAAAACAGTATGGGGAGTCCTCAGAAGTTTAAAAATAGATCCATCTGGGGCGCCTGGGTGGCACAGCGGTTGAGCGTCTGCCTTCGGCTCAGGGCGTGATCCCGGCATTATGGGATCGAGCTCCACGTCAGGCTCCTCCGCTGTGAGCCTGCTTCTTCCTCTCCCACTCTCCCTGCTTGTGTTCCCTCTCTCGCTGGCTGTCTCTATCTCTGTCTAATAAATAAATAAAAAATCTTAAAAAAAAAATAGATCCATCACATGATATAGCAATGTCACGTCTGGGTCTATTTCCAAAGGAAATGAAATCAGTATCTTTAAGAGGTCTCTGCACTTCCATGCTCATTGCAGCATTATCTACAATAGCCAAGATACAGAAACAACTTCAATGTCCATGGATGGATGAATAAATAAAGAGAATGTCCCATACACACACGCACACACACACACACACACACACACGTAATAAATATATATGTATATAAAATGGGATATTATTCATCCTTAAAAAAAGAAGGAAAGCCTGGTATTTGTAACAACATTACATTGGAGGACATTATGCTAAGTGAAATAAACCAGACACAGAAAGACAAATACTGTATGACCTCCCTAATATGTGGAATCTCAAGAGTTGAACTCGTGGAACCAGGGAGTAGAAAGGTGGTTGCCAGGAGTAGAAGTTGGGGAAAATGGGGAGATGTCAGTCATAAGGTACAAAGTTTCAGCTGTAAGATGAATACATTCTGGGGATCGAATGTATAGTGTGATGACTCTAGTTAACAATAGTGCATTGCGTATTGAAATTTGCTAAGAGAGTAGATCGTGAGGGTTCCTACCACATACATACACACAAAAGCTAACTGTGAGATAACAGACGTGTTAATTACATCAGCTGGATTGTGGTGATCATTTCACAATATGTATCAAAACATCTTATTGTGCAGTTTCACTGTACATATACATAAATAATTTTATTTGAGATATATTTCAATAAAGCAATAAATAAAGTCTTTAAAAAGTCAATATCTCTAACAGCATAAGGCATTGCTATCTCAGAGACAGCATTACCTATGTTAACCTTAAATTAGGTTATCTGAATTTCATACTGTGGATCTCTCTCTTGGTATCTGAGGGATTGAGGGCTCCCTCCTGGGGATAAGATGAGCAGGATTTTGGCGAGATGGGTGCCTTGCTCAAGGACTGCACTGATGCTTTCCTCGGGCTGCCTGAGCCACTGCTGTAGTCTGTTGCTCAGTTATTTATGTCCTCCATTTTGCTTCCTTCTGGCCTCCGGAAGATGGGTTATATAGCCCTTAATAACTGAATATTGAGCAACCATCCCTGTAGAGCTAGTTTTGCGGTGCTCGCACCATGTTATTGATGACCGCTTCTGTACTAAATGAGCAGGGAACGTTTCCAAAGTGTGATGAAACAAATCAGAGAGCGGGTGGCTCAAGACGGCTGAAAAGTAGAACGTGACCTCACCTTCGTACACTTAAAATCCTCTAATTGCTTATGTATTTTGCCTTAAAACTACATGAAATGTGTTCTGGGGTCATTTGGTTTTACAATACAGAATTATCTTTGGAAATAAAAGTCTGCAAAAGCAATCCAGGTTGCATTTCAAAGTTCACCACATCAGATGGAATGAACAAGCAAACCAAATGAACATTTTATGACGCGTCGCAAACCCTTCTGTATTAGAAGCATGTGGGTAATGTATGACAATGGTGCCAATTTGTTTGAAAACCCAGGTGACGTTGTCTCTGGAGCATAGGCATAACGGTAAAAAAAAAAGAAGACACGCACTGGTTTCCTACAATTAATTTACATGGTTATTGTTACCGTGTTTTCATAGGGAAAAAGGGGAAATCTTGATCTACTGGCAGACAATACAGAAAAGCAAATCCTTTCTAAGGCAATCCGCTCACATCAAAGAATTTAAGCAAGTAATGGACTCAGTTTTTATATTAACAGTTAAAACAGCCAAAGTTCACCCATTAAGTCATTAGCAATAAGATCAGATTGTTAGATACCAGGAATAACTTACCACAATGTTTGGTTCTGCAAGAACACGGTGGAGAAAGACGAAGATCATCTTCCAAATAATGGTTTGTGCTATTACTTACCCAACAATTCAAGCATGACATGCTTTGGTTTGTGACCATTTAATAAATACTCATACCATAAATACAGGAAAGGATGCCCATAGAACATCTGCAACATAGCGTGACATTTAAAATAGATCGATCCCTGCAGTACTCTTAGGGATTGGACCCCCAACAGCCATGTAACCTGCATGACATTCAGGCACCTGGTATCCAAGTGGTTCTGTGAAGCTGGGTCTCCCCCACTTCATACTTGGAGTGAATGTTGCTTTTCCTAGGTGGATCATGATTGTTTTACACACCATTAGTTATTGGCTTTGAAACAAGGGAGGTTGGGTATATTTCCAAAGCTCTGCCTCTGTTAGCTAAGATACTCCTTATTGGCACTTGGACAATCACTATGTCTGTGGAGCATAAGAATCTAAGTTACATGGCCAATACTTGAGCTCTGGAGAATTCTTAGCAGGAGACTCTCAAGAGCTCCACCGGGATGACTCCTTTGCTAAATAGGATTGTAATTGTAACAGCCCTGTCCCATCACCGACCCATGGGAATTGCATGAAAATAAGGAAAATACACTTTATCTTGCCTTGCTGCTTACTGAGAGAATTACGGGAACAAAATCCGGAACAAGAATGTCACCTGGCTTAGGGCACACACACACAAAGCTGTCGTTTTAAAGATTTGTCCTGTCTTTCTGTAGCTAAAAATGGTCAACAAGAGAAAGACTTTTCTTCCTTAATATGAAGCTGCAATGTACCCCTTATAATGACTGACTTTGGTCCTTGGTTCATGTGAGTGTGTGCACAAGCTCTCTATCCAAAGATCTTTATTCTTGAACTTAAATGATCAAGAAAGAGGCAAAACATTTGCTGAGCGTTCTCCTTTTTGCTCTGAATAGTGTGTTATACTTAGAAGTTCAAACCCCGTCTACGCCCGGTGAGCACACCTCGATTCCGGAGTTTCGTGAGAAGCCTGGTGGCGCGCGCACCCGGTTCAGGGTCTCAGCCTGCTGTTTCGCGGGTGCCGACCGCGAGTCCGCCCGCTCCCCCGTGCAGGTGGCCCGCCAGCCGCCAGCCGCCCCGCGCGCGCTCCGGGAGTTCCCGGTCTCAGTCTGGATCCGTGAGCACACCGGGATTCCGGTGTTCCGGGAGATGCCTGGTGGCGCGCGCGTTCACGGCTCACCGGTCTCAGTCCGCTCTCTCGAGGGTGCCCTCTGTGTGTCCGCCCGCTCCCCCGTGCAGGTGGCTGCCGCTTCCCGGCACCCAAACGCGGCGGCTCCCTCCCCCTTCCGTTTATCTTCCGATATCCGTGCACGGTTTACAGCTCCCCTCTTGGTACCTCAATACTCAGCGCTGGAGATGTTCATTTGTAGAGATCCAGATGTATCATCCTGCGTCTCAGGCTGATTCCGTGGTTATATAGGCTGGTCTGGTACCTATCCAGCTCGACTCAGGGGACCGGCTGAAAAAGGGGTCCCCTACTCCTCCGCCATTGACAGACCACTGGCAAGACTTATCCAAAAGAAAAGAGAAAGGACCCAGATTATTAAAATTATGAATGAAAAAGGAGAGGTCACGACGAACACCATTGAAATTGGAAGGATTATTAGAAATTTTTATCAACAGCTATATGCCAATAAACTAAGCAATCTGGAAGAGATGGAATCCTTCCTGGAAACCTATAAACTACCAAGATTGAAACAGGAAGAAACTGATTTCTTAAACAGGCCAATTAATTATGAAGAAATTGAGTCAGTGATAAACAACCTTCCAAATAACAAAACTCCAGGCCCGGACGGTTTTCCTGGGGAATTCTACCAAACATTCAAAGAAGAAATAATACCTATTCTCCTAAAGCTATTTCAAAAAATAGAAACAGAAGGAAAGCTACCAAACTCATTCTATGAGGCCAATATTACCTTGATCCCCAAACCAGGCAAAGACCCCCTCAAAAAGGAGAATTACAGACCGATTTCCCTAATGAATATGGACGCCAAAATCCTCAACAAGATACTTGCTAATAGAATCCAACAGTTCATTAAAAGGATTATCCACCACGATCAAGTGGGATTCATACCTGGGATGCAAGCGTGGTTCAATATTCGCAAATCAATCAGCGTGATACATCATATCAACAAGAAAAGACTCAAGAACCATATGATCCTCTCAATCGATGCCGAAAAAGCATTTGACAAAATACAGCATCCTTTCCTGATTAAAACCCTTCAGAGTGTAGGAATAGAAGGTACATTTCTCAATCTCATAAAAGCCATCTATGAAAAGCCTACTGCAAATATTATTCTCAATGGGGAAAAGCTGGAAGCCTTTCCCTTAAGATCAGGAACACGACAAGGATGCCCACTCTCGCCACTATTATTCAACATAGTACTAGAAGTCCTTGCAACAGCAATCAGACAACAAAAAGGGATCAAAGGTATTCAAATCGGCAAAGAAGAAGTCAAAATGTCTCTCTTCGCAGACGACATGATACTCTATATGGAAAACCCAAAAGAAGCCACTCCCAAGCTATTAGAAGTTATAGAGCAATTCAGTAACGTGGCGGGATACAAAATCAATGCTCAGAAATCAGTTGCATTTCTGTACACGAATAACGAGAACGAAGAAAGAGAAATCAGGGAATCCATCCCATTTACAATAGCACCAAAAACCATACGTTACCTTGGAATTAACTTAACCAGAGACGTAAAGGACCTTTATTCTAGAAACTATAAATCACTCTTAAAAGACATTGAGGAAGACATAAAAAGATGGAAAGATATTCCATGCTCATGGATCGGAAGAATTAACATAGTTAAAATGTCCATGCTACCCAGAGCAATCTACACTTTCAATGCTATCCCGATCAAAATACCGAGAACGTTTTTCAAAGAACTGGAACAAATAGTCCTTAAATTTGTATGGAACCAGAAAAGACCCCGAATCTCCAAGGAACTGTTGAAAAGGAAAAACAAAGCTGGGGGCATCACAATGCCGGATTTCGAGCTGTACTACAAAGCTGTGATCACAAAGACAGCATGGTACTGGCACAAAAACAGACACATAGACCAATGGAACAGAATAGAGAGCCCAGAAATGGACCCTCAGCTCTTTGGGCAACTAATATTTGATAAAGCAGGAAAAAACATCCGGTGGGAAAAAGACAGTCTCTTCAATAAATGGTGCTGGGAAAATTGGACAGCTACATGCAAAAGAATGAAACTTGACCACTATCTCACACCATACACAAAAATAAACTCCAAATGGATGAAAGGCCTTGATGTGAGACAGGAATCCATCAAAATTCTAGAGGAGAACATAGGCAGCAACCTCTACGACATCGGCCAAAGCAACCTTTTTCATGACACATCCCCAAAGGCAAGAGAAACAAAAGATAAAATGAATTTATGGGACTTCATCAAGATTAAAAGTTTCTGCACATCCAAGGAAACAGTCAGAAAAACTAAGAGGCAGCCCACGGAATGGGAGAATATATTTGCAAATGACACTACAGATAAAGGACTGGTATCCAAGATCTACAAAGAACTTCTCAAACTCAATACACGAGAAACAAATAAACAAATCAAAAAATGGGCAGAAGATATGAACAGACACTTTTCCAATGAAGACATACAAATGGCTAACAGACACATGAAAAAATGTTCAAAATCATTAGCCATCAAGGAAATTCAAATCAAAACCACACTGAGATACCACCTTACGCCAGTTAGAATGGCAAAAATAGACAAGGCAAGAAACAACAATTGTTGGAGAGGATGTGGAGAAAGGGGATCCCTCCTACATTGTTGGTGGGAATGCAAGTTGGTACAGCCACTCTGGAAAACCGTGTGGAGGTCCCTTAAAAAGTTAAAAATTGAGCTACCCTATGATCCAGCCATTGCACTACTGGGTGTTTACCCCAAAGATACAGACGTAGTGAAGAGAAGGGCCATATGCACCCCAATGTTCATAGCAGCAATGTCCACAATAGCTAAATCGTGGAAGGAGCCGAGATGCCCTGCAACAGATGACTGGATTAAGAAGTTGTGGTCCATATATACAATGGAATATTACTCAGCAATCAGAAAGAATGAGTTCTCAACATTTGCTACAACATGGACGGCACTGGAGGAGATAATGCTTAGTGAAATAAGTCAAGCAGAGAAAGACAACTATCATATGATTTCTCTCATCTATGGAACATAAGAACTAGAATGATCAGTAGGGGAAGAAAGGGATAAAGAAAGGGGGGGTAATCAGAAGGGGGAATGAAACATGAGAGACTATGGACTATGAGAAACAAACTGGGGGCTACAGAGGGGAGGGGGGTGGGGGAATGGGATAGACCGGTGATGGGTAGTAAGGAGAGCACATATTGCATGGTGCACTGGGTGTTATACACAACTAATGAATCATCGAGCCTTACATCGAAAACCGGGGATGTACTGTATGGTGACTAACATAATATAATAAAAAATCATTATTAATAAAAAAAAAATAAAAATAAAAAAATAAAAAAAAAATAAATTTTAATCACAAAAAAAAAAAAAAAAAGAAGTTCAAACCCCGATTGGAATCCTCTCCTTACAGCTCACTCTGGTTTTATTCCACTCTTGACTAGCACAGGCATTAGGAAAAACAGTGTCGTGTTCTTCCTTATCTCAGTAAATGCTACCACCACTCACTCCCCTGCTCAAGCTGGTAGTCTGCGAATCATCTTCCATTATGCCCTTGACTTCCTCCTCCTCGCGTCCATGATCACGTCCTGTTAGTCCACTGACACAATGTGTTATTGAAAACACGTTTATCCACTGAAGAAATCAGTTCCTCGGAATCTCTGATAGTGGAGCTAGAACAAAAGATTAAAGTCTAAGCCTGAGCTGCTTCCCTACAGGAAGATAAAAACTCATGCTGTGCGGGTTTGAAGAAGGGGGTTAAAGTCAAGAAAAGACTGGAAACCAGATGACTTGTCACACTTGGGACATAGAAACAGTCATGTCTGTAGACAGTTTTACATCCCAGAACCCTTTTAAACAGACTGTAGTAATTCCTGCCAGTTACACTCAGGACTTTAGGAAATTCTCATCACCCATAATCCCTTATAGGTGGTGCTGCGAGGATTTAAGGGAGATGCTTAGAGAAAGTGTGTCCTTTCAAATTCTTTCTCTTCCCTGTCAGGAGCAGGCAGAAGCAGGACTCCAAGGTCACCAGCAGTGCCTGGCGTAGACACACAGCTGCAAGTGTCAGGGGACACACACTCTGTGAGGGGTGGGGGGGGGAGGGCAAATGCGCTGCTCAGGAGCAGAGCTGAGACCGCGTCCCACAAACACATACACACATATGCGCAAGCACGTGTGCATGCATGCACACACACATGTGCACACATGCACACGGAGTCAGGGAACGCATGCTCTGTGCAGCGTAGCCAGAAGGATTTGATAAGACCAATGTTTTAGAAGGAATCAACCAATACTTGTATTTGATGGTTTACAGTAAACTGTAGCACATGATAAGTGGCTGAAGGAGATTTATTTATTTATTTATTTATTTATTTATTTATTTATTTATTTATTGTTCTGCTGTTAGCAAATATGTGGTCACTTCCCCCTGCTGCCCTTGAATTTACAATGATCATGCCCCTTCCTTCCAGTCAAAGAAGGACCTAGAAAGGGAGACACTCCTGGTCCAAGAGCAAGTTCACCAAGAAACCCTCTGGAACAGTGTTGTTGATGACTGATTATTCTTGTAACTTTCTGTAATTTTGATCTTGATATCACATGGATTTTGTACTTCTGGATCTGGGAGATCATTTATAAATATTCAAGATGGGTGGTGGGCTTTGGGTCTCACCATCTGAGCTTGGGGTCTGAGCCACCTGAATGACAGGTGGTAGTCATCAGGCAGGCCTGGACTGCGTGGAGTCACCAGGGGTGCTTGGGGTGATACGAAACCACTTGGATCAGCAGGACAAATGTTCCACAGCGAGGCCAGGCACATCCCAGCCAAACCAGGCTGTACGCGGCCCCCACGGTCCTCCACTGCAAAATTAGGGCACACTTCAGTAATCACGTTGAAAGCATTTTTGTTTTCTCTGTTATTTCCCTTAGAGTAAGTCCCAGATTGTCACTTAGTATTATTTCATTGTGACTTATAGTGACTCAAAATAACAAAATGAAAATTCACCAGAATACTATTTGTTAGAGGTTTTATTTATTTGTGAAGTTTTAATCAATGATTCTATTTGTTACTCTGAAGAGTGAAAAAAAAAACAAAAACCTTCTGTGGTCTCTAAAACCAAAGATTACAGGAGGAAGAACATACTTCATTCTTGCCTATTTTCTTTTTCCTCTTTTCAGAAACTATTATAAAATGTAGGTAGTTGATTTCCATTCACAAGGAACCACCCATATTGGAAAATACACGCATGTATTTTAAATTTTGTTTTTCTCTAGGATTAATACCGTGTGTGTATAGGTGTGTGCACATGGGCAGTAAAGTAGCTTCACAATTATCAAATTAAAGACCAGGCTTACTATCCGTGTCAGAATCACACAATGATAGTAGACCTTTCCGTATATCATGAGGCTTGGGCCACATGATTCGACCTATGTCTTAGTCCATGAAGCAAGGATCCCACACTAACATATGCTAAAGAAGAGACTGACAGTGAAAACATAATTCATTGTATTTTCTAAATAGAATGAGGCATGCAAAAATATGAATAAAACAGATGATGAAAATATAATTCACTTTGATTCATGAACAGTACTGTGGTAATATTCCAGAAAAGACACATGCACGTGCACATATGCACACACACATACACACACACAAACACACACACAAACACACACGGTGGGGGGGGCAACACAGGGCCAAAATGTCATTTGTTAGTGTAAGAGTTTGTTAAGACAACGAGATCTCCATATTCTACCCAGATCCCACTGGGAGTCTTCAGTCCACGGAATGATCCTAATTGAATTTTCCCTGCCTAAATGGAGTTGCCCTGATGTGAACTTGCTTTGAACATGATGACAGGATGGGACATCTCAGAGCATCCATTCCCTGAGACCTGGGGCCCTCCTTCTATTACCTCCATTATCTAAACAAATAACCTTGGACAAATCAATTTACATTAATCCAACCTTGTGGTATACAACTCCCTACTCTCCTTCAGAATATCTCAATCGAGATTCAAATGAATTTGCTTCAATATTTAACTACGAAAGAACTTAATCTCCTTACTTAAAACTCAAGTCCATTGAACATTATCTTCTTTTCAAATTAAAAAAAAAGAGGTAGAAACTTAAATGGAAAAGGATGGAGATAGTATGGAATTATAGTTTCTTTATATTATGACTTGGTTGGGTCATCGGGATGTTGCCAAAGGTCATGCAAGAGAAGCACCCTGGAAATATACCACCCTTTCAGCCTGTGCCTAGGAGTGGCTTGGAGCCCACTTCAGCCAAACCTACAGGGACACACCACAACCTACTGGCCCACAGAAGATCCAGTGAGCTGAGTCCAGTCTGTGTCAGACTCAGGAACCACAAACAATGGTTATTGTTTAAGCCAATGAGTTTTGGAGAGGGAAGGGTGGTTCCAGAGAAATAGCTCATTGAAACAGCACTATGCACCAATGGTCAGCCCCATTAGCTTGATGATACCAGGTCTCAACTGTCTATCCTCTCATTACAGACCCTCCTTAGGTTGTCCCCATAGTCATGGGTGGGATGAATGTGAGGGAGGTGGCAGTGGTGTGTGTGTGGGGAACTGATTTAGGGATTCTGAATGACAAGTTTGGAACAAACAATGTAATTTCCAGGAAAAAAAAAAAGACGGAGGGAAATATATGAACCAATTTAGGATGCCAAAGTTTGAATTAATTTCTTTTTTGTTAGGTGTTGGCTAGAGTAATAAAGCTCATATAGTCTAGAGGCAGATAAGACTTGTCCTTCTCAACAGGGAACTCTTTTTTTTTTTTTTAAGATTTTATTTATTTATTTGACAGAGAGAGAGACAGCCAGAGAGAGAGGGAACACAAGCAGGGGGAGTGGGAGAGGAAGAAGCAGGCTCCCAGAGGAGGAGTCTGATGCGGGGCTCGATCCCATAATGCCGCGATCACGCCCTGAGCCAAAGGCAGACGCTTAACGACTGCGCCACCCAGGCGCCCCTCAACAGGGAACTCTTGGAACATACTTGGCATGTTCAACTTCATGGTTCTAAATCAGGAGCAAAAGCTTCTTGGAGGGGATGATCAGGTCTTGATTTACTAATTTCTTCATTAGGGATGTTCTCTTATCCTCATCTCATACCATGTTACACATTCATCCATCCACTCAAAAGGCAATGAGTGCATTCCTAGGCTGTCAAAAAGGTAAGCAAGCCAGAGCCCTTGTTTTCAAAGACTTTTTATAGTCCAATAAAAATGATCTGGATAGAGAAACAATTAATTATAATTTGCATGAGAAATATATACCACAACAATAAGACAGTAATGATAAGATCATTGCTTAAGGCTTAATATACATCAGAGAACACCTTAAATGTTTTATATGCCCTTCCTCACTTCATTGTGATAAAATCTGTCCAAATGAGACATTGTTATATGCAATTAACGAAGTGAGAATATAGAAGCACCTATAATTTAGGTCAGTGGCACATCTCAGCGGGGAGTAAGATGTTGATGTGAATTTTCACCATGAACTGCCCGGCCACGAAGTGCCTCTTTTACCATTATGCTGTCCTACCACCGAGATGGTCTTGGTAAACGCGACAGAGCTGAGAAAACCAAGATTGCATCTAGACGGGCAAATGCAACAAAACCTTACAGCCAGTGACCCTTGGAGCTTATCCCAGGAGCCTGGCCTAAAATTGGACAAGAAAGGATAGAAAGAGGAAGAGATTCATGATGCTAGTTCATTAGAAACAGTTGGCTCAAAATAGCTGAATGAAGAAATACAGCGGTGGGACTGGCTGGGGGAGAGGAAGATATGATTAGAAAGGTGACAAGTGTCAAAAGCTGGTGTTGATTTTGTTTTCCACGCCCTGCCCTTGGGCTTGCCCAAACATTCCTGCTGAGCAGCACGTGCCACGGACTAGGGGTCTCCGCCCTCCATAAGTAGTGCTTTCCAAGTTCAGTAGTTTCAAGTTTCTTCACAAATGTTGAGGCTTATGTGTAGATGTGTGTTCACACCATTATCTATTAACAAAACAGAATCAGTTTCAACTAACGCTTTCTTCAGTAGGGTGTTAAGTACAGTAACACTAAGAAAGAAACTCACTGGGCAGGTGGAATTTCATTTTCCAGACTTACAGGTAAGTGGAGTATCTATTCAATTATTTGCTCCCTCAATGATTAGTTTGCATGTCTTGTTATCTATTCCATGTCCCCTGAAGTGGATGTAACCCCCAAGGAAGGCGATTTGCCACGAGTCTGGACAGTCCTCTGCCGTTTTACTGCATGTTGATTCCTGTGGCCAAAGCGCTGGAGAAGAGCGGCAAAGCCCGTGTCTGGGTCTGCGGCAGGAAGGGAAGAGTGTGTCCCATTATTAGCAACCTCCCCATGCTCTCATCTTTATAATGAATTTCCAAAACTATGTAAAACAAGAATTTGGCAATTGCCTGAAATGATATCCAGGCCAAGGGGTGCGGCCCAGGAGGATGGGGTGTGCCCCCGGGATGCTGCCGGGGGCAGGGAGCCAGGACAGGCAGCCCAGGTCACCTGAAGGATCACGGTGCTGGGGCTGGACTCAAGCTGGATCCCACAGAGGAGTCATGGAACCCACTGACTGGAGCCACATCTGATGTGGTTTGGGAATATCGGTGAGGTTCGGTGGGGTAGAGTCCGGAGCTGACGACCAAGAAAGAATTCTTGAGACGTCTTTGGTGCAAAATGGTGGTTTATTAAAGCACCGGGACAGGACCCGTGGGCAGAAAGAGCTGCTGCCCTGGGTTGTGAGGGTGGCTGATTATATACTTTGGGGTTGGGGGAGGTAAGGAAACAGGGAGGTTGAGAAAGTACTTTCATATGTTAAAGAAGACTCACCTGATCCCGGAGGCCTTGCCATTGTCAAGTTAAGGCTGTTTTCCCCTCTAGCAAGGCATTAGCATTAAGGTGGTTGGGGGCTTCTGGGAAGAATGTCACACAGGTGTCCCACCCAAGAGTGGGGGATGGGGGAGGTTGAAGGATGTCAGTTTATGCTTTGCCTTCAGCCAGCCTTCTGCTCCCTCATCATATCAACCATCCAAGGCAGAGACCGAGCGTTTCCTGCCATACTCGGAGGCCAGGCAGGACTTTGGACAATGCATACAAGGAAGGACATGTGCAAAGACTTTCTCGAGTTGGTTGAATGAAAAGAGAAAGAGAACAGAGTGGCAGAGCTGTGGCTATCAGGCTGGGATTGATCTAGAAGCAGCCTAGGGTTCAGGGTCAGGACGGAAGCCAGGATCGGATGTGCCCCAGAAGCGGATGTGGGGGCTGTCTGTCTCCTGGACAGACAAGTGCTTGGGGGTGGACAAATGGCCAGAGGAAAGGCAGATCCCTGCATCACCCAGGCAAGGAAATGCAGGGCACACTGGCTGATTTTTCTAAACAATTGTAATATTTTACATTAACAACGTTTATTGTAGCATTATACAAAAAAATAAGCAACTGTTTTTGACTTTCTATTTTTAGCTGGATATGGTGAAGGAATTCTGATAACAGCGCTATCAAATCCACAGCCTCGCCACCTCTGGTTCAAATGGAAATGTAATGATATCAGTAACCAGGGGATTAACTTACTTGGCACAATCACGCAAGACCAACTAGCTATCTTAGAGGGGAAGAACTTCCTCATCGCTTCAAAATAAAGATAAATTCACTGGAATTCGACTCTCCTGCATATTAATACACAGGATGGGAGGAGCCGAGCGTACAAGCGACACTCACGACACTTCACAGGAATTTGAGCTTCCTTTATCCTCTCGGTAAACCTTCTAAGTAGGCAAATTAGATTACCTCTGAGGAGCACAGGAATTTCGCCTGTGTGATCACTCTATCCTCTCAGGATCTCTGGCCAAGCAGAAGCAGGATGCAGATACCGCAGGGAGGCTCTGTTTTCCCTCTTTGCCAGAGATGGGATTTGAGGAAAGGAGAGGCTGGTGAATTCCTGCACTTCGCACGTTCATCTCGGGGGACATCAGAATTAGAAAAGAGATTTCTGACTGCAAGCACAGGCAAAGAGAGGGTCATTAGTATCATTTCAATTTAAGTTAATTTGTAAAAAGCATTGTGAAATACTCAGAGGTGAGCTCCATATTGGGTAATGTTTTAACGAGGGGAATATAAGGAACAAAATCTGCCTTATTCTTCAATATTTGACACGTGCTTGAGTTTTCGAGTTTCAGTCAGAGGTTTCGGATGAATTGTGCCTCATTGTACTAGATCTGTAGAAACCAATCCAGCATACATAATTTCTAGAAAGTTTTAATCCATCTATAATAATAAAAAAATGTGGAAATTAGAAAATACCTATGATTTTAATCCAAGAATAATGCTTATCTCCGCCATTTTCTTCTTTGCTGCAGACAGCAGCACTCTCCCCGTGTTAGAGGCCAGAAGCCTGAAATCAAGGTGTTCAGGTGTGGGCTCTTCCTGGGAGCTCTGAGGGAGAAACTGTCCCGTGCCTCTCCCAGCTTCTGGAATTGCCCACGGTCCTTGGCCTGCCGTGGCTTGGGACTGTGTTCCCTCCAATTTCTGCCTCCATCATACACAGAGATCTTTCTGTGTGCCTGTTGTCTTCACACATGTCCTTGTTAGGACATAAGGCTTACGATTTAGGGCCGCCCCCAATCCTGTAGGACCTCATCTTAACCTGATTACATCTGTGATGACCATATTTCCTTTTTTTAAAAAAGATTTTATTTATTTATTTGACAGAGAGAATGACAGCCAGCGAGAGAGGGAACACAAGCAGGGGGAGTGGGAGAGGAAGAAGCAGGCTCATAGCAGAGGAGCCCAATGTGGGGCTCGATCCCCGAACGCCGGGATCACGCCCTGAGCTGAAGGCAGATGCTTAACGACTGAGCCACCCAGGCGCCCCTGTATTTCCAAACAAGATCCCATTCACAGGGACCAGAAGATGGAACTTTGACATATTCCTTTCCTGGGCACCCTTCAACCAACAAAAAGAATGGGGGAAACCCAGCCCATTTGGAAGGAAAACCAGCCGAGGGCTCCGTGGAATCAAGGGCACCTGAGACTAAAGGAAACAAACATCGCCTATAAGTGAGCCTCCTGTTTTTACAGCAGTCCCACGAGGCAAAGCAGAGTCCGCGCTAGGCGAGCATGTAAGAAGCTACGGGAGGTAGGGGAAGAAAGGGATAAAGAAAGGGGGGTAATCAGAAGGGGGAGTGAAGCATGAGAGACTATGGACTCTGAGAAACAAACTGAGGGCTTCAGAGGGGAGGGGGGAGGGGAATGGGATAGGCTGGTGATGGGTAGTAAGGAGGGCACGTATTGCATGGTGCACTGGGTGTTATACACAACTAATGAATCATCGAACTTTTACATCAGAAACCGGGGATGTACTGTATGGTGACTAACATAATATAATAAAAAATATTATTATAATAAAAAAATTGAAAATAAATAAATAAATATTAAATTCTACTATAAAAAAAAGAAGCTACGGGAGGCGCAAAGCACTGGGCTGCGGGAGGGGGGCTAGGAATACAACTGTCTCCAAGAGCAAAGTTTGTCCCCACTCATCTGCCGAGGAAGCTGTGGGAAGTAACCTAATCTGTGATAAAATATTGCCCGGGGAAATGCAAGCTAAAGGTACTGGGTCTCAGGTGTCACTCTCTGTCTACTTTGGTTCTAATAAATGACCAAGCATTATTTTCAAATAAGTATTACAAAGCATAACAGATTATTCTTTATTTTTTAAATCAATAATTTTCTCTGGACACCAGCAAAATGTGCATTTTGAAACTGACGCTTAACCTTTATTACACAAAGGTTATCTGTGAGCTTTACCCCCAAATGGGGTTATATTGGGTCTGCCCTAGACAGCACTTCAGAATAATGGAGAACACGGATTACTGCACTTTCCTCAAATGGTAGCCAATCCTATCTCTCGTCCCGCAGCAGAAGCTGGAGGGATGCTCACCACCATGGTATGTCCTTGTCTTTGCACTTGTCCCGCGGCAGAAGCTAGACGGATGCCCACAGTCGAAGTGCACTGTGGTCCTTTCCCCACGTTTCTTGGACTCTTGTCATCATTCTCACTGGGTCGCCCTCTGACAATGGGGACCTCAGCCATTCACGCCAGTGTCTTAGTTTTTCTCTCTGCCTCAGTTGTAACTGCTTTTTTTTTTAAATTGGTTTAACTGCAAAATTGAACACACGAATACGTCTCACTCCCATTATAATAATTTTGCATGACAACAGACGTTTTGCCATGTGGTTCCTGTATAAGCTGCCAGCCACAGGCGCAGTAACCTGTTTCCATGTGTCTGCTCTCTCCATGGCAATGATAGTTCCGTATCGTAGCTGTTTTCACAACTTTTTTTGTGTGAAATAGTTGTAAAAGGTGTTATATTTCTACATTCCCCTTTCTTCCCATCCAAATGTAACAGACTTTTTTCTTCCTTTTTTTCTTTTTTTCCTCACAGCATTTGAGTTCTGTTCATTGGCAAGCAACTCAACAGTCAGAACTCAGCAATCAGAAAATCAGACAGGGTGTAATTTTTAATGACAAATAACGTTAAACGTGTTCCCGATTTTCCTTCCAGGTTTTTGCTGAATACATAACCTTTACATGAACTTGCCTCATTAATCTTATAGGGAAAATGTAGTTACTTCATATTTGCAATTGAGGAAAAAAATTATTAGAGTCCGCTAGCATGCTAGGGAGGCTCACGTCTCAAGGAATGGGGGAGTGCAGGAGGCCCAGCTCGAGTAGCCATGTTATTCTGCAAATACGTTCTGAGAAGTTTGCCCAATGTCTCTGGGCTGTGAAACGGGACAGCCAAGGGGTAACTCAGCCCCTGGTGTGGCCGTAAGTGGTGTCCTTACTGTCATTCCTGCTGTAAGTGGTGGCCAAGAAGAGACAGGAGAGCCTAACTTTGCTGGTAAATAAAGGCGTGATCCTTGGTTCGATAGGGACTTTCGCTGTTGAACGGTCGAGCAGAAAGATGCCAGTTTAAATAATTTAGGTTAAAAATTTTGTTTCGGTATCTGTAAACATGTATTTATTCCCGGGCAACTTTTTGGGGAAAGGTACCATTAACACTTTCCTGGGTTAGTTAGCTTCACACAGTGATGCCTGGTCAGGCGCAACCGTGTTCGGCGGCAGGGAGGATGCGGCGGGTCCCCCAGTCGATGCAAACGCCCTCTTCCAATGACGCGAATCCCGACACAAAATTACCAGGCAAAGGTTTTGTTCTAACGTCGGAGATTGGCAAGCACATTTGGTACATTGCTGACCACATTCTAGTCATACCAGTAATGAGAGCAGCTAAGAATTTAAAACCCAAAGCTTTGAACCTCAACTGACATGATACAGGAGGTGAGTGGGAAAGAAGGGCATGTCATCTTCCCGTTTGAAAGAAGCAGATTCTGCTCATGATCTTATCTGACAAGGCTGTGCAGCTGTTAAGTGAATTTGAAGAACCTCTACTTGGGTCTTCTTGTATTAATCAAGAAAAATATGTTCAAGTTGGGTAAAAATACGATTGCCGCCAAAATTGACAAGAACATCTGGGGAAAGTTTAAGCTCTCTCCTGAAGGCACATGGCTTCAATATTAGCAGGCAGATGAAGCTGGGAAGAGTCAAAGGGATGCAGAAACATTAAAGACGGTCTCGCCGGACGCCTTCTCTTGAACATACTCCGACTGAACACAAAAGCTGTGAGCAAGAAACCACATCTTGTTGATTTTGCAGTCGGCAGTGCCTAGCGGGGGGGGGGCACTCGGTGGGACTCCCCCGGGAGGGGCTCACAGGTGCCTACATTTTCAGAAGACCGCAAACGAGAGGGCCACAGCCTTTTTGCTTTTCTTCAACCAATATTCTTTCAACATCTAATGTCTGGCCATTCACCCAGCCGTCAAGGATCAAGCTATGAAGAAAAATGCCACCAAACAAAACAAAACACTGACCCTCCTGTCCTCGTGGTGTTCACCGTCTAGAACAGAGACAGAGAGCACACAAGAGTCAGTAAAATATATGCCGCGTCTCACACAGTGCGGACTTACAGGAAATGCCCGCAAGGGTGAAGCTTGGGAGATCGGAAAAGAGAACGTGGTATTAAATAGGCTGAAAAGGTGAAGTGAAGGTGACAAGGTGCCATTTGAGCAGAACTCCAAAGGCCCAGCCTGGGTTGCACCCGAGGCTTCAGAGGCCCCAGGAGGCAGCGTGTCTGCACGGAGCAGGTGTGCGGGGCCAGGCAGCGGTGAGGCCGGGGGTGCAGGGGCGGCGTGTCCAGCCTGGATGCCGCACATGGCCACCTTGCCCAAACCCGCACCACCCAGTCCTCCCACCCACAGCCTGCTCCACGCACCAGCCTCCCCGCGCCCACCCGTGGCGAGTTCGCCCGTCCAGCTGCCGTGTGCAAAGGCTGGGCCCATCTTCCTGTCTCTCACACCTCCCACCCAAATCCAGCAGACATCCTGTCGGCTCAGCCTGCAGAGAACACCCAGAGCAGGACCCCCCTCCGGCTTGCCCCCCCACTCTCCGCCACTGCCTCCTGCCTGCCCTGGCCCCAAGACCCCCGCCTCAGACAGTGCTCAGGTAGGGGTCAGGCCCCCGAGTCCCTCAGAACAAGTGGAAGCCCCATAATGTACTCATCCGCTGTCTCATCCAGGTGCCAGCAGGACACTGAGGCCACACTCAGAATATCTGAGGAGAGGTTCATCAAAGCCTCTTTTAAAAAGCTGTGAGCAGCGGGGGGAAGCGCAGGAGGCAGGGCCATGTGCCTGGCTGGGCGTGGAAGTCTGCTAGCACCCCCAGGGAGGAGGCAGGGCAGAGAGGAGCTGGACAGGGAGCCTCGAGGTGCCATGGCCTTCAGAAGA
The DNA here is from genome assembly GCF_023065955.2 of Ursus arctos. Classification (NCBI taxonomy): domain Eukaryota; kingdom Metazoa; phylum Chordata; class Mammalia; order Carnivora; family Ursidae; genus Ursus; species Ursus arctos. The sequence goes on along the minus strand of NW_026622819.1, from coordinate 3,294,856 downwards.
GGAGGCAGGCAGAGGACAGAGGCCCTTCAGGGCCTGAGCTGAGAGACAGGAGCCCAGAAAGAGGCCAGAGGGTAAAGAAGTGTTGATGTGGCCTACGGGGCTCCAGCAGGATGGTGGGGGTGGGCAGGAGATCTGGGTGACAAAGGACACGTCCCAGATTTTGTTTCTGAGGTCAACCCTTCATGCTGGTTCTGCACCAGCTGCACTGGGTCCCTTGACTAGCTGGAAACCTGCCTCCGGGCCTTTGCACTATCCGATTCTTGGGTCTGTTCAGGTTTCCTCCTGATGTCTTCAGGGCCTCATGGTTGCCCAGCTGTGAGCTTCTCAGGGAGGACATCTCAGCCACTCTGTGCAAGGTACATATTACCCTCCCCTCTCTCATTTCCAGTCGACCTTTGTATCTTCTACTTTTGCTCTTTTCCAGAGCTCTCATTAACCCTTGAAATCTCACCCTAAAATGTACTTATCAATTATGTTGATTGTTTATCATCAGCCTCCAAAAACTAGGACACTATTCCAGGGATGGGTCTGAGTGCCGGGAGCAGAGCCCATTACGGAGGGGTGGGCCCTCCATCAGGATGTGTTGAGTGAACGCATGATGGTTACAGGGACTCAGACTCTTCCTTAGTGCACAGCGAAGGATCCACAACACGTTCTCCTCTGGGTCAGCGGTAGTCAAATACTAGGTGGAAACAGAGAAGACATCTCAGATTGCACTCTATCTGGAAGGTAGCCCTGTCCCATGTATCTAAATGTGAGCATAACTTCATTAATAGACAGCTTTAGTGGAATAAAGATCCCAAGAGTTACACCAAATTTTATGCTTGGGATTACAAGGATGAAAATAATTTCAGGGAATTTTAACAGGACAAAATAATGTGAATATGTTACCTTAAGCGGCAAAGGGAACTTTGCAGATGGGATTAAGTAAAAGACACTGAGATGAGAAGATTATCTGGTCTTCGGAATCACAATATAGTAACTTCATACTATATTGATAAAATATGTATTTAATACATAATACATATTCTACAGTATATAATGAATCCCCTGCAATCACAGGGTCCTCAAAAGAAACAAGCAGGAAGGTGAGAGTGGCTCGGGTGATGTGGGGCCACAAGGCCAGGGGTGCAGGCACCTCAAATAGACAGAAAAGCAAGGGAATAGACTCCCCAGGAGCCTGCAGACGGAGCACAGCCTTGCGGGCACCTGGTTTTAATGCCCGTGAGCCCCATTTTGGACTTCTGGCCTCGGCTACTGCAGGGTAACACGTGTGCTGTGTTTAGCCACTACGTCTGTGGTGACACACGTCAGGAACGAGGCGGCAAGCAGAGGCCTGACAGCCTGGGCAGCACCTGTGATTCTAGAACACTCACGGCCTGTGAGTCAGGGCGCTCAGGCATCCAATTCTGGCCCAACTTGGCCAAATCGAGCCATTGTTTGGACACATGAAAGCCTTGATAGCAATCATATTTCATCTTTGCAACTTTTAGGGAGATTATAGTGGGCAAATTGTTTAAAAATTTAAATATCTTTGTCTATAATTCTGACTCTGAAGGAAAATTAAACCACTTTTAAAATCCAACAATGTAAGGGGCGCCTGGGTGGCACAGCGGTTAAGCGTCCGCCTTCAGCTCAGGGCGTGATCCCGGCGTTATGGGATCGAGCCCCACGTCAGGCTCCTCCGCTAGGAGCCTGCTTCTTCCTCTCCCACTCCCCCTGCTTGTGTTCCCTCTCTCGCTGGCTGTCTGTATCTCTGTCAAATAAATAAACAAAATCTTTAAAAAAAATAAAATAAAATCCAATAATGTAAGAGTCACATGATTTCATTTGATTTTACCTTACTCTTTCTGAAGAGAAAGTAGCCCGTAGACATAAATACAGGTGTTGTAATCACCACCAATTAGTCTGCTCAATTACTCTCTGCCATCCACTCGGGGTGTGTGTGTGTGTGTGTGTGTGCACGCGCGCGTGTGTGTGCACCATGTATATACAGCATCGTGCTGAACTAGCTAATCATTAGTAATTGTGCTGTATGGTCATAGCAAAATTAAGTTTTTAGAAGTAAAGTTTGCAAAAATTGCCTGTGAATTTTTTAAGGACACAGGCACACATTTGAGATAATGCCTATATTACATTAAATTCCAAATTTTCACTTGATGATTATATACGTATTTTTTATATCATTTCAGTTTTACACTGGGAAAGAACGACCAGCCAGAGTGTATTTCTTGAGGGCAAATGCCCATTCTGCGTTAACTCGACTTACACAACGACTTGGCTACGTGGGCTTTGATTTTGGCTGAGCAGAGTCGCTGGCTCTGTCTTGGCAGGAGTTGTTCTGAAGCCCTTCTACCTCTTCTGGTCCCAGCATCTAAAACCAGCGTCAGAATCAGAGTCTAGCAGACGTTCCTGTTACGTATCGTTTCCATCACAAATGTCTTGTCACCGTAGGGAAATGACTTATATCAAAATAAGCTCACGATTCCATTTCCTTTGCGTGTCTTTTATGGTACTGCTCATTTTCTTCACTCTGGGTCAGAAAGATTGACCAGTTTCCAGTTAAAAACATGCCTCCATGGGAACCCACCAGTTACAAGCTGGGTTCTATCCAGGTAGTCACATGAGGATTTAGCTTCAGGGGGATGTGTTCACTCAGAAAATAACCAAGAAACTACTAAAAATGTCATTGAATTCAAAGTTAATATGAGTCATGCATTAAAGACTGATGATTTCTTTCTTTCTTTTGTGTGTGTGTGTGTGTGTTTCACCGTTTTTATTCTTTTTTTGAAACAAATAAACAAATCATAAAATGGGCAGAAGATATGAACAGACACTTTTCCAATGAAGACATACAAATGGCTAAAAGACCGATGATTTCTGATAGTAAATAGGAAATATTCCAGCTAACGAACCTAGATGTTTAAGAAACAAAGTCATTAAGAAGTACAGTAGAGTGTAAAGACGCACCATGTCTGCAGACTCCTTTCCCTGGGGTTGGACAGTTAGAGGGCTGTTGCAGAAATTGGACTCGGTGACACCTGGGCCCATGCACACCGGTAGCATTTGCACACCTGGTAAAGACCGCACTTCTAGTTACGTGTTAGTCTCCACCTTTTGCTCCTAGAAGTGAATAAGGGCCTCCTAGTGCCTCTCTCGGTCTCTCTCCCTCCCGTCTCTCCCCTCATTGCCCACAACCTGACCTCCCCAGGTATTCACTGCCATGAGGACCTCATCCTGGCTCACAGCACAAAACCCACCTGTGTGCAGGCGACCCCCCAATCCATATCCCCGAACTCCAGACTCTGAAGTCAAAACGCACTCATATTTACACTCACACGTCTGATTGGCATCTCAAACTTAACAATCAAGCCCCTTAATATTAAGCTAATGCTCAAGGAGATTCAGGCCCGGTCTGCCCCAGAGTCAGGGAAGCAAGTCTCTCTGGGTGAGTCAATCAGCGAGTTTGCTGCAGGGACAAAGGAGTCTGAATTCACACGGGCACGGAGGATTTCAGTCTTCACCCATAATGACCATCATCCCCCAAACACCAAAACACACATAAACGCGTGTGTGCCTCCTATGAAAATACATCTTTAAGAAAACCAACTGCCCTGTACACGGATGCCGCCGATAAGCCCTCTACTCTCCAGTTCCTCTCATGAGGAAACTGTGTGAGCATTTCCCACCCAAGCGTCCATGGCAGGTGCCGGTCCCAGTTGTGGGAGGAAAGGTGAGTGCTCTCCAGATGCTTATTTGGGATTAAGCCAGGGACTTCTACTTCAGAAAATATTAAGCAGTGTATTATTTTCAAAAAATGTTAAAAGAACATTTGACTAGGAAGATAAAGAGTATGCAGAAATAAATTAAGAATTTTTACCTTTGAACCCTACAGGAAAAAAAAATGTAAAGAGAAACAATATTTAATTGACATTTGCACTTTAAAATGTCAATCATAAACATCAATATCATAGACTGTGGTCTCCCGTGTGTGTGTTTAATTCTAATGGAAATAATGTGAACTAATTTTGCCAAAAGAGCTCTTTAATTATCTCTATTGGAAAAACTTCAGCAAAAGGCAAAGTTCAAATACTAAGCTAATTTATAGTGGTTGAGAAAAGCTTAATGCCTAAAAACAGTGAAATAAATTTAGATTTATTATGGGTAATGATGGATAATCACAACCATTCCAATATATTCCATGATGGCATAACATTACATAAGCTACATTATATTTATTATGAACATCTGGCATACTGTACGCTATTCAGATAACTTTAATTAAACCAGCCTCCAAGCTCCCATATAATGCGATGGCGGTTGTGGAGAGAACAGCCTTGCGTGTTCACGAATGACTCAGCCTTAGAGGCTGTCTGCTTCAAGGTTAGTAACTGTTCCCCCTACACAAGAGGGGCTTGAGATAACAGTTCGCTGAGCACCGTTGACTCCAGACCTGGTACTATAAACTCGAATAAGTACATGTGAGTCCAGCTACCTAAACATCGGTGCCCTACAAGCATTCCATGCGTTGAGTATGGCACCTTAAGGATTTGGGGTACAGAAGAGCGTGGGCGTGTAGCCACTTTGTGTGTGGCGGTCCCTTGTTTTCCCGCGTGGTGGGCAGGCACTGGCAGGTGCACGGGCAAGGGAAAGTCTGCGCCTGCGCAGTGTGTGTGAGCAGCAGGGAGCACGCGGGGAGGGGGGCCTGGGAGGGAGGCCAGGCTGAGATACCACTAAGCTGTGAGTATCTCGCCCGGTGCCTGACACTCTTCGAGGTGCTGGGGAAGCAGCGATGAGCAAAACAGAAGCCTCTGGGAATTGACGCTGCAACAGGGAGGCAGGCAACACGTAAGATAAATACGACATCTGTGAGCAACAGGGGCGAAGAGGAGCAAGAAAGGGGCGCCAGGGACAGGAGACGGGAGAGGCAGAAGGATGGAGGCAGGGGGCAGAGGATGACACCTGGAAAGTGCATCATCCCCCCCGCATCCCCCCCTTCCCCAGATCAACAGGACATGGAAACAAAGACAGAAAAAGCAGAGGTGTGCTGGCCAAAGGATGGCCCGAACCCAGAGCCTGGCACCTGGGAGTCCCCAAAATCCTCTGGGCTCTATTTATAAAAAATGCAATTTCCAGATTAACGTTTTTCTCTTCACCTGCATTTTCCTCAAAAATTTTCTCCCAATTTTTTTTTCTTTTTTTTTGCTAAAGAACAGACCTATTGGGTGAAATAGGGAATGAAAATCCATCCAACAGATACAATAATTAGAAAGATTTTGAAAGATTTGGGGCAAAATAAAAGTCTGATTTTATGGACGGAGCCCAGTGATAACCCAAGAACATATCTCACTGTCATTTATCTCCAGAACAGTATAAAAGCATGGTTCACACCCTGAGGAAGTGTGGCTGAAGTTCGAATGCAAGTGGACAGAATTAGCTGAGTTTTCATCTAAATATGGAAGAAGAGGAACAATAAACAAATAGACCCATTTCTTCAGGAATATGATTTGCTGTTAATGTAAGTCGGAAAAATATGATCTAATTTCCTGTATTATTTTTTTCTAGAAATAAAAATAGAAAGAATTTAGGAAAAGAATAAAGTCTGTATCCTAATCTGCAGTGAGAAGATCACAAGAGCTCTCCTAGCTGCTTAAAATTAACGCAAAGGACTGGCTTAACTCATATGGTGAATTTTCTTTTCAAACGTAGAGGTGCCAAAAGAAATTAAGATGGGCAAGTACGTCGGTTTCAAATACGTGAATCGCAGGATTTATTGCCTGGTATTCTTGTCATCGATTCGCAGCAAGTTTCTAGAACGAATTGTTGGGTAGGTCATTTTGGGGCAATTAGAAAACTGGCGGAAGTCACCAAAGCCTGGTGTGAATTCCCCACAAGTGAGTTCTGTCCGACCTGTGTTTCCATGAGTCATTACAGTGTAGATCAGCGAATGTTATGGACACAATTGTGCTGACTTCTACAAAACACGTGACGTAGTCTCATGACATCATTTGGAAATGTATAAGGAATAAGAGTCGGAATTAGAATTGAATTAGAAGAATTTGTTGCTAGTTACAAAACTGTTCTTAAAGGATATTCATGGATCAACACTGATACAGATAAGTATCCAGCGAATTGTTATAAGGCTCTGTTTCTGAAACAACTGTGTTCTCAAGTTCAACCATGACTCAAAGGAGTGTCTCAAACACATTTTTATTAAATCTGTGTATAATCGAATCCAGAAAGACCAGATAATGGTGCAGCTGATTCAAGCAGGCTTTGGAACTTCTTGATGGGCTGAGACCCAGAATAAAGGGCCGGTCAAATACCCTGTAAATTCAAGGGGAGCTCTTCTCTCACAAGTGTGACCAGAGAATATGACTTTGCTAAAATGAAGTACTTGTGGGGCGGAAGGAATGGGGAATGGGAAGTTCCAAAGGGCACAGTCGAAACACCTGTCCTAATTTTAGACAGATGGTTCATGCTGAATAAGAGTTGAAGATGAGGCTGCAGAGGGAAGAGGTGAATTGAATGGACCAGGCAGACCTCAGTCCAGAAGACAGTCGGGACCCAGGTGGGGTTGTGGCAAGTCGCAACCTGCATATTCCTGCCTTACCGGGAGAAGACACAAGATACCTCTCCCACAAAGCAAAACAAGATAAAAGCCCATCAGATGCTGTAGCCTTTGTATGTTGGCAATCAAAGGGGAATTGAAAGTAGAGTTGCAAGGAGAGGTGAGGGATTGTGCAGCTTCGTGGCATGGGCAGCAGCACGCAGTCCTGCATTAGAAGAGAGAATCCGTTGCCCACACCATACAGTCGAGAGCAGGCGCCACCCATGAGTTCTGTGGAGACCCAGCTCTGGCTCCTGCGGGCTCTCTTTATCATAGCAGCTCCTGGGAAGGAAGGTCAAGAGGCACTGACCGCAATCTGAGGCTGTTTTCATGGCTCTCTTCCTTATAGGGACCCAGGTACTGCCCTGGCAGTACATGGCAACAAGGGGCTCAGATCCCTCCATACTACAGGCCGACGGGTAGCATCCTTGGCAGTCAGGACTTAAGATTATCTTTCCATCTCAAGCCATGCAGCCCAAACCTCTAGCAGCAAGGGGCTCTTGGAAATCAAGACATTGCCCTCCGTGTGTCCTTTTGATGAAAAGCCACTCTTTTTCTATGATTCCAGGGAGTCATGATACTCCTTCTAAAAATATCTGCTAGCCCTCCTGAGACTTTCACTACTATGTCCTTCTCAGACCCCCTTGAGACACAGGCTGGTCCTATCAGCTGGCTCTATGACCCAGCTCCAGTGACCACCTGACCCCTCCCACAAAACCAGACTTTGCCTTTGAAACGGAAGAACAAGGTGACGAAGACCTGGTGATAGCCCATGCTGTGTGACCGGCTGGATAGAGTCCAGACCTCTGCAGAGCAGAAGGAAAGAGAACACAGGGATTCAGTCTGCATGAAACGCTGAGCGACCTCTGAGCTGGCTTCCACTGGGAGGAGAGGAACATCTCTAAGACCCAGCGTTCCCTCTCCATCCATCTATCGGAAGGTGACAGAAGCCAGCGTGCTTGTCCAGCATCAGCTGCTCCTGATGCACGGATGTTCTAGAACTCATGAAGGTGACCTCAGAGGCATTTATCTGGTGACAAACGGGGCAAAATCCTGCCTGCTACATGGGATAACTTCATTCCCTATCAGGTTTATAAATAATTATAAGGCCAGTGAAATCTTCAGGTAAATAAATAAATGGTTTAATGGTGCTTTAGGTCAAAGACTTCTAATTTTTCCTCCTGGCAGCCTCTTCCTTCAGCGGGGAATTGGACTGCCCTGCATTTCTCTGTTGTATAAATTTAAGTTGAAATTAATGATTATATTTGCATTCAGGAAGCAAAAATGTATTTATCCCTGGTTCAAAGACTCAGGAAAACCTCTACTTATATTAATGGAATTAAAATAAAAGCAAAATATGATCAAATTTATAATAGAGTCTATTGTTTTAAAAATAATTTAGATACTTCTGGAAGGCAGTCGGAATGGTTATTTTGTTGGTTTTTAAAATATTTTGTTGAAGGCTCTAGCTTGTTTATATGTCAATAATACTTTTTACAAAAACCTCATGAATCCAATTATGGTGCTACCAAAGTGTATTTTTCCTTTATGCACCTTTTAGAAATGTCTCAAAGACTTGCGTTTTGTGCCTATATTAAGAATTCTACTTTTGCCGTAGCTTCCACCATACAGACATCCAGCTTTAGGACAACGCTGGATCCGTTTATAGAATTACATTTCCTCAGAATCTTCAGCAGCCACCGTCTTCCGTATGCAGGAGGTGACGCCGCTGACAACAGCTGTGCAACACCCAGGAGCAGGGCAGTGGGCAGGTGGCTGAGGGCACGGGCACGGGGACCTGAGCCCTGTACACCTGCCCAGCCCTGCGCAGCCTCCAGTCCCCACACTGCCCCGCGTACAGGCAGAAGGGCCCACGTGCCTGGATTTGGGGAAGGAGCAGATCCAGCCTGCAAGACTCCCTCACACCCGCCTCCTGCAAGCCCCACACTACCTTGTGTCTTCTGCAAAGCCCTTGGTCATCTCCTATCTGTCCCTCATCACTCTCACCCGGTGCAGACCTTGCTCTTCCCACCATCCGCAGTATCCTCATCTGCAATAGCTCCACCCACAGCCTCCACTGGCCAGGAGCACCTGCTTTCCCTTCCACCTGCACCTGTCTGCACCATGCGGACAGGGAGGCCCTTCAACCCCTGGGCTTCGGCTCATTGCCTGAGATTGCTTCTGTCTCTGTGATCAGGAAAGGGAGCTTAGTGACTCAGGGATAGAGAACCACCCAAAGCCCCCCAGGACAGGACGCATTCCCTCCGGGGCTCCCAGCCCGTGGTCACCTAGGTGGCCAGGTCCTCCTAGCAGTGGTGCGTGTGGCAGTGCTGTGTGTCCTCCGCAGGGAGCCCCTGCCGCAGTGCACGGCTCAGAGGACCTCCCACAACTGATATTTGGGCCTCTTCATAGCTGTCTGGAAAACTGCACCCTTTTTGTCAGATTGGAATATGAACAGAACATTGTAGTTGGGTGCAAGCCCAGGGCCTCTGAGAGGCAGACGCCGGAAGGGGTGGGTGAGGAAAGCTCCCTTAGACTGCGTGTGTAAGAGAGTGGGGGGCAGTGGGGGCTGGGGTACCAGTCCTGTGTGAGCCCGCCTCAGTGAGGATGCCTGCTGCAGGCCTCCTGGGGTGCCTGCCCCGTGTGCAAGTCCCCACCACCAGGAAGGGCCCAGCTGGGCTTGCCTGCAGTGCAGCCACAAGGCCTGGATCTCAGGGCCCCACGACGGCCCCGGCGGCCCGGGCTCCGCGAGGAACTTTCTTTCGGCCTCTGCAAACTGAAATCCTTCTCTACACCCCCTTCTTGAAATTCTCGGCCTATACCCCCCAGCCATGGTTCCCTCTTGCTTCCTGTCCACACTTTCTAGGATTGTTTTGTTTCGTTTTGTTTTGTTGTCGGTCTGTTTTATCCCCCTGGCTCTGCACATTATTTTTCAATGAGCAAGGGCTTCACCTTCTACCCAGGCCCAGCTCTGCAGACCCCCAGACCCTGTTTGTGGGTATCATTGTCAGACACACAACTAAGCTCTCATCTCCAAAAGCTCTTGAGAAGTTTCTTCAGAATTCCACCAAGCGTTCCCAATGAGAATGATGACAACTGAGGCTTCTTTTCCGATACAAACAGGCGGTTTCTTTCCTTTTCTGCCCCTGGTCGCTAAGAGCCCCAGAAAACCATTGCCTGAAAGTCGGCGTTGTTTTCTTGCTCTTCGCTTCAATCCGAATGTCGCTAGTGTTTTCTTGTTGAGTATAGTTCATGCTGAATTTCAATGGGTTCACCTTTTTATGTAATAAAAGATTCTTTCTGCACCGGTCCTCTTTGTTATTGAAAATATATGCTGTAATTTATTAAGTATCTTTTTTCATCTCTTAGCAAGATCAAGAAACTCCCACCCACGTCAACTATTAGGATAGTAAACTATTTTCCTGAAATAGCCTTCGATTGTTCATAGTGTGTTTGTGTTTAACTTACTAATCTGTTACTCGTGTTTTCAAATCTATATTTATAAGAAAATATGGTCTGTGCTTCTCTTCGACAATGTCTGAGATGCTTGCTAGACTGGCTTCAAAAAGAGTCAGAACTCATTCTTTTTATAGCAGTTGAAAATGAAAGGTTATGTGTCCCAGAGATTTTTTTTATTTTTACCGCTTCCCCAAATCCCTCTGATTCTGGTGTTTCTTCAGAGAGGTGGGGTTCCCGAAAATAGTCTGTCTTACGGAGCTCCTCAGTGCTCCTGCAGAAATAGCTGCAGGACTATTTTCCAGATTTCACGTAAAATCCTATTCAACATTGTATTGGATTTGTATTACACTGAAGATTAATTTGGGAATAATTGCCATTTAGAAAAATTATTTTTTTTAATTGGGAAATGTAGCTTCTTATGTGGATTCACCTTCTTTTCTGTAATTTACTGGGATATCCCAGTCTTGTTTCTATAGGTCCTTCACTTCCGTGGTTAAGTTGATTTCTAAGTGGATATATTTTTGTCACTATTGTGAATGGGATTTTTTTTTTTTTTGCATTTTATTAAATAGTTATCTTGCAACCAGGGATCTTAATCTTACCAGTTGATCCTCTTGAATTTTTCAAACACACACTTAAATTATTCAGAAATAATAATTTATTTTTATGGGTAGCATTTGTAACCTATTTTTTTATTTTCTCAGAGTATACACTGAAACATTCAAAATGGTCTTAAATAATTTTCGTAGTAAGAATGCCTGAATACTTATCCTTAAGTATCTAGCAGCTCCTGACTTCAGAAACATATTCCTTATCCTATTTGTAAATTATTATTTGCATTGCATTGCGTTGCACTCTATTATTTTAAGAGATCAATTTTGATTTTGAAGCGGAAGTAGAAGTTACATTTTTGGGTGTTCAGTCTCAGAACTTTGTGACTCCGGTCGTGGTTCTCATTTAACCTACTTGTGTGTTGACACGAATCGATCACTTTTTGAAGTAAACGGTGCTTTCATTTCTGAAGAATACGATGGTTGGTTTTGAGGGTGTTTAAAAAGCGTCCACGGCTATCTTTGACCTCATAGTGCCGTGTCCAGTTTCTGCACCTCCCCTCGTAACTGTGGTCAGCTGCTTTTCTTTCCTGGCCACGCCTTGTTTCGCTAGCTTCCAGGCACTGAGATCAGGCAGCCTATGGTGTATTCACCGATGTTCTGAAGGTGTGCAAGTAGGTTGGGAATTTACTGTTTATGTGGTTTGAAAGTCTGAAATAATTCACTTTCCAGTGATTGGGGAATAGTGTCTTGTTTTGATGACAATTTCTTGATAGCAGTTGGTTTTCCACCATTTAAAATTGTAATGCTTTGTTTTGAAACTCTAACGATTTTATGTTGTGGGTGGAAAGGCTGCCCAGTGTTTTAAACACCTCTATGTAGGTGTAACTGACATGCAATAAACCACACATGCTTGAAGTACACGACTGGGTAAGTTTTGACATATGTAGACGTCCATGACAGCATCACCAGAATCCGGCCTGTGAACCTAGCCAGCACTTTCTAGCTTTTCTTGTGCCTACTTACTCCTCCTTCCTCTGCCCATCCCCACACTCCCCCACAGCAACCTCTAATCTCCTTTCAGTCAGTGTGAATCAGTTTGCTTTCTCCAGGGTTTATAAATGGAATCATAGTGTATTTGTCCTCTTTGCTGGCCCTGTTCACTCAGCATAGTTATTTTGAAATTTATCCATATTCTTGATGCATCAACAGTTTATTCATCTCTCTCTGTCTTGCCGACCTGTTGTCCATTATATGGATATACCACGACTTATTTATGTACCTTTTGATGGACATTCAACTTGCTTCCATTTTTTGGCCCTCACAAATAAAACTGCTAGGAACATTCAGGCACAAGTAGATTTTTGTGTGGGTCTATTGCTTTTTCCCTTGGGTGGATAGCTAAGAAGGGATGCTGGGTATAGGAGAGGTATTGCTCACTTATTAAGAAACTACCAAACTGTTTTCCAAATTAGTGGTACGGTTTTACATTTTTACCAGGTGTGAGTGAGTCCAGGCCCCACCATAGCCTTGCCAACACTCCGTACGGCCAAGTCTTTTCATTTTAGCCATTCCAGTGGGTGTGTAGTGACACCTCATTGTGGTTTACTTTGCGTTCCCTTACACACTGGGTCCTTTGTCCTGGAGGCCAGCTCTTACATTCTCAACCTGGACCGTGCCACCCTGTCTCCTCAGCCCTGCTTAGCACGAGAGCCCATAGAATTGACTGTGTCATATTTTGTGGAGCTCGTCTCAGTGGGGGAGTAACAGCGGAAGAGGGTAGAACTGTGCACTTACCCAGAGTTTGTGAGCCGACCCAGAGAGAAGAAGCAGGGCTATATGTGAACTTAAAGGTGATAACTTTGGACCATGGATTCATCTCTGACAGAGAATAAATAAAGGGGTCACAGCTGAGGAAGTCTGGATAATATAGAAGAATTGTTAATCAGGGTTTTTTAAAAATAGTTGGAAAAATGAGAAACTTTTGTCAAGAAGATTACACAGAAGAGCTGTATTCTCAAGTTGCTCATGTCTTAAAATGTATTTCTCTTGTCTTCATACTTGGCAGAATATAAACGTGTAATGTTTCCTTTCAGACTCTGTACATTGTCTTTGTGTCTCCTTTGCATTTTCCGCTAAGGAGAAGTCTGCAGACAGAACATGTCAGTATCAGTTTAATTTATTTTGTTAAATGGATGTTTCTAGTGTTTTTCAATCTTTGAAATCCAAAGACACCAAAAAAAGTTTGTGTGTATTTTTAATAATGTTTTAGAGGTATTAAGCCCACCCAATCTGCACAGATAGAACTCTCTTAATATATCACGTGGTTACAGCCTCTAGATACTATACGGAGAATGAGGGTTCTGTATTCCAGGGCTTAGTAAGGGTCCTGATTCTAAAGACCAGGTGCATTTTTAGTTTTACAAATAATATGTATATATTCTGTTACATGAAAACAAATGTAAATTGATATTATTTTCTTTATATGCTCACTGTATCATCTTATAAACCCCAACTGGAGATCCACTGACTTAAAAATTAAAATTAAGTAATTTTGTTTTCTCAACTCACTGCCAAAAGATATTAACATGGTTTATAAGGGCACCATACTCTAAAGCAATACAATTTATAGAAAATGGAAGGAAACTAAACTGGAAAATGACACATTTAGAACTTAAGAAGAAAGTAAATATAAAAATGCATGCCATAAATATCCATGAACTTACAAGGGATTGGCACAGATTTATTCTGATGTTTTCAGTAGTCGGTAGAATAAGAAAAGCCTAGTCAATCCCTCCACAGTGCTTGGGCAATAGAAGACAACGACAATAAAGACAAAGTGCGGGGAGGCCCACGACGAATTCCCATTCGATGGTAAGTCCAGATTTCTTAAAGTTCGTTGAGACGGGAGTCCCGGATGATGTCATGTTCCACAGTCTCAACCCCATCCTGGAAGTCGACACAGTGATGGGATCGTGAGAGCGCTCTGTGGTCCAGTCTCATGAGGAGGGCCAGGACCTGCCTGCAAACCAAAATGCAATAAAGGATATTGTTTCCCAGGAGGTGGACCTGGTATAGTCAATGGAATCAGCTATGCCAAATCAACTTGAACCAAGAGTAAGTTCTAGAACATTTACAGAATAGCTGTCCTTACTCTTCTCAGGCACCCTCCTCAAGGATCTTCTTTCTCTGGAAACTGTGATAGACCTTCCATGGCGGGCAGGCTCCGAGGCTAAGAAGCAAAGGCCTTGTATGCACCCATTCTCTTCATCTGTTAAATGCAGACTCTGATGTCCTGGTAAGCAGGGCTTCAGTAGAAGAAACACTGGAAGTGTTTCTTCACACAGCATCTGGGCCCAACAGGACAAATCCTGCTTTTATTCAGAGGGGAGTCTCGGGGCAGCCGCAGGAAGGGGTGGGGGTGCCGGTGAATTACTGCTGGCTAGTTTGTTTTCTCTACTAGAAAGTTTGCACACTTGACAAATACTCAGGTGCCTTTTCCGTCTTTACCCCCCCTCTCAATTAGACCCTTTTCTATCTCATCCTTTGCTTTATTGAGTCATAGGTATTTCCCTCCTGGCTGGATTTCCTTGGATTGTACAATGGAAACTTCTTAAGGCTGCCCCCTTCTTTCTTCAAAGAGCCACTTATAATGTCTGATGAAACAAGGTTACTGTGGTCTCCGTTTATAATAGACTTCCTCCATAATAATTCATGTATAGGCACCCCAATAACCCTTCATAAATTCACCACTCTCCTTTATTAAGTTTGTAAGTTTTATTCTAAATATCAAGTTTATTTAGAACAAGAGCTACTCGTAACTGTAACGTATAATTAGGTAACTAATGAAGCATATGACTCACTTCTTACAGAACCACACGTTGGAGGCAGCCTCTAGAGGGGTCCTCAGTGATCCCTGCCTCCTGATGTCCACCGACTTGCATAATCCCGTCTCGTCGAGTGAAGACCGCTCTACCTCATTGCTTCTAAACAGAATTTGGCAATATCAAGAGGAATATTGTTTTTTGACTGGGCTACAGATATTGTGACGTCTGTTTTCTAGCAGACTCTTTCATGCTGGCATGTTGAGGGGATCTGTGCGGTGAGGAACTGGGATGAGCCTCTGGCCACAGGCAAGCTAGGAACTTAGACTTTTGTCCTCAAACAACTCACAAGACAACGAATATGGCTGACAACTAAGTAAATCCGCTTGGAAGCAGACCTTACTTCAGTTGTGTCAGATGAGGCCTGAGTCTTGGCCAACGCCTTGACGAGACCTGAGGCAGGTGACCCAGACGAATCACACCCAGACCCTTGACCTGCAAAACCCTAAGACACGGATACGTGTCGTTCGAAGCTGAGAAATCTCGTGTTTGTTATGCAGTAGTAGATAAGGAATACGACGCCATATTTTTATCTTAGCTTCATTTAAAATCAATTATTTTTTCATAAAGACAACTCACAAAATGTAGTGTTCTTCAAAGACTGGTAGAGATTTTAGGCAAAATTGTATCAAATTATACTATATGGTAATCTTTATTCTGACTACTCCAAATTAAAAAATCTTCATGGTTTAATATCATTAGCCAACATTAGATGCTTAACCTTTAGCTTCATAGATACCACCTTTTCCCAAAGAAAAGTTCTTGGGACTAGTGGATTGGTTTGTAGGATTATTGTCCTGGAGTCGGATAAACAACGGGCTGCTTCAGTTAGCTGATGGAGAGCCTAATCCCAACCTAGGCTCTCGTCTGACCAGAAGGAGATTTTCATGTTGCCTGTGTTTCCCTCAGAATGATGTTCTTATTCAGTTATCTTGGTTTATATTGACAACATACACTGTAGAAAAACTGAAGAAATCATATCGTTATCTCTGAATTATTTGTCACTAGATGGCTTTCCTGTTTAATTATCAGTGTGACAAGGGGGACACGTGCAAGGGGTTATAAGAGCAGAGTTTCAGACGTGTGTGCTGCAGTGGAAGGTGGCAAATCATCAAAATCTTTTCTACATAAAAAGTATTAATTCTTGGGATACTTGGGTGGCTCGGTTGGTTAAGCATCTGCCTTCGGCTCAGGTCATGATCTCAGGGTCCTGGGATCCAGTCCCACGTCGGGCTCCCTGCTCAGTGGGGAGTCTGCTTCTCCCTCTCCTTCTGCCAACTGCTCCCCCTGCTTGTGCATATGTGCTCTCTCTCTGACAAATAAATAGATAAAGTCTTTTAAAAAATATTAAAAGTGTTAATTCTTTTTAAAATAATGTATCACAAATCTTTCTTAGAGAAGAATTCCAAAATGTGTAAATACACTCGCTCTAGACGGTGGACTTAATCTCCCTCTCCTTGAGTGCGGTGGACCAGACTCACTGACTTTCTCCCAAACAGGAATCTAGAAAGGGAAACAGCAGTTTGCAGAGGAGAACCCTGGCCACACATCCCGGACCAGGTGGTCGAGGTGGACACAACCAGCAGCGCCATGGGGCCACCGTGAATCCTCGATGGGAAGCCATGAAAAGACACCTTAGCATATGGTCTTTTCCCCCCAAATCTACAAGACTGCTCTGGTGATTGGAAAGCAGCAGACAGGCCGAAGCTGATGGACATGCTGAGTAAGGCAGTGTAGAATCCTGGATTGGATTTTGGAACAGAAAAAAGCACGTTAGTGAAAAAAATGGTAAAATCCAAATACATTTCATCGTTAGTAGTATTATATTTGCTTCCTTTCGACAGATCTGACCTTGTTATATAAAAAGTTACCATTGGGAGAATCTGAGTGAATGGTACACAGGGATTCTTGTACTAGCTTTGCAACTTTTTTTCTAAATTTAAAATTATTCCATCATAAGAACTTTAAAAAATATGTCACCTTAGTTGCTTATACTAATTGAAATAATGAGTAAAAACCCAACTTTTTTGTTTTAGAAAAAGTATAAAACTCTTCTTAACTGCCTTGTCTCATTTAAGCCAGTTTTAGTTATGTATTTAGTATGCCTAAAGAGTTTTTCTTTTTAATAACAGACGAACAATTTCTGTTTAGTTTAGGGATTAACACAAAGGAAAACAACATTTTGCTGTTGCGTCTCCAGACACACCTTCCTGAAAGGATTCTAGCCTTTTCGTTTTATTACGTTGAGTGAGAGGGCAAAGGAACTGCATTATCTGTTCGGTACAAGATCCGAGAGGTTGACGGTTTCATTCTCGTGCTGTTTCACGGGGATCTTCAGAATACCGCAGAATGAAGCACAAACCCAACAATGTTAAGAATCCCGACTGAGGCTAACCACAAATTACATAAATGAGACAATTAATCCATTGAACACAGAATTCATTCACATTTTTTCTCTGTACTTTTCTTTTGTCAACTGCTTCAGTCATGTATGGTTCTGATTGAAAAGGTCTAATACCTGTGGCTAGCAATCATCCATTCAGGCAGCTTTCCAGATGGCATCCTTGACCAACGGGGAAATTTAAGAAGCAGCCCACATAAAACACTTATTCCAAAAATCCCAGCCATTATTTTGTTAGAAACCAAAGCAAGTCTATTTCAGTGCCTGAATAGACTTTACCAACCGAGGTCTATGCATGCTTTGCATTTAATTACAATCTTACAATATAGTTTAGTTGTTAGTGAATCTCTCTTTAGATTGACCATCACAACGCCCCCATGCTGGAGCAGGTTGAAGCTGGAGCAGGTTGAAGCTGGAGGATGCCGCCATCCTTTTCTTAAATAAAAACAATTATAATGTGTCATTGGTTCTAACTTCCATATTGTGAGGAATAGTCAACACAAAGCCCTGTCTCTCGGAAGCTGCGCATCACCAAACACTTATACTTACACCAGGTAGTAAATATTGGGAAGAAAATCTGTAATTACATTGCTTTAGGCACATATATTTTTTTAATTTTTATTTTTTGGCCTTAGTGAGGTATAATTGACACATAAAATTATAAGGTATTTGAAATGTAAGTCATGGTAATTTGATAAACATATACATTTTGAAACAATCCTCATCATCTAGTTAATTAAAACACTGATCACCTCACATATTTACCTTTTTTTTCCTTGATGAGAATATTTAAGTTCTACTACTCTCTCAGTAAATTTCGATCGTACAATATAGTGTTATCACTACAGGTAGCGTGTTTTCCATTAGCTCCTCAGAACTTTGTTGTCTTATAGATGAAAGTTCACAACTTTTTACCAACCTCTCCCTATTTCTCCCACCCCACCAGCCACGAGAAACCACTTTCTTATTCTCTGTTTCTAGGAGTTTAGCTTTCTTTAAGATTCCACATGTAAGTGAGATCATGCAGTCTTCTCCTTTATCTGTCTGACTTACCTCATTCAGCATAATGCCTTCAAGATCCAACTGTGTGGTCACAATGGACAGAATTTCCTTCTTTCTCATGGCTGAATAATATTGCAGTGTGTGTGTGTGTGTGTGTGTGTGTGTGTGTGTGTGTGATATCTTCTTTACCTTTTCATTTATTGAGGAGCTGTTAAGTTGTTTCCACCTATTGGCTATTGTGAATAATGCCTCAATGAACATGGCCGTGTGGGTGTATCTTTGATACCCCGATCTCATTTCCTTTAGATATATACCCAGAAGTGGACTGCTGGTTCATGTAGCATTTCTATTTTTAACTTTTTGAGGAATCTCCATACAGTTTTCCATTGCGGCTGCTCCAATTTACATTCCCACCAATAGTTAGGCACATTTAAATTGGTCAAGTTTAAAAAAGAAATAAAAATAAATAAATACAGGTAGATTATAATAGTCAGCAATTCTGAAATTGTAACTGAGGTATAACTAAAAAACTCATGGTGTCCAGTAAGCAGTGTAATTGTGAAGATTAAACTTTTTGTGCTTTTTAATTCATAATTAAGTGATTGGACTTAGAAATGTATTTTAAGGATTTTACCAGAGATTATTGGATTTAGAATCATTGTGAAGCATAACAGTAACTTTAAATGACCTATTTAACTCCCAGATAAAGGCCTTGTTCTCTAGAATAGATGGTTTCAAAGCCCTTAGGCACAAAATTAAATAGACCAAGGAAATAACAGATTCAAACATATACATTGACATAACTGATGGATCTGACAGCCTTTCACATCAATTTTTCTGTATTTCTTTCAAAAGTCTTAGAGGTAAATTGAATACTTTCCTGATTGTTGAGTAAGGCTTTAGAAATGAAGATTGTGCCCTATATTTGCTGTTACATTTTAATGGCCCATTTCATTTGAACAGTCTATGTCTATCGCTTCTAGCCCAGTGCCCCCCACTAAGTGAGACTCCGTCTTGGCTGAATCAGGGCCACCTCTGTGATGAGCGTCCTCATAGCAGGTGCCCAGACTTCACACTGTCACACTGAAGAATATGTCCCAACGAATGGCATAAACCTTCGCAAACACACATGTAAGTTTTTTTGAATTATCGGTGTTACAAAGGTATGATAACTGGGGTCTCTGGAAATAGGCCCCTTGTACCAAACTTTTCATAGAGCGTGCTGTGTTTCTTAGGGACCCTCCTATTGTTCCATCCTACGAAACCCCAGACTGTCTTAAACCGGTACCGATGTGTGTAATTGACTTCTCCTGGTGAGAAGCATTCGCAGTTGAGACATGCTGCACCCTCTTTCTTTCCTGTTGAGACTGAGCAAAAAGGAAAGCAAAGTCATTATATTAGAATCAGGGAAGTAGCTTGATGATACCTTACAAATAGCTTGATTAGAATCATTGAAGCTGCTTCCAGGTGGGTTTTCCTTTTGTGCTCGTACAAAGTTAGAAAAACTGTTAGAAGCAGCATCCCTGTTTACTTGCTTGTCTCAAAAGCCTTATCAGGTTTCGGTGGAAGTACACAGATTACTGCAGTGAGGGCTCTAAGAGCACCTGATGGGCCCTTGCTGCCCCGCTCAGGGTGGCTGATAATCGAAGCAAGAAGTGGGGCAGGAGGGGCCCACAATTTGTCCAGGAAGTCCCGGAGATAATCTCTCTGAACATTCTGAGGGTCGAGCGTGGCGCTGGAGGGGATACTGGAATAACGAAGGGAGATTAGAGGAAGAATCAGTGGCATCTGAACACATTCTGGAGTTGAATTCAGAGTAATGTATCCCTGTCAGTTCCCCAGCTGTGACAAATGTTCCCTGATGAAGCAGAATGTTAACAACAGGGGAAACGGGGTGCACAGTATGTGGGAACTCTCCATACCATCTTCACAACTTTTCTGTAAATCTAAAATTATTCCAAAAGAAAAAGTTGACTCAGGAAAACGACCCCAGGAAGTTGCCATGGTGTAGAAAATCCCACAGTGAACGCCACACTGTTCGGGCTGCCACACAGGGAAATGGGGGGACTGAACAAGACTGTCTAAAATCCTCTGCCGGACACCAAGTAAATAAAAACCCTAAATACAGTTATAAATCATGCTGGAACCTCCACTGAAACATCTAGCCTATCAAAAACCAGGAGCAACAAAACTCAACGTTGTTCACCCTGCAAAACACTGTCTATACAACATTGGGGGACAAAAAATGGTGATATTCATAAACTCAGAAATGTAAATGAGCATTCACTAAATATTCAAGTTCAGTCTCGACAAGCCCACCTACTGTCTGGTTATCAGGGTCTATAAATTTGGTTGCACTTGAGAAGAAAGTAACCAATTTAGAAACCCCCATAGAATCTTGCTAAGGATCAATGGCCATGCAGATAGTGCTTTATCTCGGAGAGGTCCTTATCTCTTCCATGAAGAAAAATCATTTTACTGATAAGAAATGCCAGAAGAACAGTGTGCTCCTTCATGAGACAGGTGTTTATCGCACACCTACTATACACAAGGCGATATGACCACCGGAAATGCAAAGATTAATAAGAAGCGTCCCACCCTTGTGGAGCAATGGGTCCACTGGGCAGAAGAGACAAAGAATTTGACAAATCTCAGGACAGCAGGAGACCCGAGATGTGGTGTTAGGACACATTCACAGATGAGTTACTTTTGTGCCCAAAAAACACGCCAGTGTCCACGTCATGGGCAACAGTAAACCATTCTGATTTGAAATCAAACAATTCAGGCTGTAGACATGGGCTACACATTCAAGAAGGCCGTAGTTCTCTTTTTCAGCACATTGTCAAAACGAAACCAAAAAACAACAACAAAAAAACAAGGCAAGCTAGCCATCATGAAGCATGTTGGGTCCTTTGAATGAATGAAATTGTGAAATACGAAATCAGCCTTACTCTCAGGCAATAGTATTTTATAATATACATTTCACACTAAAGACTGTATTTAAAAATGGAGATTTTGAAAATAATAAGAGGGAGAGGAGGCTGCACTTCATACATGAAACATTATTATGCTGTTTGGATGCCCAAAGCCTGGGGTGATCATAATATCCTTTAAATGTTTGATGTGGGGTTTTAAGAGCTCCTGGTAGAAGGCATTGATCCAACCAAGAAATTTTCATAATGAAGTTGCTTCCCAGCCTGGGATTTCTGATGCCGGCCAGTCAGATTATGGGCAAGAATGTCACCCGTGTCAGCCACAGCTTCTCCCCTTCTTTTCTTTTCATTCTGGTGGCATTTTTTGCTGAACCTAAACCGATAATAATGATCTACTTACACAGCCTGGTCTGTATATCTGTCATATTAAAGTCTAGGCTGTTTGTTTATCATACCGTGATCTATAGCTTTCTATTAATTTAATTATACTAAAAGATCTTAAAAGCCTTAGGCTAAGTAACATGTCAATTAGAAATGAGTTTAACTTGAAATAAATATACATTTAATACTTGTAATTTATTGCTTTAAATACAAACAAAGCCCTCACTATGACACAATCTATTATTAATTGCCCCAATGCCCGAAGTCCAATTAAGTCAATCCATTTATATTTTCTTCAGAGAAAGTCAATGTTCATTTCTCATAGGAAGTACTGGATGCCTACATTTTCCTTTCTCATAAACCAGTAGCACCACAAAGCACTTTTGTGTGTAATGAGCTAAGTCCCGTGTGAAGGAAGGAGAGGAGGGTAGAGGGGGAGATAGATAGAGCCAGGAGCGAGGGCTCGTATCTCTCAAAAAAAGTAACACCAGACCAATGTAGGCCTCGTATAAGTGTTTTCAAATAAAATATGATTAGACCCTATTACAGACTAATTAACTGCCGTTTTATGAATGCTCTTAACTTGCAGTCAATGTGGTTCAGGTATACATCTCAAACTACAATACTAGTATGTTTTCAGTAATTACATGTGGCCTAGAAACAGCCCGACTGCTAGCTTTTCTTCAGCACGCGTATGAAAAGTCCCACATAAAAACGTCAGTCTCTGTGTTGAGAAAAGATAGTTAATGCCTGGGGTCACATTTTATGGCGAAAGTTATAAATCCCTGAGAAATAATATTTATAGTGGAAACCTTGACACGGTATTTTATGCACTCATGCTATCCACAAAAGAGAGAATTTAGGAGTTTAAAAATTTGAATGTGTGAAACTACAAACAAACATATTCCAAATCGCTTTCAATGTTTTCTATGTTGTTCCGAGCACCCCCTGCCCCAACGCAGCAGAGAATCCCTTGTTTGTGATGTTCAGATGACAATCGCCATCGAAGCATGATTTCAACTCGCATACTTCTCATGAACATGCTTCTGCTTTTCTGTCAGATAATCCAAATGTTAGTTATGCTTTGCAGCGTGATGGATACCAGGTTTCTCTAAAATCTCAGAGTTCAACAAAACCTCTGTTCTGTGGGACCTAAATTATAGTCTTACTTTGTCCACGGGAGGCTTCAGCTGTTCTCTTGCCGCAAATCGCTGTCGTGTTTAGGAGCTCAGGCTCTGAGGTGTCCTAGTCCTTCATCAAGGGCCCTACCTTTCGTCTGGAAAAGATGCTAGCCATCCCTCTCGTCCTGCGGTGTGAGGCACTGTTGAGACAGCCACGGTCAGTGGCACGTGGAAGATGGGCACTGCAGACACCACAGATCTCATTAGTCTAAACAAGCATTCACATCTTACTGGCCTTCGGAGACCCCAAAGGTGGTATATTCAAATCTTATTTACCAGGTTACAGATGGGCTCGTATGTGCGGATTGCAGGTCCTAATCTAAGGTCGTGCTCGATTTACTGTGTCAGATCTAATTCAGGAAAGAGGAAAGAGTCCATCAGGGTGTCAAGATGGAGGACGGCTCCCATCCTACCCTGGTTAATGTTCTATCTGCTTGAGTATTAATTTAATGTCTCCATCTACAACCTGGATGATAAATTCTTAAAAAAAAAAAAAAATCGCCAAATTGGGAAAACGTCTCAGAGCATGAACAAAACCGCCATGATTTAAACCGAGATTCAGTAAAAAGGCAGAAGCAACATTTTGTTTCCTGGACTCTCAGAACCTGAACGGAAATATCTTGGATATTCAAATTTTACCGGTGAGAGAAAGCTCAGGTTTTTCTGTTGCCATGTAATGATGCCTGGATTGTCTTAACTATGTCTGGATTTTATAACTTAAAGACATCTGCATTTACCCATTTCACATATCTGATTAATATACACATACTAAAAAATTGTCACTTCCACAAGGTTCTATATTACATTCTGATTATAAGATGTGTTTGTGTTGATGACAATGTTTCATGCACATGAAATATCTAAGTTTTAAATCTCAATGGAAAGATATTTCTTGCATTTATCATTGTGTTGGATTTTATTAGTTTTTGTGTTTAATGTGCATGGAGGCAACCACACTCCTCTGCCGAGGAGGAGAAAGAGGCTATTCTTATGGATGTGGACTGTGGACTAACAAGGATGGGCTCTCACAATCTTCCTTCCATGGATTCTGCAGGAAAGCCTATCTGTGTGTCTGATATTAGTTGTTTAATGTCATAGAGCTATAAAGAAATAGATCAATTGCTTTGGAATGTGTGCTAATGTATGCATATCATTATTGAGGAAGTTACCACTGAAAGGGAAAAAAAATCCAAAACTGGGGTTTTAATATTGCTGGGACACAGACACATGGTAGGGAAAAACCCAGTTGTTCATCTACTAATTACATACTTACTGGAAGTCTGCATTCTCTAAGTGTAGGAATATGGCCACGCTTATAAAAATTAGATTATATAAGATTTATGCACAAATAAGGTGTAGGCAACGTGTATAAAATATAATAAAATTAATAAATTTCAAAATGTTAAATTTAAATGTCTAATTAATTTTAAAGCGCTTCATTTTGGTTATTATTTTAATGAGGCTAGAAGTTTATAATTCAATAAACTCTTTTACTGTTAGAACAACATCTTGCACAGAAACAAACGTTACAAATGGAATCGTGTGGTTATAATAAGCCATTACCTGCATATCCACATTTATCCACACTGAGAGTTATGTGTCCCCCTTATAATATGCCTGGGAACCAACCACAAGAACGAGCCAAGGGCCAGCTTCTTGTTCAACCCTCCCAAGAACATTGAGAATGTAGGTCATCCTTCCCAGATACCCAACAGGGGGGAGAAAGGATTAATAAAAGCATGCTGGCCTTGGGATGGAGCTGAGATTTGAATCTGAACTCTCTGACCACAAAGCCTGAGTGTTAGCTGCTGGGCTCGTCTGCCTCTACGTCTAATCGGACATGGTCTTTAACTACTCTGGGTACTGGCCCAAATATCTGGGTACACACACACACACACACACACACACACACACGCAGGGCTATCCACACTCACAATGTTTTCTTTCCTTTTTCTGTTCTTGCTTCTAATGTTTAAAGTCCAGTCTTACGTTAAAGGGCTATAAATGTTTATTCAACTCGTGAAATCCAACCTTATCTAAATTGTGATTTTCAAATTCTGCCTTATAGTGAAAACCACAGGTGTTGTGTCATTTGGGCATAAAAACAGAGTCTTATAAAATGACCTGCAGTGATTTATGAAACGAGTATATGTGCCCATGGATAGTCTGTCTATTTGAATTTGTTTATAAATCCCCCCCAAAGGTCCACATAACTACATCTGCATCTATGAACGCACATTTTATTTTTCTCTCTGTGGATTTGATATGGTTTGGAGTGTGTGAGATGAATGCAAACCCGGGCTGGTCTATATCAGAGAAATGAGATTGAGCAGGGAGACAGGGAAGTCAGGGAGCCTGCCTGCACGATAAAATATTCACAAAGGAAAGCCCACAACCACAAATAATTGAATTAAGCAAGAGCGATGCCGACAGGGGCATTGCCTGGGGATTAATGGTCATCTGGGGGAGTTGATCGTCCAGGGTGATCATCAATCCTCCAGAAAATGCCCTACACCAAGGTCATTGTGGCTGTAAGAACCCATTTTTTTTTTCGCCATAGAGGCTTAAAAAATCCTTCATTTTACTCGATTTCCTGCATTATCATCATTCCTTCAGGTGGCTGTGTGAGGGATGATTTTGAATGGTGATATTTCTGAATCATTGATCTCCAAGGCAACCACCAACCAAACATGTTTTTCCAGAGTGGAATGGTTTATCCAGGCTGAGTAATATTTCAGAATTTTTTGAACCATGAAAATTTAGTAAAGGCTTAAATAAAATTTGTGCTTTGTCTTAGACCCAAACAATCCTGGAAAAGAACTTATAAATCATATATTCTTAGTTTTCATCAGCATTCTTAATGGAATAAAGATACAAATCACAATGATTAGGAGACTGGAGGAAATTGATCTGTAATATGTGAATTTGGCTCTCATTCGCAGTAACACCAAAATTTATAGTATAAATGACATGATAAGAAGTGGTCACTCAGGGACATAATTAAATCTGTCTATATTACCCTTCAAAAATACTTATGAATAAAAGTATGTAATGACTTTTTAAAATTCGAACTTTGTGTAATTGAATTTTTCTAAGTTATTACTTACCAAGACAAATGTATTATCTGTGAGCCACACATGTGTTATTTATGCACTTGTGAACAAATAAAGGAATAAAAAGAACATTATTAAAAAAGTGAGGATAAAAAAATAAATTGCTGCTGCTAAATTAGGTTAGAGTTCAGACTTTAACAGGTGGGATTATTATTTTTTTTTTTAAGTTGGAATTTTCATTTGAATCATTGTGTTCCAAAACTTATACATTGGACACATTTTATATGCCCTCTCCAATTTTCTTGGCCTCAAAAGTCCACTCAGACCTCCATGCTTGCCCAACTATGCCCATCAGGGTGGGCCAGATTGCCCTGACAGCACGCTGAGGCTCTAGCTTGCCTTCTGAGCGACTGCCAAAGATGCCAGATGAGGCGGCCCGGGAGTGTGGAGGAGCTAGCTCCCAATGGAGCAAACACTGAACAAGGGGATTCCCGAGGAAGAGGCAGCCAACTAGATCAAGTCCTCTCCATTACTCCCTCCAAGGCACTGTTCAGAGAACAAGCTGGTTTTGCCTAAGGCGTTGACCCATACTCAGCATCTCATGGTCTCCCAATCCCTCCCTCCATGCCTCACTTTCCTCTGACCCCAATCACACACCCTGCAGACCGCAATTCTTAGTCAAGCAGTGGTGCTCATGTCTCTTTCCTACAGATCCCAGGATGAGATGGCTTATATTCAATTATGCAAACTTAAAGCAGCATGGTGCCCATGCCATCTACACATGCCTAGTTTTCATGTATGGACTATTGTTTTTTCCCATCAGTTGTTCCCTTATTTGTTCACAGAGTTCCAAATTTTCCTTATTCATACTTTATTTATAGCCAGAGGTTAGGCAGAGCTGAAAATGTGTTTATTTGGCTGACTAAATTATAATTGGCACATTATGTGTTCAATTTATTGCTCTGTAATTTTTGTCTCCATTAGTCTTCAATACTTTAGCTGATATGGGATAGAATTCTTTCTGTCCATATTTATCTCTGCTCCTGTCTACTCTGGCTTCTACAGCTTTCTGGATAAAACGGCGTTTACAGACACTGCTAGTTGATTTTCTAATACATTTCTCCTTCTCATATAACTTAACAGAATCAGATTTAATTAATAGCGGCACTGTGTCTTGGCAGCATACCCTCCATCCTGGATTCCCTTGCAGGTGGAGGGACCCAATGAGTTACCAGTGAAGTTGTTGGGGTGTTGGCTTATCCTCCACGTTCCCCACTGACCTTGACCTCCACCATCCAATCCTCTATGTTCTGTGCTTCAGGAGCTGACCTGTGGGGGAATTCACCATCCACCAGTTTTTGGTGTTGGTCAATGGGGAGCTTAGGAAGATGAGAAAGAGACAGAAATACGGAGACAGAGAGTCAGAGGCAGAGAGGGAGACTAGAATAGAGCCTAGTGAGATGGGACCTTTATTTCCCTGGCTGTACCCTTGAGCTGAAGGTCCCAGTTCTTGTCCAACAAACAATCCTTGCATTTACTTCTCTCTGTTTACAAGACTCCATAATTCCCAGTTGGCCATTTTACTCTAGGGGAAGATCTAGATTAAAGACTGACAGACATGCCTACCCCCTAAGTATGTGGAGGAGTCACTAGGAAGACCTATTCCAGTCCAACAATATCATCTCTTCACATTTGGAAATCATTAGTTCTTCTTATTTTGTTGCTCTTTTTAAAGATGTCATTAAAAGTCAAGCCATTTCATATGTTCATCACTTCAACTTTTCATCTTCTAACCTATGGTTACTCAGCATATTTTCTGAAAAGCACACCATTTCTCAACCTTTCCCTGGGAACTACAGACCATCTATTTCCAGTGGAGTGATGCCTGATGTGTACTTCTTACATCCTTGTGGCCCTGGTGCTCAAGTTTCAGAAGATGTTTATCTGATCATATCTGACTTAGGTTATCCATTGAAAATTAATTTAAGGCACAACACTGTTTCGGTTTGTTTGTTTGTTTGTTAATGTAACTTTCTTTGGCAAGACTCTGCCTATTTCCATGAAGATTCTGAGAGTGTCCTGGCCTGTTGAGGTCACTTCAGGAGTCTTTAAAAGGACATGATAGGATACTTTGCCCATTTCACTGTAAGTTATTTTCTTCTACTATTTTGAGAGGGAAATTGGAGCTGGTAGTGGCATCACATTCAGGAATCTACACATAGGTCCTCTGTCTGAGTGTATTCAACTCATAAAGTCTGCAACATAAGGGCAAGTTTGTTGAACATGGATAATACCACACAATGAGTAAACAATGAACACTCCTTCCCCCCCAAAAAAAACCCTTCACTGTATTTTTTGCCATATTAATCTAGATTTATCTACTGAAATATAATTTCACATTAAAAACTGATGATCAAAATTGAATATGCCCAAATTTCCGTACATTCCACATCAACAACGATTCAATTCTTTTCTTTGAACGATAATAAAAACACATATCTGAAATTAAAATCAGGAATGAGAACCCCAGGCTAAAGACAACAGGTGCTTCCACTTACTGGATGTGGAAAGACAAAGCACTCTCATTTTGTCTTGTGTCTTCAGGAAGGTCCCTAAACAATGCCTACTACAGTTCTGTGGCCTGGATCGTGTCATCTCTGGAAATCATAATAATAATGTAAAAACCAACCTTGTTCAGTTTCTTTGCTAGCATGCTCTACCTGTATCAGCATTAACAAAATACTATTCTGCAAAATACTGCCGACCTCCGAGCAACTTTCCTACGAGTACTCTTATAAAAAATATACTTAAATAATAGAACACCACCCAGGGTGTTCTAATTTATCACATAGTTTCCTATGCTAACAATTGTCAACTTGCACTAGAAGATACTGTGGGAGTATAATATGGAAGCATATTTTGCAAGGATTTCAACAGTCATGCCATTGAGTACACTCATTTCTTTTTTTAACTTGTAAAATAATAAGGCTATTGTAAACCTCCTCCATTTAATCATCCGTCTTGGCCTAATCTTTGGCTGCCAAAGATCCTTTAAAGGATGAATAGGTACGTGTGAAAGGGTGTTGGAATCTTAGTTCCTTTTTTGCTTTCTCGGGAGCAGTGGGCTGGTCACTTCTACTCACCCACACTGCATCTTGTCAAAGAAAATGACAAGGAAAACAGAGCAAAGCAAATAGCAAACAGACAACTGAAAAGTGGACGTTGTAAGGGAGGAGGTGTTGACACAGCTGGAGTGTAAACGGTTGCTATTCATTTGAGTATAAAAGTTAAGCACTACAGAAATCCTTTGCCCAGCTGTCAGGGGGATACTTACTGGGTATATGAGTTATTCTTTTAAAAAAGAGAGATCTGGGAGGAAACTCATCCTCTGGATCAGTGCATGCCATATCATGTGTAAAACTACGTTAAGCAATTGTGTGCAAGACCGAGTTGACACAGAAGCTGTCCCTGACGGGGAACAGGCCTTTGGCCCTGACGTGCATTCAGTCTTTGGGCAACGGAATCGCAGGATGGCCCTCTTCCATCACCGAGGTCAGGACCCACAGTGTCTACTTTCTTAGACTGTAGGGGGCCGCTCCTGCTAAGCCTGTGTCTGAACCTGGACCTGGTCATCTAATGGGGTTTACCCATCCCCACTGAGTCCACGCTCGTAGCCAATCTCCTCCCATTGACGGGATTCCCTCTGGGTTCTCTCCTCCGCCACCACCCCTACACTGCCTCCGTCATTCACTTAATTATGTATACATTCACCCATGCTCTCATCGAGGGCTTTACAATTCCCCACAGAGCGCCCCATACGTGCCAGGTGAAGCGGCACCGAGAAGGTCTGAGCTCTTGTGAGCTTCACATTGTAGCAGAGGAGGAAGAAAACAAGGCAATAAAGACACATCAGTGTCTTTAAGGGACTTTAAGGGTCTTTCTTAAGGGAAAGTAGCAAATACTACCATGTGGGGCTTGGCATGCAGACAGGGACCGAGTGGTTTCCACAGATCGGGGTCATGGGAGGCCCACTGGCTGAACTACATCGTGAGCTGAGATGTAGGTCCAGAGAGGGGTGGGGGACGAGGAGCAGGAGCCCAGTCCACAGGCTAGGGTGTGCCTCCTGTGTCCCTGGGAAGAAGACCCGTCCCTGGGCAACTGGGGCACAATGTGCTGTCATGGCTCTAGGCCAGGACCGGGTCACAAGGGGCTTCTGTTCTGGGAACATCATGTGTGGAGGGAAATGGGAAGCCATTTTGGAGGGTTTCAAGCAGGGGAATGCAATGTGACTGGTGCTGCAAAGCAATCAGTCAGCTTCTGCGGAGAAGGATGAAGGGCACCAGTCATGAAGACGCCACGTAGGAGACTTTTGTGGCCACGTGAACTGAAACGTGGTCTGCACTTCCTACAAAGTGTGAGAAAACCCTTCTCAACTACCACTCATGAACTTGGAGAAAATGAATGTAATCTGGACAGTGCAGACTGACGGTTTTTATTTGACTGTCTTTGTAAAGACATGGTAAAAAAATATATGTTCAAACTTTTGTTGTGTTTTAATAGCTGGCAAAAAAGCACACACACACACACACACACACACACCCCAAAATCTTCCTGGATTTCTTTCTATTTTATTTTAGAAGGGAGTTTGAATTTGGGGCAAAAAAAAAAAAAAAAAAACAAAACCCAAAATACGTCTGCCTAAAAAGCTCACCTTGAGGAGAGCTGGGAAAACATGAGAAATAACCATGAGTGCCCCAGAGAGAGGCAGTCTTGCCGGGTCCTTGCTGTCCTACACCCTGGAAAAACTCTATTCTGATACTTCGGATGTTTAGCTGATTGTTCAAGTCACGTGATGCTGTTTTTGGCTCTTCTCCATTGTCGTGCACGTGTGTTACATGCGACATGGAAACCCAGGGCCTTCTCCGGGGTTTGCCCTTGCGATTTTCTCAGTGTGGTTAGGACAGCGTTGGTGGGGCTGGTGGTAACATTTCCTACAGACCTCAGAGCACATGTAGATTTTCTAAAGGATACTCCTGCTCTTACCTTGTGAAAAGTGTACCAACACCAACAGGAAAATACAGATCTTAATGTCGCTAGATCTCCTACAATGCCATTTCTTTCTTGAGTGCAGTAAAATTATAGTCTTGAGCTGATTTTCTTCCATGAATGGATGGGCAAACGGACGGAAGTAACGTTCACTCAGGACCAACTGTCCGACAGGTATATGCACGTGGACCCATCTGTGAGCTTATATACCAGGTAGGATTCAGAAAAGGGATAAACATTCCACTTATATTTGAGAAGACTGCGGCATAACCACTATGTTTACATTTGCAAGTAATTGGTTTTTTTTTAACAAATTTAGCGTAGGACTCTGCATCTACTTGAGCAAGAAACATTGCTTTTAAACTCATCTATTTTCAGTGGGCTCAATAAAGAAAAAAAATCTGGCTTTGTCTGCAAAGGAGCTATCTGACAATTATGTGGTTAACATTTTTTAAAGCAATAAGAAAAAAATAATTCGGGACAGAACCACTTCACTTTGTACTCCCAAGTCTTTAGCCTACGCTGTGTTTTTTTTGCTCACGTTCGGTTCTTTTGTTTATTTAATCCTTAATTATTTGCACTAGTTTCTTAACTGTCCAACCATCATGAACTTGTCCTTATGTTGATGCTTCCTGCCAACTGTTTCGCACATGGAGAGTATTATTAGGAATGATACTCTAAATTTAATGCACAGCTACAACTGTTTTGCTTTCATTATGTGTGGTAATATCCATAAATAGATGCTTCATTGTTGGCACTTACTGCTTTACTCTCCCCACGTGCATTGCCTAATTATGGCTCTCGCTTGAATAATTTGGCAAATGCTTGTATAGCATCTTCAATTAAAAATAAATAAGTTAGAAGAATGTTCTTTCTGTACTCTTCAGCCTTAAAAAAAATAATGAATGTTATCCTTTAGATCTATTAAAGGAACCGTTCCAAATCTTCTCCTTCCAGCGTAATTTTTCTCAGGGCAAATTAAAACTGTATGGTATCTAATCCAAATAAATGTTATGCTTTTCAACCCCCACACTTCCTATTGCATAAACTTCCCAAACAATTGTTTCATACAGTCTTACTAAGCGTGCAGACTCAGAGCGCCCCTCCCTTCCTGGGCTGCTCCTTGCAGGGCTGAGCGGGGGTTGCTCAGGGTGCCTGCAGACCCCTCAGTTGGGACACAGGTTCCCTAACTCATGACCCCTCATGGGCCCAGGTGTCTGGGGCTCAAGAATGGACGCAAACTAACCCAACTCTCTTCTAAGATGACATTTGAAAACGTGATCCCGAATGCTCACGGTGTCTCAGTCCATTTGGTGGTACGCTCCAGAGCGGTGATACACCGGTCATATAGAGGTCATCTTCGATGCTCATTGGCAATGTGTTTTGTGAAATATTATAATTTTTGACAGACTCAAGGTTTTACTGATGTTCGTCTTTAATAGAAGGGCAATAAAGAGGGTACAGTCCTAAAACTTTAAAAATGTTACATCGTATGGAACCTTTGAACATTAATAAGCAATAGAATCTAACTGTCCTATAATCTGTAGTAAGAAAAATAAAATGAGTGACGGTGCTTTTTGTTTTAATTTTACAATGGAAACAAAGCAAAACAAAATGTATGAGAAAGTGGGAGAGAGTAGAATGTAAGAGAGTTCTGTCCTTTTCTCTCTGAAATGAAATATTCTGGGCACATATAACCTTTTGTTCATTTTTATAATCCTGTCTCTCATATTGCAGTGGGAGTCCTGGTGTTAACGACAGAAAGATCAAAAGGTTCTCCGAATCGGACTCACAGGAGGCAGGGAGCCCGTCCACACGTAATGTTTCCATAATTCCCTCTGCAGCGCAGCGCTGCGCTCCTCGGAAAACCAGCTTTTACCACCTCGCTGCAGTCAAAAGTTCAAGGTGATTAATTCACTTCCTAAGTGGAGAATTGATCTGCATTTTGGCATGTCGTATTGTGAAGGAGCAGAGGTCCTCCGCTCACAACAGGCCAAGACCTGCCGAGGCAGGGCTAGAATACTTATCCACCTCGCGGTGAGTTCACTTGCCAACAGACTCAGAGGGTCCCCGGGCCAGACTCCCAGGAAGCCCACCTCTCCAGGCACAGGGAGGGTCACACAGAGTTTCCTGGATTACATGCAGGATGCTGAATTTCGGAAATCACATGTCTGTGCAACTACCAACTTAAAAAACAGTTTTGCTTTATCAAAGTAAATAAAACTGGGCCTATGAAACTGGTGCCCAAGGAACGTAGCAGAGAAGCAAGGATCAGAGATGAAGCAGACGAGTTGAGTGTCGTTATGCTGTCTTTAAAAATCATTTTTCTTTGTTACTGCTTTGTCTCAACGCTTTAACTAAAGTACAAGATCCCCTCAGTCACAGATGCTGAGGTAGTGCGTCGATGGCCACCCGTTCTCGGCTGCCATTTTGTCTGTCATATGAAAGATGGACGCCTGGCCTAACATGATGGTGAGGGATGTCTTCCAAGTCGTGCTTCACAATAAAGTCACTGATTTCAGTTTCTATACTCAAGGTAACTCAGATTTTAAGCGAGATGGTTCTAAGCAAAACTTTAAAGTACTTGACAGCGTGGCGTTTAGGTCTGAGTGGGGAAGACCTAGATGCTGGTGACGTCTGCTGTTGGGTTCATTCTTGGGTTTAAAGACTCAGAAATAAAGCATGTGGCTTGATTAGGGCTAGCTGCATACAGCAGATGCTTACACATGTACTAGTTACCGCTAGTAGTGACACCAGCATGCCTAAATGCTATGTCCTTTCTCTCTTGTCCCTAAACCTTGAATCCAAGAGGAAGCCCATTAATAAAAATTGGAGCTGATATGCGTTGAACATCTGTGTGTCAGGCAATGGCCCAAACACTTCAGATATATTATTTTGAATTAATTCTCACACCAAACAAATGAAGCAATTATTATCTTTTTTACCAATTGGGAGGTTAGAAAACTGAGTGGGGAGACTTATTGTCTTGCACAGAAAATATGCATCAAAGACAGGGTTTGAAGACAAGCAAATGGACTCCAGAATTTGCATTCTTTGTAACTACATTACACTATGACTTTCAGAAAATCATCTAAAGCTGAATTAGCTTTTTAAAATTAAATTTTAAATAGCTAATATATTGGCCTGATTTAAAAAAAATATATGATATTTATTAGTATAGTATTATTTTTCAATATCATTTGTTAGCGTGACATTTCACAAAAAAAATATTAATGTTTAGCTTGTACCAACGTTCAAAAAAGAAGACAATGATGCCCTTCCTATGATTACTTAAAGGACATTTTCAAACAAGTAAATAGTGAAATCTGTCATTCTGACAATAATAGCATAGATCTTCGCATTCATCCTCACAAACACATAAATTAAATTTTGTACTGGCCAAGGAAGGTAACTATGAAACAATGATTTTATTTCTATTTATGGATAGGAGAGTAAAAAGGGGGCTGAGATATACAGAAGGCATCTATCCTCCTTACAAGAGCAGAGGACCAGCCGTGATGGTGCTAGCTGGTGTCCTGTGCTCTCCCTCATACCACCTATACCCATGCCCACTGGGGCTCGGAAGGGAGATTGGGCTGGAGTCTAGTTGACCAGCTCACACTCTCAAGCTGCAAGAAGGAGTTTGATACACTTGCTAAATGTAAATGAAGCACAGTTTTTCATTAAAAAAAGTAATTCTAATGCACATTTGTCACTATGGAGAAAGAGAATTGGAAAGAAAGAGAAGAGGAGAAGGAAGGGGAGGAGAATTTAGGAGGAAGAGGAGAAGGAGAAAGTCAAGGAAGAGGAGGGGAAGGAAGGAGAAAAAGAGAAGAGGGGAAGGGAGAAGAGAAGGAGAAGGAGGAGGAGGAGAAGAAGGAAAAGAAGGAGAAGGAGGGGAAGAAAAGAAGGAGACGGAGGAGGAGAAGAAGGGGAAGGAAGAGGGTCAGAGGAGGGGAGAGAACTGATGCTCTTCTATGCTCTGTTGGCTGTACACCTTGCTCTTGACACTGGCTTGTCAGGTGCTTGGACGCTGGGGACAAGAGCCTACTGTTGCCCTCCCTCAGCTCACGGAGTCCAGCACTGATGATTTAAGGAACCTGAGGGAATATTCTTTCTTATCCCAAAAACAACATTCAGAGTTTTCTTTCTGTGATTGTTTTCGTGAATGAATTTGAAAAGCTTTTGTTTTAAGGAGTAGAATGAACCATATTGTGTGGACGGTGAACAATGATTCATTATTTTCCTCTTGAATCTTGAATTCTTCCTTGGCTGAGACTGACCACATTTCACTCTTACCTAGAAGTTCCATCTCAGTCTCTGACTTGTGACACAAACATCTCGTTTACCCTTTTCCTGTCTTCGTGATGAGCTATTCGCTTTATCTCCCTCGATGTTGGTTTCTTCAGGTCTTTAGATTTGTCTGCCCTTCTTGTGAAAGAAAACATCATTTTAAAATTTTGTTTGTGGATACTATTTCTAAGATAACACTCATGTAATGTCCCTGTCAAGTTTGTTAAAACAACATAAACCAAAATAATAAGAGACAGGGAAAGAAAAGAGAGTAGAAGACCTTATATTCCTCTGGGCTGTCCTCTCTAGTAGTGAGCAGGCGTAATGTGGCACTCTGACTGAGGTCTTCGCAAGACCCAGAAACTAAGTGATACAAATAAATCTGTGTGGGGACTTTTAACGAAAAATCTTATTTCTTTTAGATTTTCAGATGGCTTCTTTTATTCTGATATAAATCACAGTTTATTTAGCAATAATTTGGGGGGCAATGTTGCACTTCTGTGTGCTCTAATCCAGGTAGCTGTTTTATCTAGAACCCAGATATGACACACATGTTAGTCATTGTAACCCTGAGAAAGTAATAAAATGGACCCTATGATTGGGGTTTTTATAGAACCAAAATATAATATATTTAATTTCAAGCATTTCTTGAAGTTCCTGAAAAATTCCTCAAGTTGCATTTTTTGAGATGTGATTGTTGAACTGTGAGTTTAGAGACAGTTTAGTTAAGCAATAATTGTCTGTAACAATGGGTCTCAATACAGACAATTTTGAACCCTCACCCTGGAAACATTTGACAATGTTTGGAGACATTTTTATTTGTCACAACTGAGGGAGTATCTTTGGCGTAGAGGCCAGAGATGTTGCTTAGCATCGTACGATAAACAGGACAGGGCCCACAAAACGAAGTACTTGGCCCAAGGTGTCAATAGCACCAAAGTTGAGAAACCTTGGATTAGGGCCTTCAGTTCCTCTGGACTCTGCTACCTGATGCTCCAACTGTTAATTCTCTTGTTTATCTGGCATTCTTCAGAGATGCGTATGATTTTTTAAAAATTTTATTTTATTTAAATTCAATTAATTAACATATAGTGTATTATTAGTTGTAGAGGTACTGTTCAGGGATTCATCAGTTGCATGTAGCACCCAGTGCTCATTACATCATGTGCCCTCCTGAATACCCATCCCCCAGTTACTCCCCACTTCAAGCAACCCTCACTTTGTTTCCTAGAGTTGAGTCTCCCATGGTTTTTCTTCCTTTTTTATTTCTTCCCAGTTTTCTCTCCCTTCCCCTGTGATCCTCTGCACTATTTCTTATATTCCACGTATGAATGAAACCACATGATAGTTGTCTTTCTCTGACTGACTTATTTCACTTAGCATAATACCCTCTAGTTCCATCCACCTCATTGCACATGGTAAGTATTCATTCTTTCTTATGGCCTAGTAGTATCCCATTGTATATATGAACCACATCTTCTTTATCCATTCATCTGTCACTGGACATCTGGGCTCTTTCCATAGTTTGGCTATTGTGGACATTGCTGCTATAAACATTGGGGTGCAGGTGCCCCTTTGGGTAAATACCTAGTAGTTGCTGGGTCATAAGGTAACTCTATTTTCAACTTTTTGAGGTTCCTCCATACTGTTTTCCAGGGTGGTTGTAGCAGCTTGCATTCCCACCAACAGTGTAAGAGGGTTTCCCTTTCTCCACATTGTTGCCAATCTGGATTCTTCCTCCAAATTATAGAAATGAAATGAGTGGCAAGAAGATCAGCTCTAAAAAGGGCTTTGATTGCTTCGATGGGTTAACACTAGGCAGGAGGTCTGGGTTTGTGCCCCGGATGTGTTCCTCCAGAAGAACTGAAGGACAAGATGTGCTTCCCATTACCTGACAAATACCTCCCATTTCCTACACACACCATCCATCCCCTGCCATACTTCCCACTGATACTGTGGGGGCACATCTGAGAAACCATGATGGCAGAGAGGTGATACTCAGGACATTCAGCTGATCCTGGGCTACACAAGTAATAGCCCACAGATCTGTGGAAATGATGCATTGCGCTCCACAGTCTCTGATCCCATTCTTACACTTGTAAGAAGTACATGTGGCTTCAGATTCTCCCACATTTTCCAAGAATAAAGCAGCCTCCACAGGCTAGCCCAAACTGAGTTTCTTGGGAGTGTTCTCTATGCTGCAGTTCTTGGAGTACCTTTTTGAACACACAGAGGCAATTTTAAATGAATTATGTCTCGACTCCGACTATTCTACATTGGGTTATATTTAGGAAAACTGTTCTCCTGATATTCATTTTGAAAAAGTATCTTCTTTGAAATTTTATCCCTCCTCAGAGAGATTTATATGTTCTTGGCCTTCATGACTGAGATTCCCTGGTGAGCCCTTCTGAGCTTTATATTCAGAGATTATTGTATTTGCCACATTTACTTTAAATGATGAATTTTTATGTGTATATTTCCAAAAGCCTTAAGGCAATAGATAGACCTTACAGAAGTCAAATAAAGAAAAATACAGAAGGAAAGAAAGGTCTTGATGTACTCAATAATCAATAATCTTTATTTTAGGATCTGGACAAAATCACAGGGTTGGAAAGTCTTTCAGCAAATATAAACTAGGTGTCTGATGGATCACTGTGTGGAATGCTGGTTTCTGTGGGATATAAACGAATAATGTGTGAGCTACAGTACAAGCACGGACTTGTGTGAGGAAGGTCAGAATTGGAGAAGATAAAAATTCTGCAGTCCGCAGCACTGGCTCAAGTGTGAGCAGTCCCTTAGCTCATGGCTGGCCTCTTCATGCTGAATTGTTCTGCTTATGGGAGCAGAAACTACATGGCCATTTCCTCTTGGGCAGCTCCCTACACTATTAAATCGAACCATTTCACATTGTGGATTTTAGGGTAAAAGCTTTCTGTTTGGGTTCACAGTATTGTAGAAAAGGACCATATGCTCTGTGAAATCAGCTCAATTTCTAAAATTTCAACACAGAGTCAGGCAAACTGTCTCATACTTGGTTGTTGCTAGTGTAGATGGGTTTAGAGAGTGTAGATGTCATAGTGCAGATAATATCAGCATAGCTATTTTGGAGGTGAGCTTGGCAGTATATTCTAAAAATAAAGATGCGCTTATTCTAGGATGCAGAGCTCCACGTGTGGCTGCCTGTCCTAGGGCCATGCTGCACAGGGGGAAGAGTCGTGCAGGAGAGTGTTCTAGAAGGAAGACCTGATGTGCTGGCTCACAGGAGATGAACCCAGGTGTTGTCTCCGGTTCATCCATTTCTCTCAACTCTCGTTGCTAACCCATCAGCAAGTCCTTAAGGCATGGAGTTAAACAAAAAGAAACTAACAAAAAGAAACCTAAAAAATACTATGTAGCAGCTAAAAAAACTTTTCTAAAAGAAAGAGCTGCAATTGTGTGAGCAGGGATGAAAACCTCCCCATGATAACTTTTCAAATCAGGAAAGGGAGCGGCCAATGGTTTTGTAAAATGATAATTATTGAGTTAAAAAGAAGTCTGTGTCCTTTCATCAGTACATCAATTTGTGTATAAATGTATAATAAGAGTCTGGAAAGCAGCCTTCAAACCCAATTACAGCGGTTTCTCCTGACAACGATGCCAACGCACGATCGGGCGCCTGTCTGAGGAAGACACATTTAAGCAGAAATCTGGATGATGAGGAGCAAGGCGGTGCAAAACTGGAGGGAACAGCTTTCCAAGTGGAGAAAACAGCATATAGCATAAAGGCCACGGGCAAAGAGAGGAAAAGACAGTGAGTCAGGGAGGTGCATTTGCAGCTCTGCCACTGGCGGCAAGGAGCAGGGGAGGCCACGGGCTATCTCGAAAGTTCCCAGTCCAGTGACCCCAGTGGGAACCTGTTAGAGACCTTGAAGCCTATGATTAAGACATAGGACTTCTATTTTAAGGAGAGCATTCTAAAGGTAGGAGTAGGGCTGGTGGGCTCTGGGCCAGATCTGGCGGGAGGTAGCAGTGGTTTCTATGAGGGCTTGGTGGGAAAGAGAAGTGACAACATGGGATATCCTGAGGTGTTTGAGTGTGGAAGGTGAGGGACAAAGATGAACACACAAATCCAGGGTATTTGAGTAAAGGGCAGTGCCATTCATGGAGGGGGGAGTTGATACACTGGGGTCTTCCTGGGACTGTGAGTTTTAGCTTCTAGGTACACAGCTAGATACCTATCCCTGGAGCTAGTGAGAACAGCTAATCCCAGCAGAACGCATTGCGGAATTAACAATTAGAAATAAAGCTTAAAATTTTGGAAATAAAGTAAGATCCATCACCCAATTGGATAATTGGGTGATTGGGATTAGGGAGGGCACGTGGTGTGCTGAGCCCTGGGTGTTACAGGCAGCTGATGAATTACTGAACACTACATCTGACACTAATGATGTATTACATATTGGCTAATTGAATTTAAATAAAAAAATAAACCAAGATCCAACTATCAAAATTATCGGTTGAATAATAAGATCTACCTGGTGTTTTATTTATTTGTTTGTTTTCCTATTGTCATCATTTGCACCTCCCAGCACACTAAATATCTCTTGGTTATCTATGACCTTTGCAGAGGTCATTAGTCATTCATATGCATTTGAACACATTGAACCATGGTGTTTTTAAAAGACAGGACTGGGAAGCCGATGAACACAGAACAAAGAGCTCCCTACTGGACACTCAGTGGATCTCAAACAATGCTATTATGAATCAATGGGTCCTTCTGGGGGAACAAAAGTACTAGTAGACAAATTGGATAAGGAAACAAGGTAAATAATGTTTTAATTATTTGCAGGGGTTACTGTGGATCTGTGCCAGAACCAAACTTGTAATAATACCTTTTGTAAAATAAGCCCAATATTTCATTTGGATTTAATCATAATTGCATATGGATGGTGATTAGCCAAAGAGCAATAAAGTTAAATTAAGCACAATGATTATCAATATTATTAAAGGTAGAAAAATTTTAAAAATGCCTGTAAAAGAAAAAAAATCTTACAGAGTAGAGATATATTTCTGATACCTTTATTATAGGGTCTTTATCTAGGAAAATTTCTCATTTTATCTGGAACTCATCTCCACACTCTTCACCAGAGCAACAGGCCAGCATTTTGCTCGAAGGATTTAAAACTGTGAAAGCATGGAGCTTCATGCTGTTATGTTAATTCATGATCATTTTTTAAAAAAATTTGATATCCTATTCATGGTTTTAAAGAAGGGACTGTGCATGAATCCAGTAGAAAACATATATATATATATACACATATATATATATATTTTTTTTCGAGAGAGTGTGGGGGAGGGGCAGATGGAGAAAGAGAGAGACCATCTTAAGCAGGCTCCACGCCCCGGGTGGAGCCCAACATGGGGCCCGATCTCAGGACCCTGAGATCATGACCTGAGCTGAAATCAAGAGTCGGACACTTAACCCACTGAGCCACCCAAGCACCCCCAGTAGAAGATAATTTATCCAGCAGTTTGCCCATTAAAAGCATCCAAACGGTATAATCATTCTGAAATGATA
This sequence comes from Ursus arctos, assembly GCF_023065955.2. Lineage (NCBI taxonomy): Eukaryota > Metazoa > Chordata > Mammalia > Carnivora > Ursidae > Ursus > Ursus arctos. The sequence goes on along the minus strand of NW_026622819.1, from coordinate 3,254,505 downwards.
GTTATCAATTTTGCAAAATCAATGCCATGGTGAAGATTGAATAAAGATATCCCTTGGTGTGAATTATTCATGACTGTGAGGTCTGCAGGGCTCTGAGGGCAAGCTGGCGGCCAGTCCACGTCACTGGACACAGACTGAGTGTTGGAGATGGCAATGGGTGGGTCTAAAACATCCCTGCCAGAGCCATTTCTTGTAAGATTCACGTAACTTAATAGAACAAGACTCATTTGTTTCAGAGCAGAAGACACTCTGAAAGAAAGGGGAATTTGGAGGGAAAGTCCTGCCGAGAGTGACCTGGGCTCTGATGTACCATCCTAGGGGCTCATTTGCCCACACCAACCTCTCCTTTCCTTTCTGAGGATACTTGGTCAGGAAATCCCGAGAATGCATGCATGGGACATGTCCATCTTCAGACAGCAAGGATTTCTTTTTTAAGAAAATGAGCATGAGTAGGTGTTGAAATCTGGATTTTCTGTGTGAAAATTGCCATAGGAGTTCACAGAATGTACGTATTTCCTTTCTATTTCAAATTGCCCTAAATTTCTTTGATTGATGAAAAATGAAGACAGACCCTTCCTATATTTATATCGACTAAAAGGCGTTATGAGACATAGATTTTTGAATCTCATTTCTTCCAAACTACTTTATGTCTTCCATTAGTACCAAACTTTATGAGCCAAAACATTTTCTTAATAATCTTGCTCTATTGTATTCAACATATGTGAATTGTGCAAAACTTATGATTCACATCAGGTCAGATCCTAACCATCAGTAGCTAACAATTTTCTAATATACTTACCAAGTCAGGGTATTAGTTTTCTGCAGTCTGAGGGCTGTGAAATCCATCAGCAGTTCCTTGAAAGTAATAAGGAAACAGGATTCTCTACTTTTAACACACACACATCTATTTGGTCATAGAAGTACAAAGAGTCATAGTAGATTACTTGCTAATTGCAGCTATGCACACATATCATACGTAGATCAGTAGTGGGAGCTCATATTTACGTTAATTTTAACCCACCAAAAAGTAGCAGTGGAAAGAAAAAATGTGGGAGATAAAACATAGAGATTTACACGTCCCGGGATACTTCACGACATTTTAGTCTTTGAGGTGCCAGGGAAATTATAGAGTATCCGATAAGGGCTACACCTGGTGCTTTCTTTGACTGATGAGAACCAAGAAAGAGAAAGACAGGAAGATTAAGAAGACCTTAAAATCCATATGACTAAATAAAACTGTCCTTATTTACTAACATCACAGACTGTTACCAGCATAGCCAACAGCTAGAGCGAATCGCAGAAATGGTGATGCATCTTGGCCGTCGCGGTGCAGAACACGAGATGCCTGGCAGGAAAATGAGGTAAGGTGTTTAAATTAAATTAATTAGTGGATGAGATATAAAAGATAAATGAAAACCTATTCTTAAAGGCTGTTTTTTCAGTAAATAAATCAGAGAGGGAGTTGGTAGTGACTTGTTTTTCCTTCTCTGATTATGTGATTAACTGCTATTAAGACTTCAATCCCCCCTCTCGCCCTCTCTCTTTATTATAACTTCAATTCCAGAGTCATTTCAACTTTTGCCCTGCATAAGGGAAAGTCTTGGGACTGTTAACTATGATGGTCACATATTTTCTCAGGAAAAATGAAAAACCTTTGTTCTACGAAAATACACTATATATAAACAATGTCCTTGTCTTTCCAAATGCAGTGTTGACTTTTGCCACCTTCTTGGCCTGGAAACTTACACAATATATTAAAACAAAATAGCGTTTCTTTAACTGGAAAGGTTTTAGATGAGAAGGCTGACTAATGAGGTGGAGTGAATATTACTCCTCTATTTTGTTGTCAGTGTTTATTTGCTGTAAATTGACGGGCCTCTCCAAGCACAGCCTAGCATGAAGAACGGACTCTGGCTCTTATCTGGGCTCCTTTCAGATGACTCCAGCCTAAAGGAGTCGTTACAAAATAATGATCGGTCTTGGAGATGTGTTTCAGTCTGTAGGGGTAATGACCTAACTCTCCTGAGTGTTCTTTGGGAATTGGAGGCATTCTGTGTGATCCTGAGAAATGAAGGAGTGTCACCCTTGAAGAAAATCTGATATGACAACTGAAATCAGAATTTACACAACACGGTAAAAGATATCTCAAGCTCTTCAGTTTTTATAAAAATATACTACTAGTGAGCTCCCCTTCCCCCACTTTTGGCCAAGGATGGGTTTAATTATTTTTTCATTTATGCTATGCATAATGTCTGTGAAAAACAATATTGACTTCCATGACATGGGAGTGCTTTCTTTAAGACCAGATCGCCGCAGGCGTAATGAAAGGCCACCGGGTCCCGTGCAGCTCACTCTGAAGACGTCTGGGTCGTGCCTGAGACCAGCAGCACTACGGTGCAGAGGACATGGTTGGTGGTGACAGAAAGTTTCACAAGTGTCTCTTTGGGATAGTCACACATACTTTTCCTGTGTTTAATAACATCTTAGGACCTTACTCCCTGTCCATTTCCTGCAGTGGATCAGCGGCCAGCTCAGGGTCACATTGTGAGCACAGAAAACTTGTTCACTTGCACACGAGGAAGCTCCTGGGGATGCAGAGGCCCAAGGCTAGTGACTCAGGCGAGCTGGAGAGCCTCTCGTTGTTCAGCTGGGGTCCACAGTGCGTCTGTCATACAATCAATACTCCAAAATGCATGCAGGATACCAGTCGCGTTAAAAAATTAATAAAAGGAAGTATTAGGGTAACGTGTAAAGCCTTGGGGCTCCATTCCCTTTCCTTCCCCTTCGTTGCATGTAATTCTGATCTGGAGTAAGATCTGCTGCTGCGGCTCCATCTGTCAAAGCAGCTCAGTGAAGCCCACAGAGCTGTTTGTGGTTTGGTAGAGCTTAGAAATCAACAGAAAATTAAGACCAAGTGCTGAATGCGTGCCTGAACATCTTTTTATAGATGGGCCCCAGGAATGCACAGTCACTGAAGCATACCCTTTGAAAACCCTAGTCACTTATATGTTTTCCAGAACTATTGATGTGGAACCCACCATTCACATATGGCCAGCGTGGATGACACAACCCTACAAGCATGTTCGCATACCTCGGAGCAGGCTTCCCTTCATGTGGGTAGGGTGAGCTATGTGAACAGGAAAGCCCCCAAAGATGAAGAGGGGAACGCCTGCAGTTTCCAAGAGAAGACCGCTTTGATCCACCCTGAGGCATTGTTTGAAGAGGCTTGTCACTGTTCCCTCTCTTGCGTCCAGGTTTGACACACACCCCTCCTCTCCCACATTCAGGGCAAAGTTGGTCCTTCTGGCCTTCCCTTGTGAAAGTCAGGCACACAAACAGCCGATGAATCACACCACCTCCTTTTGTGTATCTGGAACCTTCGCCACGTCTAAGCACTTTCCACGCCCGGTTCCCTCTCTTTCCTACAGTGAACGGACCAGGCAGTGCCATCATCATTTTGCAGATGGGAGCAGCGTGCCGCCCCGGAGATGCCGGGATGTGCCCCAGGTAAGGAATGTAGAGAAGTCAGATTCACCGTTGGAGCAAACACAACTTCTCTGATGTCACAGCCCAGCCCGAAAACTGTTGGTTATTCCATGGGCCCTTGTCAGAATTCTCCCCATCGTGCAGTCAAGCTAAGGTGGCCAGCGAGCATGAAAAGATGGCATGTGCCGTTTCTTCACGAGGACCATGTGCCACATTAAAAAAAACAAAAAACAAAACCTTTTTTATTTTGTTTTACTTTTTATTATTTTAAGTAAACTTTATGCCCGACATGGGGTTTGAACTCACAACCTTGAGATCTGGAGTCGCGTGTTTCACTGACTGAGCCAGCCAGGCGGCCCGCAGATTAATATGGACATGTGAAATTCACATGAGGAAAAACTTTCTCTTATAATTCGTGAAGCACTCTTTCTGGATTAGATGGTCACCACTTACAGGACACAAATCCAGGTGTTTCCCAGTGGAACGAAGAGTTCTTGCTCCCCGCAGCCCAAAACTGTTTTGTTTAAACCTCTGTGGGACTAATGCAGAAATTAGGCTAAGAGAAGAACCAGACTGGGAAAACTGGAAAGCCTGTGTGAAGCATGGGGCATTCTTCCTTCAAATTGCTCAATTTAAAGTGAAATGCATTCTGAATTTAGGCTAGCATATTTAAATCTCATGATTTTTCTGTCATACAGAAATGTAACAACATTTTATCACAAAAGTGTATAGTTGTTCAGAAACATGTTTGTCTTCAATAGAGAGATTTCACTGTTTGTTCACCAACACTTTGAGGATTTCTGAGTCCCATCATGGAGAGACTAGCAATCAAAACCGAAACCAAAACAGACCAAAAAACCTTTATCTGGCCATTGTGAAATATTGTTAGTAAAATTATTAAAAATCATAACTAGATTGTAAAGAAGCAAAACAGAGAAAATATATGTCCAACTGATTTATCTTATTCAGAAGCTTCTGATCTGTTTTGATATTTCTGTAATTTGGCTGAGTTACAACATTGGGATTTTTCTGCACGTGAAAAAGATCATTTCACATGTGTGTTTTAAATTCTGTATTTGAATCAACTACAGATCAAATATCTTCTTTTATACAAAAGTAAAGTTAGCTGAGAGTCAATCAGCGCGTGTTCACTTTACTAGAAGTTCTTGTGAGGGGTAACTCAAGACTCGGGGAGAACTAAGATGTCAGGGTTGTAATTTCTGACCCTGGGATGAGGCTGACACGGATAAACTTGGGTAGCCTCATATAACATGGTATGTTGAAGAAACTCCGTAATGGGAAAAGAGAATACTGTACAGAGAAACGGCCGAAACTGCGGACCTCTTATTTCTTGTAAAGGAAACAACTTGAGACAATGAATGCAACTCCTTCTCCTTAACTTACATCTTGGTCATGTCAGCCCTCTCGCAAGCATCCCGTGAGTGTGGCCTTCTGTGTGGGCCTTGGGCTCCCAGCCAGGGGCTTCCACCCAGTGACATGCCCGGCCGTCCATGCCTGCGTGTGAGTGTGCATTCCATGTCTACGCATTCCAACCAAAAGTCCCATATATGACAGGAGATAATGCTCAGCTTCACGAAGTTTTGGCAAAGGATGCTTCTCTTTCTCCTCCCTTTCATGTCTATTCTTTCCTTGCTTTTCTCTTGAACAACAGCAACAAATAAAGGATGAGCATACAATGAATACAGCACTAAAACTCAAAGAAAAACAATAGGAATGGTCTTACTTAAGAAAACATCAGTGGTGTTCTGAAGAAAGCTCTGTGGTTCCAAATCCAAACCCTGCCCTGCTCTGACCCCAGCCCCCTGCCCCAACCTCCACGGTACCCTGGGACCTGGCGGTCGTAAGATCCGTCATGGCGCCCCGGCCAGTGGTGCAGAGAACAGGAGGGGGCGCTCACTAGCTCGCCTGCTCCGCGGCCTCCCAGCCCCAATGTCCATGCCCTGCTCTGTCTGCTGTCTGCAGGCCTGAGAACACACTGGCAAAGCCTGGCTCCAGCAGCTGCTCTTCTCATGGCTTCCTTAATCTGGTGATGGAAGCGCTTTCCTCCTCTTCTGAGTCCCCCAGTGCAGACATACCCCTCAGGCAGCATTTGTGACCTTTACCTTGCCCTGTGGCCAATCTTCTGCTGCTGCTCTCGGGACTATGAATCCCCTGAGCACCAAGGTCTATGGACTCTGTAATTCATGCTTTGCACACAGCGCCTAGTTCCCAGGTGACGTACACCGTTGTTACATGCTTGCAGAAGGAAGGGGCGAGAATGCTTCTAAGACAGCGTCCCCCTGATATTCCTAATTCTCTATCACACGTAGCAACAGTACATGTAAGGGGCCTTATTAGTGGAAGGTCCCTTGACAAAAACAATATTAAAAATGCATGTAAGAGGAAATTATTGTCTACTCTGGATGATTAGTTAAATCTTGTCAGAGACAGACTAGTGGAACAATGGGCGATTTTATGTTACAAAAGTGCTCTTTATTTTTGTTGTTGGTAGGAATAAAAAAATTGGCAATGCTAAGATCATTGCTTGACTTGGCACTGAAAGCTTTCTCATTGTGTCAAAATAAAACATTATTGTTCAGTGTGTTTTCTTATCTTGATGTTCTGGAGACGGACTCCGAGTTTTACAGGTGGAGTTATATTACCGTTTTGTTTCTTAACGTTCTTGAGTTACCTGATTTACCCACCACAGGAACAACCAGGAGATTTTCAGTACTGGATGAATGATTACATTGGCAAGAGAATGCAAAAGCATCTAACAAATATAACAGAACGGGCCTAGGCACCTAATGATGCTTTGAAGGGTCCGTGTGGTGGAGGGAGCGGTGACCAGTGTGAAGGGACCTCAGGCTGTGGGAACATTTTACAAATTAACCACCAGAGGAAGTTGTTCTGAACACTTATGACCAGAAGGGACCCTTCAGTTTCCCCCCTGGCTCTCAGAGGGGAAGTCTCCCCAGTTCGAGCCAGCTGCCTCCCCCACAAGGTGGTGTAAGCCCCGTCGATGCCCGTTGGCACGGGTGCCGTCGCTCTAAGGGAACGACCGCGTGGATATTCCCGACCATCTCCTGGACCTGACATAGGAGGGACGGGGCTACTGATGTGCCCCACAGGTGACGTGTCATTCTTGAGCTCCCTTCCAGAAGTCTGCCCTTTGAAATTAACACGCTTCTCAGTGGTCAGTGGATCAAGAGGAAATCTCAAGAGAATGCACATAAAAATACAGTATGAAAATTTGGGAGAAGCTGTTAGAGCAGGGCTGAGGTGGGGGCGGGGGTGGATACCAGTAACTGCTTATTCTAGGCATGCAAAAAGGTCTTTCCTGAGTCTCTCCCCGTCTGTAGAATACCATGGCACTGGTGGAATTGTGTCCTTCAGAGAGGTAAGTGGAAGTTCTAACCCCAGGACCTGTGTATGTGACCTTAACTGGGAATCAGGTCTTCATGGATGGAATCTAGTTAAGACGAAGTCATCGTCCCATGACTGGGGTCCTGCAAGGCGAGGGAAATGCAGGCACGGGCACACAGGACGAGGCTCAGTGATGACAGGGCAGAGATGGGCATGTATGCTGTCACCAAGCTGGGTCCCCAGAGAGTGCCACCGACCACCAGAAGCTGGAAGTCGGAAGAAGCGTGAGGGGGCCTCTGTTGGAATCTGCGAGGGGAACGTGGCCCTGCTGACACGTGGATTTCAGGCTTCTACCCCTTGGGTCTGTGAGAGAAGAGATTTCTGTTGCTGGAAGGCCGGGGTCCTGGTGCTTGGCTCCGGCCGCCCCAAGAACCTCGTACATGTGGACATCACTTTCGAAGGAGGATCAGCTCACCCTTAACCCCCACTTGCCTCACTTGTCCCGAGAATCAAATAAGGTCACAGAATACAAGCCTCTCCGTGGCCAGAATGCCACGATTCCTCATTTTACAGACCCCCACTCCCGCCCTTGCCATTCTACCCCATGGGAAGGCCACGTCCACTGCATCCCGCACCATCGCAGCGAGGCGGGGGGTTCGTCTGAACACACTCGTGTCTATACACGAGTGCCAGTCCTTCTGGAATGTGATCACAGTGAACACAAGGAGTCCTGTCATCCTCAACTTCCAGCTCAGGCTTTCTCTTGGTTCCTGGGACTTCTTCACTTTGCAAGTGGGCATCTTCTCTGGCCTCTGCAGCCTGCTGTCCCCTGTGACACACAGCATCGCCCAGTCCCCACGTGAGGTCATCAAGAAGTGAGGCCTCACTCCAGGGCCACTGTCTACACAGCTGAACCACATGCACGGCCGCCCTCTTCCCACGGAGCTGATCTCCTGCTCGCAAGCATCCCCAGCCTTAGCTCTTCTGTGCCTGTTCCTACAAGGTTGGGCTGCAACCCCAAACTGGAGTGCAAAGGCTCTGATAAATTGTCACCCCAAACTGAGTGCTGAACAACACTCTTCTAGGGTTATTTCCAGTTTCACAAGAAGAAAGCCTTTCGCCCTAGCTCATGATGTCACAAGAAAATATTTTGGGGGTGTGGCTTGGGAGTATGAGGTGAGTGGGTGAGCCGCCTTGTCCATCACTCAACTCACACAGACCTCTGACCCCCTTTCCTTCCACACACACACTCTTGGGAGGCTTCTGCCCCAGAACTACTCTGGACTGTGTCAGGTCAGAAGCCACTTCCGAAGAACGACCTGTCTTACAATGAACTGTACGACACAGCAAGTGTCCAGGAGTTAGGAGACTAGGCCCCTCCCCCCTCATGCATTCTTACATGGAGCCCGGGGCTTGGGAGGCCACAAAATCTATCAGTGTGTGCTTGTCAAAACTTTGGTTTCATTAAATCAAACCCATCTACATCAAAGGCCTTCCTTCAGGTGGTCTACACTATGCTTCCCCAGGAGGCGACTTTTGTGAGCGGGACGGATGGTGCAGGGCAGAGTCCATACTGAACGCCCCTGTGGCTGAAACAAACCAGTTAAAACTTGGAAAGCCACATTTCCAAGGCTGACTTTAGACATACACATTTATGAGAATTTTCATTATGTTCAAATCAAATTCACGGGACACTGTTTTACTCTGTGGGACTCAAACTACTCCTTTGAAATGCACTGAGATTCCTGAAGTACACATTTAATGAACCAGCAAGCCCTTGTTTTACAGACTTCCTGGGATAGTTTCCTTTTTGTTTTCTTTCACAGAGGTGAGTTCAACCGATTGCAACCAGCTTTTCCATTGATTTAGTCTACTGAGAGATGGAACGTTTATAGATAAAGCACTTTTTCACTTTTTATGAAAATGATGAGTTATCAACATTTTGCTTGAAGGCAAGAGATACAGCCCCATCTTCATTCAAGTCCATTAAATATGCCAGAGACCCAGCTGTCAATACCATTGTGGAGTAAATTTAATTTCCAGAGTCAATATAGAGCCAGCTGCATTAAGCATAAGATAATTCTGGCACATTATTAATTGGAATGGCCATGTAAGGCATTGTCTAGACAAGATATAAGCCCAAGTTTTCATAGGCAATCTGTACATAAAATGAAGTATGCCGAGGTTGTAAAGAATACTAATAACACTGATCTGGCTTATTAACCAATATTGATTGCTTTTACTCTGACACGGTCCAGAAGCCTCAGAGGTGAAATGCTGAGATGTTCAGCATTAGAGCTCTTATTCCAACAAAACAGTAAATATTCCAAAGCAGTTGCAAGGTGCAAGGCATGAGGGCTTTCTTTCTTTTTTCTTTTCTTTTTTTAAAGATAGCAACTCAATTTGCAATTCTCAAAAAATGGACAGCGTGATTATGGATTTCTGTATGCTGGGAAAGATTGCCATTATTAATCCTCGCAGCGGCTGGCCACACTTCCTGCCGTGATGATTTTGATTAGTTATGGCACGTCCAAGTGCCTCCCAGAGACCATTCCTTCCTGTCTAGGTCCTGTCCTGCTCAGTCTTATGCAACATTAATCACTGATATTAATTGCAGCCCTCCGAACTGGGTGGGGTTTACCACGTGAAGGTCAGCGACGGCCCACTGACCCAAATAACATGGGTTTAGACGGTCTGTTTCTTGTCCCCAAGAAACAAGTGTCAAAACACTCACCCTCCTGTCTGTCCCTGAGCCAGAGGGTGGCAAGTATTACGCAGTATTAACACCGGCAGAACCAGCACGGCCCAGCTCGGCAGTTGCTCTGTGCACCACTCTGTGACCAGGCCATGGTAGGAAAGCATGTACCCCAGAGACAGACGGGCCTGCTGCGTTAAAATCCTGACACTACCCCTTCCCAGACATGTAGTTGTTGTCAACAAGACATTTGATTTCGTGGGACTCAGTTCCCTCCAATTCAACTGAAGAAGAGTCACTGATTTATGTTACTCAGGGTTCCAAGAGCAAACAAACCCAGTCAGATATTTCGAACGGGAAAGTCAAGCAGGGAACTTGTTGCACAGGGGGTGCAAGAGCCAGGAAGCCACCCAGGGGACCGTGAGGTGACTCAGAGACCAGCCGTGGCAGGATCTTCAAAATACACCCTTAACTGCGGAGTGTGGGGGGTTGTGTTAGCAAACCCAAGATTGAGGACAGGGCTCTGGCCGTAGTGAGGGTTGCCCAGGAGCATCATGACCAGGGAGGACCTAAAGACCATCAGAAACACTTTCTGGAGCACAGAGCTTGGCCTGAAATACTCTGACTCCTCCTTTCCTCCAGCATTCAGCCAGCGGCCCGAAGCCGGAGGCAAAGGAGGCCAAGGGTTGCGGGCTGGGAGGCCAAGGCTGAGACAATGGCCGGCGCAGGGCTGGAAGAGACAAAACAGAGAGAATGTCTCCTTCCTGTGGAGTCTCAGGAATTATCAATAGAGAGGCTCTCTAAAATGGTTGACCAAGGTGGAATGTAGACAGACTTTAGGAATGACCATGACAATCTATCATCCCAGGGGATGAATGCCAGGGGGGTCTTGGAGGCCATGGGAATAAACACAAGGAGAGAAGCACTGGGCTATGAAGATCTACTTTGTAGTTTTGATAATTGCATTAGCAAACCCCTGCATTGGAGCAAGAGAGACTCAGGGAGACGAATCCATAGGAGTTGCGTTAATACAAGAATTCCACGCCTAAGTGACTGAAACAGTGTTGGCTGGAGAACACTGGAGAACACCGCTATGGTTCGAGCTCTATCAGCTTATATTTTCATACCAATGAGCAGGTTGTTATCCTACAAGTGAGCTTGCACTAGGCATCGGAAGGGCTGGATTCTGGTTTATGACTTGCCGTTACTGGGTGCCTGGATTTGGATAAGCCCAGCTACTCCTAAGACTCAGTTTCCTCACTTGGCACACATGCTCTTGCTCTGAGAAGCAAATTAACAAGGTAAAACACAAAAACACAAAATCTTCGATTCGTATGAAATAACGATCCTTTCAGAAAAATCCAAGGCTTTTAAGCATGAATGCACTGAGCAGATTTCTATCAAGTATTGAGGCTCTACCAGGGACCATTCCATGTATTTGGGGACACAAAGGAAAGAGAGACCTGACAACATTCAGCTTCTAGTCTAGTGGAAGCATGTGGGCAAATAATTACTTTACAACGTAGTAAGTACTAGCTTCATTAATGATACAGAGAGAATTGTCCTTGTCATGAGAATCTCTGCATATGCTACAGATAAATCACTCTTTCCGGGGCACAACTACACACACTTCTCACGCTGACTTTGTGGGTGGGTGCCGTAGAGGGCCGACTATCTCTGTGTCTCTCTCCATCCAGAGCAGAACATGGATGAACAGGCATCCGCATCAGAAAAAGTCTGTAAATTGTTATTCTTCAGGTATAACTACTTCATTGTGATACAGTAACAGTCCGTGATGGATTTCTTAAGTCAGAAAAGTTTTAAGCAATTTTGTTCAATCTTCTTAATTTGTAACTACTGTGCTTTAAAAATCTATTCGGGGTGCTTGGGTGGCTCAGTCGGTTAAGCATCTGCCTTGGTCTTGGGTCATGATCTTAGGGTCCTGGGATCAAGCCCTGCATCAGACTCCTTGCTCAGCAGGGAGTCTGCTTCTCTCTCTCTCTCTCTAAAATAAATAAATAAATAAAATCTTTAAAGAAATGAAAAAAGTCTATTCATGTACTTTTCACCTTTTCCAATAAGAATCCAGATCACTGTATAATTTATGTAATGGGATAAATCAATAGAAGGCAAATTTGGAGTAGAGGGAAAAAAACAACAAAACACCAGACTTATAACACAAAGGTAAAAGAAACTTTAAGCAAACATTACCGAGGATTCCCGGTTGGACAGTGGCCAAAACACGAGTCTTGAAGAGATGTAAATAGAACCGTTCCCCACACATTATGTCCACCAGCTAAATCAACACAGTTGCTCAAGAATATCGCTCCTCCTGGGATGGGACTGGAGACAAATCTCAACACAAGTGAAGCAGCAGCTGCCGCCATCGTGTCGACGAAGAATTTAATAACGAGTTCCATAAGCGAGTGCTCCGAGGGGCATCTGGGGAGCCCAACGCGCGGCTCCAATGTGCATCGAATAAGAGGCATTCTCCAGGCAGGGGTCTGCAGCGAACAGCCCGGGGGCTGTTTTCTATTTGTCCCTGGAACCAAGAATGGTTTTTTTTTTACATTTTTAAATGGTTATAAAAAACAAAAACAGAAACAGAAACAACAAACAAAGAACTGGGGTCTGCAAACCTAAGATATATATTATCTGGCTTTTACCGAGAACGGTCTTCCAACCCCTGCTTCCAAGCAGTCAAAACAATGAAATTTCAGCTCAGAGCTATTCGACGTCCAAAGTTAATTGACTGAGTGATTGATGCTGCTGTTCAAAATATTTTCTCCTTACTAAGGGCCAGATGTTTCTCTAAGGTCTAGGGGAGAAAAGGTAAATAAAACAGAAAAGAACACCTACCTTCCAGAAGGAGAGTGAGGCCATAAATGGTAAGCCCACCAGTTAGCTCTTGTGGTACAACAAGCCTAGCATCCAGTGGTACAAAAGAACATAGTTGTTTATAATATCTTGTAGGTCCCTGAGCGTGCAAGGGACCGGGGTTCTCTCCTGTTCTAGCTGGGCTCCTGCACCGGTGAGAGGCCTGGGCTGACTGGTGGGGGCCGGCCTTGGCTGGGCCAGCTCTGGATGTCCATCCAGTGGGAAGTCGCGGATCCCAGTGGGGCTTGGCAGGGGCAGCTCTGATCTCTTTCTCCTCAAGGATTTAGCGGGCAGACTCAGGTGCCCCCATTCCACGGTGAGGGCAGAGGCTCAAGGGAGCCCATGAAACACGTGGAGCCTCTCTGGGCCCGGGCTCGTAAAGCGCACACCATCACTTCTTCCTCAGTCTACTGGCTAAACCGAACCTGGCAAAGAAACTGGACCTGAGGTCAGAGGACACTGCAGAGTGACCTGGCAAAGGGTCCACAGAGGCAGGAGAGAAGCACTGGTCACAGCGCAATCCACCATCATTGTAGGCGACAGAGTGTGTCCGCAGTGGATACGCATTGGGAAAGACACAAGGGAGCATGCAGGAATGCAAGCATGCGGTTTGGGGGGCGACTGTCAGTAGGACTCCGCGCTGGAAAGGAGACCACCTAGACGATGTTCTGGAACCTCAGCCGGCACCAGGCTCCTCCTGCACGGGCTGCCTGGGGTTCTGGGGTTGCCCTTGGAGAAGCACTGCTCTGATTGAGTCTGCTTCTGGTTAATTGAGATGCAGCATGGAATTAGGTGAAATTTTATTTCAGAAAGAGCCGTACGTAAGTCACCTTTCAAAGCACACTCTAATTTGTTTTAAAGGAGAGTTTACTCACAGTAAGTTGAGGATTTTAATGCTTTGGTGATAGTAACTCCTTTATCAGTCCTCGAAAAGGCGGACTAATTCTCCTTGGAGGTTCATCTCACTGAATAAAAACTGCCATGGGGTCATAAAGGAAGAGTCAGAAAAGCCAGTTCTGCATCTATAAAATTCTAGGAGGCATCTCAATAAACACAAAATCAATGATAGGAGAAAACTAACTTGTCAATATTTCTAATTAGGGCTAACCCTGGGGCTTGGGAGGGTCGTGAACGGAGTGTGTCACACAGAGAACGTGCAGAGCCACTGTGAAGGCTGCGGGGCTGGTGGAGGGAAGTGGGGAATGGGAACTGTGAACGTGGGATGAGGTTGTCTACGCGTTTCTGCGTGATGTCTTAGGCCAGCTGTGTTGGCAGAAAACCCTTGAAAATCCGTCCTGGACACTTGGTTCCAATGGATGCTGCTCGCCACCTGCAGAAACTAAGCCAGTTTCCTTAGAAGGAAATCCTCACAGTCTTTTGCCTGAAATATGTTCTCCCTGGAATGTCATGACATATTTAGTCCTCTACAATCACTTCCTGAATGAAGATGACTCAAGCTGACTTTCATCTTTCTGCACACACCACGTTATATTATCCATTTATAGGAAGTGAGCGTAGGAAACGGTGCTGTTTCTTTCTCTTCTCTCTGTGCTGCAGTCGTAACATATGCATAGCCAATTGACCCCTGTTACAGTGTTTTCCCCTCTTCTAATGTTTTCTTTCCTTGGTTTTTACAAAAGATTATAAAAGGGGTCTTCGCGATAATGACTTTAAATCATTCATGCATTTTTTATCCCGTCTTCACACAGCCTGACATCTTGTTCATTCTTTCTGACTGGTGTTCTGCATAGAGCAGATGTTTTCACTGAGCTATGATGATTTTTAGATCTTATTCTCAGGAGGCTACAACCAATTCAGAGCCCTTCAGCATAGACGAGGCATTTAATTTGTTCTTTCCAGTAAGTTTCACCTTCTACGGTGGATTTCATCTGCCATCATGTTGCCCAATTACTGGGTTTTGTTCAGCCCATCCATGATGTTTCATCATCCTCTCTGGTCTTGACTAACCTAATAATTTTGTGTCATCAGCAAATTTCACCCTCTTGCTTCTCCGTCACATGTACCATCATTAATAATTGGCATTGAACTCTATTCCCCATACGATGGTACCTTTGATACCAGTGGGCAGCAGAAAAGGCATACAAAGGGCAATTTGAAGACCAAACCTTCTCTAGGTTCTATCAGCCTACCTTACCTGATCCACTTTTGTAGAAAAACTATTTTGACCACTTCATCTTTTTTGCTGCTACTTCCAGATCAAACATGCACTTGGAGTTTTAGTCATATCTTTTCTCGGTTCTTTGTTCCTCTTGCTCTCTTGGGGGAAAACCAATCTGTATATTCCAACGTAATTCCATGATCTGGCCAACCGTCTTCTCAGATACACTGTTGTGATGTGTTTTAGCCAAGATATTTTCCACGAATATTTCCCTTTTGCCACATTTTGGTGTCCCCTCTATAACCTTGTGTAAAAACCAAGCCCGCAGGGATTCTGTGATTCAAAGGGAGGAAGGAGAAGCCTGGTCCAGGAGTCTGAAGGGATTGGGAAGAGCAGTGTGCTGTGGGGGGCGTCCACATGGGCCCCAATGAACATGCAGAAGCAGAGCCCGCGCCCCATACGCTCCCCATTTCCATAACTCCTCAAGTCCTGCCACCCACACAACCTGAGTGTTAAACTAGGACAGGAAAGAACAAATTAAAAAAAAAAAAAACTAACAGCGACTGCAGTGAGATAATAAAGCATGACCCTGCTCATGATTCCTTTGCAAACTCCCATGCTTTCTCCCACTGCTGAATCTGAGCCCTCCCGTTCCTCTCTCATCACTGTGCCAACATTTTTCTCTGGAGCCCTCACTACTTGGACTCCACTGCCTGTGCAGGCATGAAGACCACCTGCTTCAGCCTCCGTTAACTAAACTTCCCATCCTGCCATCCAGGTGCCCCGGTTCCTCGTCCTTCTGCAATAGGACTGGTCCAGGGACACCCAACTCCTCCCAATGCTGGGCTACTCACAGCTCAGAATGCCATGCTGGTCCTTCATTGAACCTCTCCTGCTGCCGAGAGGTAAAATCACCTTCAAAGAGAAGAAAATAGTTGCATGGATGTGTTTGTTCATTACAATGGTATGCCCAAATGCAAACCAGGACAAATGCTGTAGAACGATTCTAAACGGACTTCAGGTAGTCTGCCATGGGCCGAAAATGCTCATCAGTTTGTTCAATATCCCCCACAAGTCACCCTGACTACTGAGGAAAAAAAATTCCAGTCATTCATGATTCTAATTTTATCCGTCATATTTAACCAATTCCTTGTTGAATCCTGTTGGCTCCGCCTTCTGGATACTTTCCGTGTACCCACCCCATCTTAACAGCTTGCTGACCACAACTCCAGCCCACGCTGCCACCATTTATTACCCGCACTGTTTCAATATTCATTTCCTAGTCTCCTGATGGATCTTAGAGCTTCTTTCCTTGACCATCTCCTTCCTATTCTCACAGGAGCCAGGGGACACTTGTGCGTGCACGGGCACTCACACATACAAATCACAATTTAGATCAAGTTGCTTCTTGGCTCAAGATTTTCCAGTGGCTTCTCATTTCCTTGGAAAAAGAGACGGCAGACTTCACAGTAGCCCCAAGGGTCCTGTACCATCCAGCCCACCACAGGTCCCACCATCAGCTCCATCCTCTTTGTGGCCCTGTCCGTCCCTGTTCTTTGTTGCTTCCCTTCCTGTGCTGAGGTTCTGCTCTCAGGCTTCTCTCTGGCTGGGATGCTCTTTCCTTAATAAACCCATGACATTCCCCCCCACCCTCCGTAGAACTCCACCCAAATGTCACCTCATCCAAAAGCCTTTCCTGACCACCTTCATAAACCAACTTCCTTCCTCTGCCTGGCGTGGATTTACTTTCTTAGTTCCTTAGTTTCTTGCTTATCTGCATTTGCTCAGGGAGCAAGACCCTTATTAGAGGAGTTACTTCTCCAACCTGAGTTCTGACCACATTGTAGGTACCAAATGCTTGCTGCATGAGTAAGTGAGTGGATTCTTTCTGGCTACAGAAGAAGACAAGTGTTCGTACTCTAGTAGAGAACGTACGTCATCAGTGGCTGACTTGTTGGAAAGGCCCGGGGTCTGGTGGCACTCCAGCACTGACAGGCTGGCCCCCCAGAAAGCATGTCCTGGAATTCAGGAATCCATGGAGAGGGTTCTGTTCCATCAGCAGCTTGTTATGGCAACTCACTGCTCCCATGAGCCTCTCTGAGATGCTTTGCCTGATGTTTCTTACCCATACGATGATGGAGGGATCTGGTGTGGCCACAATGCCATGGGAACTGAGTATTACTAGTTAATCTATGTCTTATTTCTGGAGTACTTAATTTTGTCCTAATGAGAGAGTAATCAGCAAAGAAGGATCACCCACTGTGCAACCCTGAACATGGTTGATGACTGGCTCTAGGACACCAACCAGTAGCATGGTGACAGAGGGTTGACCCAAAAACCTCAGTCTGAGGAATTGATGCCAAGCAAATCGGTTATCATATATCAAGAACAATGTGTCATCTTTATACACACGAGGAATCCACTGACAGACAATGCGACTCTAAAACTTGGTGTTATAAAATGGGTTTAAAGTTGTATACTTTGTGTTTAATCATCTGGACCCAAAGGACTACCATATAATATAACCTTAATAATTATTTGTAGAAAAAATTATTTAAATGTCTATAGGTAAAGGAAAAGATAAAGTCCAATACATTCATTAGAAGAAACATCACATTCATTTAAAATCTGTGTATAAAATCGCATAGCATCAGGAAGAATGTGTATGTTAAATGAAAAAAAAAATGCAGAATACAGAAATGTATATAGTGGTTGAATATGATCTTGTAAAGTATCTGTGTAGAAGTGGCAAAGCCTGGAAGAGAATGTACAAAATCAATATATTGTGGAGGTGAGAACACAGCATTTTTCTTTTGAATGCATTTTCATGTTCTGTTGTTTGCAACGAAGGATTATAGGCAAGGGAAGGAACCCTTTCAGAGCAGAGCTGTTCTGCCACCATGAGGGGCGGCTGCCATGTATTTGCAGCGGCTCCCAAGTGGGCGTCCTGAGAAGCCCGGGCCGCCATGTTCTCCCTGTGACTGCCCGCGGCCCAGGCCGCTGACCATGACGTCTCTGCCCTGAGCCGGAGCTGGAAGGAAGGGGGCGCAGGCACACACACGGACGAATGAGGTTCAGGCGGAGGACACGGAGAGACTCAGGAAGAGAAAGAGCCCCCAGAGGAAGAAATGCCAGAGAGATGCAGGAGAGACCGTGACGACCCGGACACGCGCCTCACTCCCTGCTCGTCGCTACCGACTCTGTCCTTGCTCTGAGCTGGGGGCGTCCCACAGGCCCTGGGCGCTGCAGGCCTCCCGGTGGGCGCATTTGGGAAAGGCCTGGGTCCTCACCAGCTTTCCCAAGCTGCCAGTTCACAGAGTTAATAGACCAGGTTTTCACTTTGTCAACCCAGCTGCCTGTACAGAAGGTTTGGGTCCGTTTGGACGGTTATAACAGAGTCCCATAGACCGGGAGGCGTATAAACAGTAGACACTTATTTCTCACCGTTCCGGAGTCTGGAGGTTCCAAGATCAAGGTGCTCCCAACCGTTCCTGCCAAAGGCCCCACCTCCTAATACCATCACGCTGGGGGTTAGGTTTTAACACAGAAATTTCCGAAGGACACCACCATTCCACCCAGAGCACGAAATGATATATACCCCTCCCTCCAAAAAAATATCCGAAACTAGTTTGTAATTGTACTTTAAGCAGACATTTATCATGCCTTTGCTATTAGAAACCACATTTTTTAAATTTTAAATACATTTTGAATTCAAACGTACATGAAACATATTTCAAAAGTGACAAAAAATAGCTGAAATCAAATTCTTTTTAAATTACTTACAGAAATCATCAAAGATGCCTGTCCATTTGATCTTGATCTAACATGAAAATGTTTTTCAGAGGGTTCTTATTATCAAAGGGGCAAATATAAATATATCTATTAACAGAGTTTTGGTATTTGTCAACAGAATGTTATACACCAACTATTTCAATTGCCTTTTTTTTTAAAAAAATGAATGTGGAAATTGAGGAGCAGAGAGGGTGACGGTGCACCCATGACCCCGCTGTCAGGGAGCCACAAGGAGATGCTTCTCCTAGAACCACAGCTGCTGAGCCAGCCCCGCCTCCCCATGCCGAGGCCTGTCCTGGAATGTACACGGCGAGTCCCCTTGGAGCAACCCAAGCTGGACACTGCGTATGTTCCTGGGGCCTCGGTAACAAAGGACCACAAACAGTGGCTTCAAACGAAAGAAATTTATTCTTCCAGTTGCGGAGGTCAGAGACCTGAAATCCAGGAGGTGAGCCACGCTCCGTCTAGATGTTCCTTCCTGGTCTCCTCCAGCCCCTGGCAGCCCCTGGCAATCTCGGGCTGATGGGAACAACTCTGCACCTGTGCCCACGTGGCCTTCCTCCCTCCGCATCTCTGTGTTTCTCTCTGTGTGTTTTCTCCTCCTCTCCTAAGGACACCAGCCATTGGAATTAGGGCTGACCCTAACCCAATATGACTTCATCTTAATTGGGCTACATCTGCAAAGCACGTATTTCCAAAAGGTTGCAGTCTGAGGTTCTGGGGGAACATACACTTTGGGGAGGCACTGCTCAACCTAGAACGGTGGAAATAACCACATGGAAGCAGAAGGCCGTCGGGAAGATGGGATCCTAAGACAGGACCAGGTGGGGCTGCTGGTTCAAACTGCAGTCACAAAACACCACTTCGGCAAGTGTATATGCCAGCATCACGATATTGCAACAGTTCTAATCACAAAGGTAAAGCTTCCCTATTGTAAAGACAAATAAATAAATAAAGCAGGAGGGAATCGTGGAGAAAGAGTGGGACCCCCTCACACGATGGTTTCACTGGTGGCAGGTCAGCTGTGTGTGGTGCTGCCCCTGGACAGAGGCGTGAACCCCCACCTGCTGGCCACTCAGACTCCTTTGCACAGGGGACAAGGGCACGTGAGAGGCGGGCGGCCTGCTGCTTTTTACTTGGAAATGCACTTAATCAAAGGATGCTAAGTTGTTTATTTTTTTTAATATTTAAAGATTTTATTTATTTGTTTGACAGAGAGAGACAGAGAGCAAGCACAAGCAGGGGTAGGGGCAGTGGGAGAGGGAGAAGCAGGCTCCCCGCTGAGCAGGGAGTCCGATGAGGTGCTCGATCCCAGGACCCTGGGATCATGACCTGAGCCTAAGGCAGACGCTTCACTGACTGAGCCACCCAGGTGCCCCAAGGACGGTAAATTGTTTAAGCTCAGACTAAGAAAGAACAGAGGCACTTAGGGAAGTCTTAGGATAAAGGAATCAGTACATAAATGAACAGAGTCTACACTGAGACTTTAATAAAACTGGACTCTGCTAAATCCTAGTATTCACGTGCTGGGTGCGAGGGCAGGGTCTTTCACACACGTTACTATATTTGATCCACTCAAGCAGATGCCCATCTCCCAGCTTCATGTATGGATAAATGAGGACACTGAGACTCCGTGGGGCCACGCGGCCTGGCCAAGGTCACAGACGCCATCTCTGCACGCGGGTGTGTGTGCGTCACCATAGGTTAGCGTGTGTCCCGGGAAAAGTGGAACCCTCTGCCGAAGTGGCCCTTGTCACATGTGAGGGGTGGGGGGCAGCTCCTGGACCCTCTGTCCCCTCTCCTGGGCCTTCCTGGACCACCTGCTTCCGGACATCTCATTGCCTGGGCATCACACGGAGGGCTTATGAAACGGGATGATAAAACAAACGCTTAAAGGAGTCATTTTTTCCCTACTGCTTAGACTTAGGATTTTTTTTTAAGGCCACAACTCTTTTAAAGAGTGTTACAACTTTCTACTCAGAAGCAGGAGTGGCCAAACCCAAGTTCCAGAGTGATTTGTTTCAAACCACCATTTATCCCTGATCTTTCTCAATTTCTCATTCTCACCTACTTGCTCCTTGAGCTTGAGTTTCCGTGTGAAGGAGCCCAACTCTGAATAGAAGGCCTCTTTATCTCAACCTACAGCCCGGGCAAATAAGAGAGAAGCAATAGAGCTTCGTGCGGCCGCGGCCCACATCCAGGCCGGGGCAGCCCGCCTTTCTCGCCGAGGTGCTGTGGATCAAGAACGGAGCGGGAAGATTTGTCCAGGGATCAGAGCTCTTTTCTACTCTGTTTGAAAATAGGGCAATACTTCTTGTGCAGTTCAAGTTATCCCACCTCCGTGATGACATGTGGGGGGACAGCTTCTGACATCTCATATTTATATGAAATCACATCCTGTTATTTTCTATTTCCTTAGGAAAGCTATCATTAGCAAGACTTAATGACCAGCTTGAGGCAAAAACCGAAGGTTTTCTCACCTCGAAAAGTCATGCTCTGTAGCAGGGACTGAGAAGAGATTAGCACAAAATGCCACCCTTGCCCCAGATGGCAGCCAGGATGGTTGTCACCCTTCCCGAGCTGACAGGTGACCTGGAGGAAGATTTGGCTGGACACGCTTGGCCGTGGCCCTCTTTGCTCTGCCATCTCTGACACCCCCCGTCTATGAGCTATCTGAAGGCATGCTGGCATTGAGATTTTATTCCCTTCATTGAACATAAGGAAGACATTCCTTAATTTGGTCTGATTCTAGAAGCATCTTGCACTGGATGGCTATACGTTATCACATGGCCGTATACAGCATCATTTACCTCAGGAGGCTGAATTTTTTTTTAAAGAGGCTGGAAATATCAAATATGCAGTTTCAGATAGAAAAAGTGTCTTTCCTGGAAGGGTTGGCAAGTGATCTGTGTTGCTTACCTTCTCGAATAGAAGTCCGTAAAAGAGCTTCATATTTTAAAAGAAAATTCGTACTTTAGAGAAAGAAAAATAAATCAAGAATAGTGTTGTGAGGGAAAGCAGCTAAAATAAACTGTGATTCCCTTATCTCTTCAGTTTTCCATTAGTGAGCATGGGCACAAGACAGCGTAGAAAGTATTTTTAAAGGAATGTCCTACAGGGTCTGGCATCCGTATTCCTCGCTCTGTGTCCTGCCGCCTCGTCCGGGAGGGGTTGCAGGACTGGGCAGCTGGGGGGGTTTGTGGCACACGCCATTCCAGCCACTGCGGTATACAAAAGAGCCACCCGAGCGAGTCACAAAGGACAGGACCGGAGGGAGAGGTGCTGTCACTGGGAGGTCCACGGCCCTGGCTGTGACGTAAGGGCCTCCAAATGACTGCCCCGGCCCCGCTCAGCGTGGGGGTGCCCATATAGGTTGATGTGGGGCATCTTTATTCAGGAAAGATCTAGTCCCAATAAATGTGGCAGGAGTAATGCCTCACTTATTTTCAGGGGCTCTTTGCAGACCCAGGACCTCGGCTTCCTCCTGTAGACCTGGGAGACCGCTTCTGATCACACTGCGAGTGGACAGAGAATGTGACCTCAGTTTAGGGTGAAGGTTCTTAGGACTGACCATCCCCCCTCGGGCTTGCAAAGGATTTCTGCACTTAGGAGCCAATTCTGGGAGGCTGTCAGACTCCCAGCTGCCAAAGAGAGACCCTCCTCTTGTTGACTGAGGTTCGTGTCGACCAGGGCTGTAGGGGGCTGGCTGGGAGCACCTGGGGGTGCGTGCACACCGGCCTCCTGACTTCCTAGCTGTGCGGCTTTGGGCGTGTTCCCTGACCCCTCCTTCCTTAGATTCCCAGCTTCAGAGCAGAGAAAATGCTCCCACCACGTTCGGAGTGTGGCAGGCTGGTAAAGGAGCTCATGCAAGGAAGAAGCGAGAAGAACACCCGTCGGAGCCGAGCTCCCCAGGGAATGGGGCCCTTGTTGAACTTCCCCTGGGAGGGTGGTCATCCTGCTGTCCTCCACCATGACACTTGCCCTCCACTGGGATGATGGGCCTAGCACGAGGCCAAAGTCAGGCTCCAGGATGCAAGCCCCATACCATCCCGCATTGATGGCAACATAGTTCTGCTACGTCTGCAGCCCCCGGCCTGTCCCCTGTTCATTCACTGCTTCGGCGTCAACCTAACAGCCCTTCCCCTGGGAGGCCATCCGCACAAACAGAGCTCATCTTCAGAAATCATCTTGGTCATGGCCTCCATCTACCCAGAAATCTTCTCGGACCACATCTCCCCTCTGTTCACCTCCTCCTTACAGCCAAATATTCCCAGGCAGCGTGTCTGTCCTTACCCACCCCGTGGGTCCTCACACAAACCCGCTCCATGCCGCACGGTAGCAATGTGTTCAGCCTCCCGTCGCCCTGGCCAGACTAGAGCACCATCATGCCTGCCTGTCCCAGCTCTGAGCCCGGTTAGTGCCGGAGCCAATTCGGAGACCAGCCACCCAAAACATGCCTGTTCCCAGGCAGGAGCGCTCTGTCAAGGGACTGGCTTTTCTTGGGCCGCATTCCTAAGAGCAAGGAGCGTCCCTGGGGTCACAACCGCCTTCATCCGGGAATAACATCTCTGGCCACTCTGATGGGGACGCTCATGAGACCCCTTCACAGACGTCCCTTTCTATGCTCCCATGATCCATCAACCCTGCGTGGGCATCTGTACACTTGAAACGTGGCCCCAGATCTTACCGCTATTTGTAGAGGATGTTTGAAAGTACAGTTTGCACCATGCATTTCGACCTGCTCTGATAACGCTTGGGAGTAGAAGGAATCCACAGCATTCCGTGAACATTAGTTTCTCTTTGCATTTCCTAGGTCACAGGGCCCCTGGAATTCAGGGGTCCCTGGAAGCCCTGCGTTGCTGAAGGGCAGGTTGTGCCGACTGAGATTATGCAGGGGAGGCTTACTATGAAAGCCACTGGGAACAGGGAAGGGAGGGCACGGGGCTGGGCAGAGGAGGGCCCTGAACTACAGGCGCAGCTGTGGGGGAAGCTGCAGTTGGTTCCAAGGGCTCCGTTGCTGGAATGTGCTCCGGAGTTGTCCCCAGTCGAGGGGAGGAGCTGGGCGTGTGAATCCCAGGGTGGCCACTGAGTGTGGACAGGGGTATCATATCCAGCCAGGAGTCTCTCTTCATCCAAGAGCGATTTCTGGAAGGATACTGGGCTCTGTGAGGTCAGGAGTACACAGCCTGGGGCTGCAGGATTTGGTTTCTGGATCCTGAGGGAGGTCTGGGTGCCACTGCCCAGCACGGCCACCCACAGGAAACTCTTTGGACGACGTGGCCCAACACGGACAGCAATGATTTTCCTGGGAGCAGAATTCTCAGCTCTCGTCAGGTTCTCAAAGATCCATAAGAACAAGAAAAAAAGCAAAACCAGTCCCCTGAGTACTGAGCGGCAACAAAGAAAGAAAGTTTCTGTAGCAACATAACGCACCCCTAGCTTCTTCCCTCCTCACCCCGTTTGTAAGCCAGGGGGAGTATTGCCAACCTTTCTTGGCTACGATTTGACAACTGCTCATTTTTAACTTGAGTATGTTAGTATTATCCAATTGTTTGAGAACCGTGAATACATGTCCACCGATTCTGTTCACAATAAAATTCGCTAAAAAAGAAACAAGGTACTAAAAACTTTCTTTCCCTTGTGTGAATTCATGATGTCATTACAGTGGCAATTAAATTTGCACGATGGTCTAACTTGGAAGGATTCTTAATTTTTAAATTAATTTGAAAAATGCAGAGTAGGGGAAGAACTGGCTATACCGGCACATTCATTAAAACGCTCTGATCTTTTAAGTGTGACTTCCACGTTACACCTTCCCAATTCCTCATTTATGTTTTCATTATATGTGAGCATGTGTCCGTGGCAAAAGTGAGAACATTCTGGAGGTGAGGTCTTAAGTTACAAAGGATGCTCAGATCCTTCCCCTTCAGGGCATATCCGTCAGCAGCCACACACACGCTGTCAGGACTGCAGGCCTCAGTTAAGAAAGTGTCCTCCTCAAGGTGCCTGGGCATGGACAGGGAGGGTCCCACACCAGCCCCGTCACCTTCTGCTGGCACAGCCACGTGAGGGCAGGGCTCCTCCAGGAGGAAGCAGGAGGGCGAGCTTCTGCATATGTCGAACCCCCAGAAGCCATTGATTATTTTAACCAGGCTCCATTTGTCTTTGAAAGAGACATTTTAAAAAGCAAAAGAGCTTAAACAAACATGAAAGTAATCTAATTCAGACATAAACATGAAAGTTAATAAGATTACCATGAATTGATCTAAATATTACTTAAAGTAATTAGAAATGATTTTTGATGGCATGCCATTCCAGTCGGGACACTTCTATGTTACATTAGGAGGCCAACGGATTATTGCTTTCCAGAATATTTTCTTGTTGTTTATGACCTTCAGAAGAAGGATGGGTGTTGGCAGACGCATCAATCAAGGCCTCCCCCAGTGATGGATGACTGTTCTGCACCTGCCACCGCCCCGCTGCGGGCCGGCTACCTCTTCACGCTGTCCTCATGCAGAAGCCGTGCCTTTGTCCTGCTCAAATTAGTTGCTTTCCCTCGACCTACGTTCACGGATGTGTAATTGCAGAAGAGAAATGCAGTGTTCTTTTTTCCAATCATACGGCCAAAACATAGGAAAAGAAATATTCGTAATGCTGGCAGGTAGCGGGGTGTACCTCAGCGCAAGCGTGAGGACTCGGAGACCCGTGGGGTCGGCGTTCGCGGGATCGACCGTCAGCAGCCCTGGGCCAACGCCAAGGCCCGGGGGCCCGGAGCAATACGCTTTTTTTTGTTTTTGAGAGAACTCAAACTCTGCCGGCCCTTCAGGTTAGAAGGGTTGTTACTGAGTCCAACGCTGAGCTTTCGGAGGCTCCTAAACCTCTCGAGCTGAGGGCCCTACATTCAGCTTTTCCACAGGGACCAGGGCTACCTGCCCCCCAGAGCACTCTATGGCTCCCACCATCATCACCCAAACACACATCTGTCCAAGAATGCGCTCGACACTGAATGGATCATCCTGACGACCTGTTAGTGACGCAGCAGACTTCCTGATTATTCATTATTTTGCTTTTCTGCATCTAACTGGGAAAAAAGTGTTTTTCGAGGATCTCATGTTACTCATCTGCATGGTACTAAACATGCAATCCAGAAAAACGGCATCACCTTACTAGGTCCTTTCTTCAGTTATTCAGAGAAGGTGAATAAGTTAAGCAGAGCAGGGTATGGAAACATTAAAGTTAAAAGTTAATATGACAAACAGAAAATATTGGAGATTGTATTAGCAATAATAATATAGTGTATCGTAAGCATCATATAGAAGTGGGCATTTTTGTGTTTTTCATACTAAATTTACCAAGCACAATAGAACAGCTAATCATACTTGTTACTTTGCTGCGGTGTTGGCGTGAGTAGCTCAGACGCGCTGAGCTCGTCACATCTAAAAGATGTGAAGACATGTGCCTTTTGGCTTCATACAGATTAAGACAGAGCTCAATTTGGAAGTGTTAAGTTGTCATTAAAAACTAGGAATAAGGAATAAGACTCATATTCCTCAATGCTAATTTCAAATAACACTATTTTATTGAAAAATAAGCCTGGATAATAAGCCTAATTGTAGTTGGAAACAGCAAGTTTTCCAGGTATTAAATTTAAATAAATAATGCACAAATATGAAGAAAATGTAAATTGTAATGACCTAAAAAGCTTTAAGGAAGAGAACTAGCCAGTCTTTCCTTATCTCTTTCAAGGATCAGATACTGCAAAAACGGCCTTTAAGTCTTTACTGATAGTTACAGCTGGATGTTAATTCCTTTATGTCTTACCGAGGACAACAAGCTCAAAACTGGACTTGCATGTCTCTCACAAGCTTGGGAAGCCAGAAGACCCTTCCGCCGAGACTGCTGTTTCACTTGTGCTCTGAGTGGGGCAACACGCTCCCCTCCAGAACACAGCAGGGCAGGGCTGACCAGACCCCTTCTCGTCAAGAAACATCAGGAGCTCCCAAGTGACAAGGACAACCAAGGTCATACCATGAACACACTTTTAAGCACTTCTGTAAAATACATAAAATGTTGTATTTCCTTGCTCTCCTGCATTTCCCTAATTCTTTTACAGTTTTCCTGTAATGGAATCCATGCAGGATAAGTTGGTAAGAGTTACAAACACTAATACGTGCTTTCCTTCTGAGTAGGAAAAGAAAAAAGTTGACTGTCAGCAAGTCAATTTTTATTTATTTTTTTCTTAATCAGTTTTGCTAAGGTATAACATAGATATACTAGAAACTACCACTTTTAGGGGAAAATACAAAAAGTATTGACAAGTATGTTTTTCCAGCCACCACATCATGATGCAGAACATTTCCTCATGCCCACACATCTCCGTGGCCCCTCTGCTGTCGATTTCCTCTCCCCACGCCAAGCCCTGCTAACCACTAATCTGGTTCCTGTCACTACAGTTTTAACGCGGTTAGAAGTCCATGTAAATGACTCACACAGCATGTTTTGTCCTGTTGCACTGCCCAGAGCACTGCCCACTGTGGGACCAGCCTGACATTTTACACATTGGTGACTAATCCTTGCAAGACTCATTATAAAAAGTGAAGATTTCTTTGAAGTCAACCAGTTGTGCACTCCCAACTTTTCTCAAGCACGTGAGCAGTCTTGGTTTTATTCTGTGGTATAAACTCGGATTTCCTTATCACTTAGCTAAACATCATCAGACCTCAGGACAGGAAATGTTTAATCTACTGCAGCAACTCTCACGGACCGGTTTCTGGACTAGGGGTGACACATCTTGCTCTCTGACAATTCATGTTTTCACTAAGCCCAAGAGGGCAGAAACCCCTGATGACCAAAGCGGTGAGGAAGTTGTGTTTTTTTAATCCTCCAAAGTCCTAGGCAGTCTGATGGCATCGGACGGAGAGAGTTTAGGAGCCAGCTGCCGAAGCCAGGAGGAATGAGTAGCCCTCATTTGCAACTAACTCATGCACCAAAAGGACAGCCCTGGGATGCCAGGTGCTTGCTCTGAGCTCGGCGGTAATGAGGGAGACACCAGCGGCATACGAACACTTTCCATGATGTGAAAAATAGTCAATTTACCAAGAGCCCTTTCTCAGATGCCTCATATGTCAATGTTGAATAGACAGAATATGGTTTTATGACAACATTTTATCAAGACTTTTAGGTAATATTTGACAAATTAATCAATGTGGGTGTTGTTGGGCACTACTTTCTATCAATATTAAACAGCAAGAAGTACAGAACTTTGACATTTACTTTTGAGGTTCTAGTGACACGAGGCAATTATAACAAGTGGATGCTTTAAAAATATTCCTGCTGCAATAAATAAAAGGGAGATGAAAAATATAAGCCGTAATTGGAAATGGGCTCCCTTTCTATGAAAAGATGAAAAGAAAAACAAAAATAAACAGAAGCTTGACATGCAGTAATTGGAGTTGTCATACATCATCCCAAGTAATTAAAGGCTAAACCCATTTTCTAAAATTGTATTGTTTAATTATAAAAGGAAATAAATATAATTAAAAAGTTAGATATTGTTAGATATACTGTCAGCAAAGCACTGAAATATATCAAATAATATTTTGAAGATAGTTTTTGTCATTTCAAATGACTATGAAGCAGCCCCGTCACCACGAATGATGAAAATAACCAAGATACTTCAATAATTACTCCTACTGTTTACTCTCATGCTGCTTGAGTGTAAACCAAAAGAAGATGTCTTTTCCTATTTAGTCTTAAAATATATATCACCCACCTGTCAGAAAAGGCACAGTTGAGAATCTGAAGAGAAATACATTATTTTAGAGGCCACTAATTTGTCTACGGGTTAAAAAGATAGAGCCCTGCATCTCACTCATGGAAATGTTCTTGCACAAAAAATTCAAACATTTCCACGCTCAGTGTGAATGCTTTGCCTCCAGAGTAGATAAACGTTCCTGCAATGTTTGGATCTACTGTTTCCATTATTAATTAAATAATAAGAAGCAAAATGACTGGTTTATGTGGCGATGGATTTTTTTCATTTTTAGAATAACATGGAAAAAGCCATGTCCTCTGGGTCCTACCAGTCTGCATTTTATGGCTGGTCCCCTGTCTCCAGATTTAATAGCAAGAACCAGAAATGTCAGTTACATAGTCGTTGCCTTCTGAGGAACTCTGAGAGGAGTTCCCTGCAGCGCAGGCAGGTCAAGAGCCCCCGATGCTTTTCTCTGATATCCCACCTTCACACTCAGGGCCCATGTTAGTCCCCAGGCCTTTCAAGCTCGAGGCTGTGCAGCCTTCTCAGATGATTGCCATCTGCAGTCCCAACTGTTAGTCCTGGGCTGCCGGGACCACAGACCGTGGACTGGAGGCCTTCCACTACAGACATCACTGTCTCATGGTTCTGGAGACCAGAAGGCCAAGACCCAGGTTCTCCCTGATTCAATTTCTGGTGAGGGACCTCTTCTGGGCTTTCAGATGGATGGCTCCTGGCTATGTCTTCGCATGGCCTTTCCTTGGTGTGGGCTCTAGGAGGTGGGTGGGGAGAACTGCGATGTCTCTTCTTGTAAGGACACTAATCCTACTGCATTAAGGCCCACCCTTATGACCTCATTTAGGTTTATTTACCTCCCTTTTTCCCCTATTTATTTATGTTATTTCTTTTATTCTTTATTTAAATTCAATTTAGTTACCATTTGGTGTGTTATTAGTTTCAGAGGTAGAGTTCAGTAATTCACCAGTCGCATATAACACCCAGTGCTCATTCTATCATGTGCCCTCCTTAAAGCCCATCACCCAGTTACCCCATCCCCCCTGCCCCAGGAAACCTCAGTTTGCTTCCTAGAGTTCAACGTCTCTTAAGGTTTGTCTCCCTCTCTATTTTCATCTTATTTTATTTTTCCTTCCCTTCTCCTGTGTTCAATTTAGGTTTAATTTCTTCCTTAAAGACCCTTTTCCAAATATAGCCTCACTGGGAGTTAGGACTCCAACTATGAATTTTGGGGGAAAAGAAATATTCAATCCATCACATTCCACCCCAAAATTTATGTTCTTCTCTCATGCAAAATACACTCATTCATCTCAGCCCCAACGTCTTATCTCATTCTACGATGAACCTGAAAGTCTAAAACCTAAAGTCTCTTCTAAATATCACCTCCATCACATGACAGTGAGAGCCCAGGTATGACTCATCTGGAGGCAAAATTCCAGGCTTGAACCTGTGGGAACAGACAAGTTATGTGCTTCCATAGCACAATGGTGAGCATTCTGCTTCCCAAAGGGAGAAACCGGAATGAGGAAAGAGATGACAGGTCCCACACAACTCCAAAACCCAGCAAGGGAAATTCTATTTTGAGCTTTAGGCTCTGGAGGAATCCTCTTTGGCTTGATGCTCTTTCTGCCCTCTGTCAGGTCTGCTGGGACACAAGTACCATTCTCATGGCTCTGGGAGAGGGTCCTCCCCCAAGGCTCTGGGCAGGGGCATCCTCCCTACTACAACTTAAAAGGGAGCCCTAACCTTTGGAACCCAGGAGAGACCTGCCCTGCCCCTGGGCCTGTGGTGGGCATGGCAGACCTGAGGATCTCCCATGGCCTTCCTGGTTATTTTCCCTTCTCTCAAAGGGCACCACAAGGATGCAGCCAGGGCCATGTATTGTATTGTCCTGCAGAATCCCAGAAATGCAGATGTTTTTCTCTGTGGTGTCCCACTCCTATTCCCTTTGGTTCAAACTGGCAGTGTCTCTGGTGATGTGCTCCTGACCCTGTGCCCATCCCGGCCTCTGCTGAGACAGCTGGTTAAACCCAGGAGTTGCCCCCATGATCTTATCAGATTGCTGCTTGACCATATGCCCAGTATTCTCTTTAGGGCAAATCCCCTCATTTTTTAATAAGATGGACAAGTCTAGAATTTTCAAAATCTTCAAGTTCTGGTTCTTTGTGCTTAACAATTCCTTTAATTTATTTCTCTCCTCCTTCATTTGACTGCAGGTGGTGAGAAGAAAGGTGTTGCTACTTCAACACCTTGCATAGAAATGGTCTCCACTAAATATCCCATTTCATCATATCCAGAATCTACCTTCTGCAAAGCTCTGATCTGTGCTTCCGCCGCACTCCTTAACACTTTGTAACCAGGAATGCCTTTCATCCAGTCTTCAATAACTTGTTCCTCACCCATGTGCTTCAGGTGATTATGGAAACTGATGGATCTCCAGATATGTTGCCAGCAAGCTGGAGATCCAGGAGAACCAATGATGTCATCCTGGTCTGAAAGCTGGCAGCCTCAAGACCCAAGAAGAGCCAATGTTTCAGTTTGAGGCCAAGAGGAGAAAAAAATAATGTTCCAGCTTAAAGCAAAGAACTTCTTTTTATTTAGGGGAAGGTCAGCATTTTTGTCCTATTCTGGTCTTCTGGTCTTCAACTGATTAGATACAGCCCACCCACATGAGAGAGCAATCTGCTCAGTTAGTCAATTTACATGTTAAATTCATCCAAAAATAACAGCCTCATAGAAACACACAGACTAATGTTTACTCAAATATCTGGGCACCTTATGTCACAGTCAAGTGGACACATAAAATAAACCACCACACCATTTCCAGCAGATCACTGGGCCAGCCAGCTGAGGCTGAATTGGGGCCCAGGGGACCCAGGGCCTGGGAGTGCCATCTTGACCCTCACAGTGTTAGTAGTCTGTAGGTCAGTTCCAGCTGTGTGCACTCAGAAAATGAGCTCAGTGTCTTCTGATTTAACCTTTTCCAGATATTTTATATGTTTGCTCCTCTAAAGAAGAAAACTGAAGTTTGAAATTCACATTCAAATGTGGATTTTATATAAGCAATTCATTTATTTCTAATATAAGTATGTTCTGTGCAATATCTGAAACATAATTATATTGAAAAACAGTTGTTGTTTATCTGAAATTCAAATTTATCTAGGTCTCCTATATTTTTATTTGCTAGATATAAAAGCCTTATTTTATTTTTGGAATGCTATTTTAGATTATTTTTCTAAATAGCATTTTTATGTAAGATAGATAAGGGAAAAAAGGAAGTGGATTTTTGAAGAGACTGTTTAGAAAATGCACGAAGAAAACTCAGCTTAAAAGAAATTGATCCGGGGCGCCTGGGTGGCACAGCGGTTAAGCATCTGCCTTCGGCTCAGGGCGTGATCCCAGCATTATGGGATTGAGCCCCACATCAGGCTCCTCCACTATGAGCCTGCTTCTTCCTCTCCCGCTCCCCCTGCTTGTGTTCCCTCTCTTGCTGGCTGTCTCTATCTCTGTTGAATAAATAAATAAAATCTTAAAAAAAAAAAAAGAAATTGATCCAAGCATATTAACTGCATGGAGCAAATTCAAAGGATAAGTGCATATAAATAGTTCTAAAAAGAACACTGAAACCAGAAAATTTAATGTTCAAAGATGCTCTGAGATATATTTAAGTAGACCTTTCACATAAAAAATATAAAACAACACAAATATTACAAATAATCGAAGGCTTTGTAGCTTGGACATATTTAAGAGATGATAGAGTGTCCCACCCCGTAATGCGGAGGGGAGGCAAGGCTCAGAAATATCAGGAAAGCTAAATAAAAATGTCGCAATGAAAATCACCCAGATCACAAGTAATCCTTTGTTAACATCCACCTGCTTACCAATTATACATTTGTTTAGTCCAGACTTATAATTATTTTAGTAAAGATATATATATGTACACTATATATATATATAAAATAAATATATATTATATATAATATATACATAATTTTAGTAAAATATATATGTATATATGTGTATATATTTGAGATATATAATATACATAATTTTAGTAAAAATATGCATATTTGAGATGTCTATTTATATATATATACATATATATATGTATAAATATATATTATATATATATAAAATTTGAGGTATGTCTGTATCTCAAAGCACCAGTGATGTCTAAGTGTAAGATCCTGCTCTATCAGTATTCTACTTGGGGTACAGCTCAGGGTAGAGCATTTGACTGTTATGATCATTTAAATGTCCAAATTTTTTGTCCATGACCATTGATTCATTTCAAAAGCTTTTATCTGCTGTCTTCCTTAGTGACAGTCATTGTTCTCCACCCCAGATGACCCTTGACCCAAATTTGGAAAAAAATCTCTAGAATAAGCCCCGAAGGAATCACTCATCCTTAATGCATCTAATTACTACCTAGAAAATGTGAGCAACATTATGCAGAAATTATAATGAAAACCAACCTATGTAATGTTTCAGCTCAGTGATTTCCTAATTATATTAGGTTAAAATGTAAATATTTTCTAACAAGGAATTTGGAAACTATGACATTTTGTCAAAAAATAAATCAGCTAAACCCAGATGGTATAATCATCACTTCGTATAGTAAAGTGTCACTTGGCTGCTTGATCCACACCTTGTACCTATTGGGATTTCTGTATATTTCTCCCAAATTAAAAGCATACCTCTAAATTAGATATATATTTTCTTCATGATCATCTAAATGGATGAACGAATAAATTAAAAGTTATTCAAATTGGTGTTTGGCGTCATGAGAACAAAGGGCTAATACGTTCAAACACAGCCTTCCTTCTGCTGCTGGGAAGCCGCGGGAACGCAGTGTCAGCAAATTTATTCAGGGAGATTACCATGATTGCAGGTGCTGGCTTTTTTTGCACAAATAAAATAATACAATAAAATGGATGCTTTCTTAACAATCCTCTTTATCATTTTATGTTTTCCAATTGGAAGATTTGAAACGAGGTGGTGAATGGAATGATCTAAACGTTTTGTTTTTAATAAAAACCTGAATGGTCCATTTGTTGAGTTGAGGCTGTTTCATATTTTCCTATAGATTTTAATATCTTATAATATTTTTATATTAAATTATGTGTTAACGATCATACACATAGACATGCACACATACACATTCACGATGCCCCAGATGGTCCTCGCCTTAGTCCAAGATTACAATGGGAAGAGAAGTTGGAGGAGGGAGGCCCAGCCCCAGCCTCACAGTGTCCCAGCCGCACAGCGCACCTGTTCATACATGACGGGATGCCAGCTTCATTTCCTCATCAGATCTCTGTGTTTGTTCCACATGCCCCAACCTCGCTCCAAGTCAGCTATGTTTCACTTTTCTTACTTTCGGGCCTCAGGGCCAGCTGACATCCGATTAGATCTAAGAGAAAAGCGAAACCAGCTGTCTCTGGGATAGCAGGCTGCCTTTCTCATTTTTATAGAAAAATCTTTGCCAAGTGTTCATTCTGGTTTTTTTTTTTTCATTCTGCAAATATTTTTGAGCCCTTACCATATGGCAGATATCATTTAAGACCTTTGGGGTACATCAGTGACCAAGGCGGGACAAGATTTCTGCCCTCAGTGGGTTTGGGTTCTCCTGATGAGCTCAGACCATCCACGAGAACAAGATCAACAAGCAAATGCTACATCGTGGAAGTGTGGGAGAGAAGAGGAGCACAGGAGGGTCAGGGGACCTGGGGGAGGGATGTGCTTACAGTCTGAAATGAGATAGGTCAGGTAGGAATCATGGAGAAGGTGGGATTTGCAGGTGAAGGAATCCACCGGGAAGCTACGTGAAAGAGGAGCATTCCCAGGGAGGGAATGGCCACCACAAGGGGCAGAAAGAGAAACCACGTGTGTTGCAAGTGAGAATCTGCAGTGGAGGTCAGGGCTGCCAGGACCTTGTGAGCCACGGAAAGTAGCAGAGAGCTAGAACACGGGGCCCATCAGAGGGGATCTGAGGGGAGGCCATTGCAACAGGTTGAATAAAGGTGAGCCACAATCTGACTCACATTTTATTAGGCTCACTCGGGGCACCACCTTGAGAATAGCGTCCCAAGGAGCAAAGGCAGAAGCCAGGAGAACACAGAATAACCTAGGCACCGTGCAGTGGGGGCTCAGATCAAGGTCATAGAAATGAAGGTGGGAACAGCAGGTGGGGGCTGCATCTATTTTAAAGGTGACTCCAACAAGATTTCTCAAAGCCCTTCATGTAGCATATGGAAGAAAGGATAGAATCAATGGTGGCTTCAGGAGTTTGGGTCTGGAAGGATGTTAGGAGGTTAAATGTTTGCCATCCTGCCTTCCTTGATCCTGACTCCTCAATTCCCATGAAGCCTCCGGATGACCTTGGGTCTTTCAGTCTCTTTTCTCGTACTTCCAGTGGTTGACTATTTCTAGGACTCTGCCCTGTTTGCTCACTGACTCCTGACCCCGTGATCTTCAGGACTCCTTTGCTTCCTTCCTCCGCTTCTCAGCTAGTCCCTCAGTCCTCCGCACAGGACGTGTCCATGATCTGGTTTGATGAGAGCCTTCTGCACATTACAAGCTGCAGACTTTTCGTGCTGTTTTTACAAACTCTAGACAACTCACAGGGCTAGCTAGGTATCTTCTGCCTGATATGTGACATATGGAAAAGAAGATATTTAATTCCAAGGACAATTCAGAATTCTTGTTATAAAGCAGAAACCTGGTTTTGACACAATTCTTCTTCTGATATGTTTTCTGACAGTTACTGGTCCAGCTATATGGCTTTCCCTAGGAAGTTTCAGAGAATTATCATTAAAACGTCTCTCTGATGCCAGACGTGTTTAGGAGAATGAAAATAGAGTTCCCCCCATTATGCTAAGAACTCACTTGACTGGCACTTTCCTCGGAAACTCTGTCTACACAAGGCCCAAATCACCATTATGGTCAGTCAAGGGAGTTAAAACCAATCCGTCAAATCAGATGTTTGGTTCAGATACTGAACAGACAGCAGGAACCTGGACTTTCAGAGATGCAGAGTAAGTTTGGGGTTCCGTGTGTTCTTTCAAGCAATAGCAGTGGCAACAGTCCCCTGCTGGAGCAAGGGGTGTCGGCCACAGCCCCTTGCTGTTGAGATCAAGCTTCTCCTCCTGCTTGAGAAGCAGCGAGGAGTGAACCAACGAATTATCAACCCTCTTCTTCACAGCCTGTCTCCTTGGGCACACCCATGACAAGTACCTGAGGGACCTTGTTGGAATGAAGCTTGCGAAGGTGAGAACAAGGGTCGTCTTAACATTGATTCCTTTAGAATTATGCTTTATTTAGCTTTTTAAAAATTTTTTTATTGTGTTATGTGAGTCACCATACAGTACATCCTTAGTTTTTGATGTAGTGTTCCATGATTCATTACTTGCGTCCAGTGCACCATGCAATATGTGCCCTCCTTACTACCCATCACCGGGCTAGCCCATCCCCCCATCCCACCCCCTCTGAAACCCTCGGTTTGTTTCCCAGGGTCCATAGTCTCTTGTGGTTCGTTCCCCCTTCTGTTTACCCCTCCTTCATCCTTCACTTCCTTCTCCTACCAATCTCCCTGCCATTCCTTATGTTCCAAAATGAGTGAAACCATATGATAATTATCTTTCTCTGCTTGACTTATTTCACTTAGCATGGTCTCCTCCAGTCCCGTCCATGTTGCACAAATGTTGGGTAATTGTTCTCTCTGATGGCTGAGTAATATTCCATTGTATATATGGACCACATCTTCTTTATCCATTCGTCTGTTGAAGGTCATCTTGGCTCCTTCCACAGTTTAGCTATTGTGGACAATGCTGCTATGAACTTTATTTAGCTTTGGCCTTGCTCTCTTCCAGTACCTAACTTGGAGTCAGTCCCTGTTCTTGCTTCCCAATTCAACTCAATCAAAGGATTATCTGTAAGTAGGGTTTTTGCACCAAAATTTCTTTCTTCCATGCTGAGTTTCTTAGCGTTCTTATCATTAAGCCTTTCTGTTTCAAGGAAATCCCACTTGTGTTGACACGGTTTATAGGCTGTTTTGGAGTGAAGCTCACCCATATGTGTCTGTTACCAAAATAAAGTTGTTCAAGGCATTATTTGCAAAACTCAGTTTCTAGTAGGAGTTGACCGGAGTGTGGTCTCCTGTCGTAGGCATCCTCTGTGACACGGTAGGCCAGAAATGGGCTAAATGCATGAGATCAGTGAGGCTAAAAGAGGTAGAATATGGATGAAGGCTGACATGGAGCCTCTCACTGTGAGCTCAGAGCTGCTGGGTCGGTGCAGATGTGGCTCCTCTCAACAGGTGGGCGGTGGGCTGCAGACAGGGATGTGGTCCTCTCATTGCCCTCCATTCCAACTTGTGGTTTTTCCGGATGGGGCTCTACTTGTGCTGTTGCAACTGTTTTGTTCTGTTTGGCTAACGATGATGATGATTTCCTTTGCTTTAAAAGTCTTAAGATTATTCAGCTAAATGACATTCTGTCTTAGAAATTTGGCTTATTTCAAGACAGTCTCAGACAAATTGCCGGGACATGCCAATATTTTTTTTAAGAGATCTATTTTTTATTTTTTATTTGAGGCCTTAAGCAGATCTTAATTATACCCCTACAGAAGCAGCAAAGTGACAGAAGTGTAAAGCTATGTTTGACGATAATTGTAATATTGTGTTATGTGAAACTCATGCTTTAGAATTGCCACGTTTTCCTTCCTACACTGTCTTACTAGATGGTCAAAAAACCCTCTGAGATCATTAAGGACCGGAGACGCCCCTCTGCACTCCTTTTTGGGAAAATGGAAGCTAAGCGAGGGTTGGCAGCTGCTCCAGTAACTCAGTCCCCTGGACACAAGGTAGCAAGTCCCCGGGCAGGCATAAGGATCTCCCTCCCTTGTGATACCAAGAGAAACACTATCTTGCCCACTAGTGTGCATTTTAGTAAGTTACAAAATGTATTAATTATAAAAAGAGTATTCATTCAAATATTGGAATGCTATTTTGGTATTGATCCAGTCCCAGATACTATGTATTACAAGCTACGGGGGAAACGTGGACTGTACATCCCATCGTACGTGTGCAATTCGATTCGACAGGATGTATGATGCTGGGAGAAGTATGGCGAGGTATGTGAGGGTTTGTTTTATTCCTTCAAAATAAATTAAGTGCAGACTTCCTCTCTCAAACCAACTCATTATGTTCATGAAGTTTCTATAACCTGCAGATTTTGTTTTAAAAATTACTTTTGTTTATGGGGTCCATATGCAAGTGCACATTATAAATTATGGAGATACTTAGGTGCCTTCCACCGGAAGATAAGATCACCTTTCTTTCTCAACACATAAGCCAAGACAGTAACTAGCACACATTTTCCTAGTTGAGAAATTATGGGGCTGTTTATCTTGTGACTCGGGGTGGGGTGGGGGGGATGCCCTGCGTGTACTTGTTAATTGTTTCAAAGAGGTATCTGTTGCCCCTTCATAAAATGAGGCAGAGCTGGAAACGGGGAGAAAGACCATAATAAAATATCCACGGCTGCATTTTTTCTTGATGCACACACCGTAATTTGATACAATTAGTTCTATCTACTTCACGAGGTCAATTTAGAAAAGTCTTGCACTCTTGAATAGGTTCCAAGGCAATTATATTCTTTCCTCCCGCTTAGTAACTGTTTACCTAATTTAACGTGCTTTCTGTGTATTTGTCAGGAGAATATTAATGTTTTACTTTACGATTCCACCACCTTCCTAATCACTACTTCTTGTTATTCTTGTTTCGTGTAAGTTCATCTCCGAGCACAAGCAATGAAACGGGTTTACAAAAAAAAAGAAAAAGAAAGAAAAAGAAAAAGAAAAGAAAGAAAAGAAAAGCAGCAAATCCTGTATTATATCATCGTCTGGGGAGCGTGTTGGTTTCTGCTGTGTTAATTTACACTAAAATCCATGACCCGGGAGCCTGATTGATTGCCAAGGGCAGGAATCCAGCCCCTGGCCTGGTTTATTTTGTGAACTGTAGCCTCAGATACTGCTGCAAGCCACGATGATATTGATTTGATATACACTAGATGGCTCTTTATGCTCTTTGGGAAATTTATTGTGCCGAGTCAGAACCCCAGCAGCCGGGGAGAAGCCGCTCTTTAAATTGAAGAGGGCTCTCATGGTTTGACCCCTGGGCCACTCAGGTTACCGAGTGGCCTGGGCGAGGCTAGGTCGGAGCAGGCCCCGGGGACCAGTGCTCATCAGTTTTGAATGTCAAATCCCTTCAGAGGATCTGAGTTATTGCTAATAGGAACTTGCTTGGGTCTATGACATTTGGATGCCCTATAAGTTAAACATCATAACACTTTCTTCATGTCAGAGTCTTTTAAATTATGGCTGAGCACAGCACCTTTGCTCCGGCCTCTTAGCATCAGTCTGCCGCACAATATGGGGCGGCCTGCCTCCGAGGCGGAAGATCAGCACAGCTATTAT